>NW_003852491.1:4696239-4733098 GCF_000181295.1 Otolemur garnettii | reverse complement strand
AGGCTACAGATTTACGAGTGTTGATTTTGTAACCTGAGACGCTGCTGTATTCCTTGATCACTTCTAGGAGTTTTGTAGTAGAATCCCTGGTGTTTTCCACTGTTGGTTGTTTTTTATTTTGTTTTCTGATCTTTGTTTTATTGTTGGTACTCCATGGAGACATCCAGAACAGTACTGACACAGAATAGATTCTCTGTAGATAAACGGGGCTGACCAGTCAGACATATAGTCCCTGGGAAGTCTGTGTCAGGGGCAGAGAAAGCCCTCCCTGGGCTTCTGACTACATAAAAGAACAATCTCCACTCTCTCTGTACCAGCTCTTCTGGCTGGGCCGAGAGGCTTGATTTTGCCAGTGTAGACACTTCCTTATAGTCCTGGACAGCTAGCTGGGGAGGGGAGGTGGCCTCTCCACACTCATCCTGGGCAGGGTGAGTGAGAAGGCTGGAGGGCTAAGCTGGGATACTGGCCTGCAGTGGCCCAAGGCCACTCTGCATGACAAATGTGAGCTGGGCTAAGGAGTTTCTGAGACCCAGGGAGAAATGAATTCCTTCTGCAACATGAAGGATTTAGGTTAGACACAGAAAAGGCATACGTCCTGGATGAATGCTGAGGGTTTTGTAAGGAGCCAAGGTGGCCCTACCGTGGTGGGGTCATGACACAAGACTTGGCCCTTGGGGGCAGAGAGAGGTTCTGGGGGGGCTTGATTCTCTAATTGTCTCCCCTGAGTACAAGTTCAGATTTCTTTCTGCTTTGGTAGGGAGCCCTGGAGAGGTGTGATGCACTTTTCAATCATTCTAATTCCACATTGATTATTTAAAAGTGGGCCCTTTCTTTACAGCGTGGCAGCTGAGCAGGAATTGACTGTGCGTGAGGAAGCGCTCCGTGCTGGGCAGCACTAACAAGCCTTCGTCTCCCGAAATGTGCCTGGGCAGCAAGACGCTGGCCGGCTGCTCCTGCAGTTTCCCGGGATCTGCCAGGAACCCATGAGCAATTGCAAATTTGCCCCATCAGTGCCTTCTACTTGTCACAGTCCACTTGCTCGTGTGATATCATGATTACAGAGCAACAGTAAAATATTTGCATAGCAAATAGCAACATTTCTCTGGTATCATTAGAGAGAGAGAGCCTGAGAATGTGTCAGCTCAAGAGACAGCGCGGCAGCACTCCTGAGCTGTCACTTGTCCTATGCCCATTGTGTGCTAAGTGCTTGGTAAAATAACGATGAAAATAACCCCCACAATAGCTGCCTTGTTTTGAGTGCTCATGGTGTGGCAGGCATTGTCCTAAGCACTTAGCATGTGTACATTTATTTCACTCTCCCAACAACTTTATTAGCTCCATCTTATGGATAAGATAACTCAGGCACAGAGAAGTCACTTCCCAAGATCACGCAGATTAAGCAGAAGGGTGGATTTACAGGGAGGTCCGTGAGATCCCAGAACTTTACTTTTCAGCAGTTGAGATCAGACAGGGGATGTGTCTGATGCGCTTTGTGAACAAGTTATTACGATAGATTAGTCTTGTAGTGTTTATCAATCTGTTGCCCTAATGGCTCCACCTCTGTTATATTTTCATATTACGAATATGCTGCAGGTTTATGTATGTCATGTTGTTGTGGCCCTTGGAGGCCCCCACACTACTGTACTATCCAGATCACAAAATCATTGTCCTATCGAGATTTCCTTGCTTCCCTGTTGAGAAAACATGCTATGGAGGAGACTTATAGGAAGACCGTTACGTGCTCGCCATACATTCTAAGCAATTTGGATGTATCGATTAATTTACTCAAGAACCCTGTTTAGTTTGGATGAGTTGAAGGAAGTGAGACACAGAAAGATTAAGTGATTTGCCTGAGTTGACACAGCTAGCTAATAAAGAAGGCAGGACCTGAACTTAAGCAGTCTGGCTTCTTCTTCTTTTTTTTTTATTGAATGGTAACTGTGTACGTTAATGCACTTCTGGGGTACAGTGTGGTGTTTTTACACACAATCCAAAACACTTCCATCAAACTGGTTAACATAGCCTTCATGTCATTTCCTTAGTTATTGTGTTAAAACATTCACATTCTACTCTTAGAAAGATTCACTTGTACCCTTGTAAGATAAACCACAGAAGTGATCCCTCCAATCTCCCTCCCTCCATCCATTCCCTTCTCCCCTTTCCCTCCACCCTCCCCGTATTCTTAGGTTGTTATTAGTTATAGCTTTCATATAAAGGGTTTAAATTAATTTCATAATGGGGTGTGTACATTGGATACTTTTTAGCAGTCTGGCTTCTGAGTAGAAACCCTTAACCACTACACCACACCACCAGGTTCCTGGTGTGAGCTGTTTGGGCATAGAGAAGATATTTCAATGCTTACAAAAATCCCTGAGAAAAGCATGAACATCCTCCTCCTTGAATGGAAGAGGAAAGTGAGGCTGAAGAAGAGGACGAAAGAGGCCCAGGGATTCCCAGTCCAGAAGAAGCAGAACAGCATCCGGGGTGGGGGCGGGGGGGGGTCCTGGCTTCCAGGCTCCAGGTCCACCCCAGCTGGAGCAGAAAGGCTTCCTTCCTTGTCTCAGAGCTGCATTGTTCCCCAGGACTTTTAGAGAATACCATCCTCTGTGTAACAGAGTGACATTTGTACCCACATCCTACACTCCGCAGAGAAAGTTTTATCTCATTAGTCAAATTAAAACTTACTTCTGAACTTGGTATATCTGTGTGATAGACTTCAAGTAAATTATAATTTTATTTATAGCTCCCTGTCTTCCAGAAACCTAAGCAGCAATATGTTATTTGGGCTCAGAAAAAAATAAAAATAAAATAAAATAAAGTGACACCTCGAGCAGTGCTGTAACTAATTAGGGAGACTTCCAAACTGCTGTTAATTCAAGATGCTGAAATGTGCCCCAGCAGCAGCCAGCAGCCAGCAGCCAGCCTGTGTTCCCAGGGAGGACAGATTCACGCAGCTGCGGAGCTCAGATTTCACATTAAGTCAAACAATTATTTTGACGGGTTGAGTGAGTGCTGCAAAGTGCCATTATAATAAAATCCTTCAATTGCATTGCTGAGCCAGTTGCACTGGAGGGGGAGGCTGGGCGATGTCAGGGAGTTCTCTGTGAGCCTGTTGCCAGGCGCTATCTAGAGAGGCCTTCCAGATGTTTGTTCCAGAGGTTCACATCGACAGTTCAGAGCTTTAGGTCAGGCTCAGCAATGACGGGAACAGCAAGCCAGGTTTGCATTTGTTGGAATTCACTTTGATTTTCTTCCTTTTGTTGCTGGCCAGCACTATTGTTAATTAATTAATTCTTATTATTTTTTTTTTTTTGAGACTGGAGTTTCACTTTGTGACCCTAGGTAGAGTACTGTGGCATCATAGCTCACAGCAACCTCCAACTCCTGGGCGTAGGCAGTTCTCTTGTCTCAGCCTCCTTCCTGGGACTGTAGGCACTCTCCACAATGCCCAGCTATTTTTTGTTGCAGTTTAGCCGGGGTTGGGTTTGAACCTGCCACCCTGGGTATATGGGGCCGGTGCTCTACAGACTGAGCCACAGGTGCTGCCCATATTGTTAATTTTTAAATTTGAAATTATGTGAGATGTACAGAAGGGTTGTAGTGATAGTGCAAAGAATAGTTCCCATGTATCTATCCCTTACCCTGTGTCCCCTAATGTTACCATTTTACATAAGTGTGGTGGGTTCTTCTGTCCAGGTGAGGAGGATACATCTGTCAAGAATGTCCCTGTTCTCACGGAGCACACAGTCATCAAGGAGAGACAGGGCTAGAACAAACCCATGCTGGTGGCCACCAGTGCTGGTGTGCTGCTGCTACACCTTGCAGATACCACCAAGTTCCCCACGGATGACTAGTAGCCACTGCAGCAGACCCTTGCAACTGATAGGTGTGTGAATCAGTGTGAGAATCTTCCCAGGCCTCTGGACCACAGAGGAGGGCAGGGAAGGTGGTCCTGAGTAAGTTGTGAGGGGAGCTGACAACACAGTGCCTGGAATCCTGAAGACCCACATTGGATCCTCATATGTGCGTGGTTTGGGACAAGCCATGTGACTACACCACCAGAAGATGGGGACGGCATCTTTTCCTTTCAACTGAGGTGAGGAGGGTGCAAGGAATAAGTTTTGTGAAAAGCACCCCTGCGCAGTGCCTTGCTGAGTACAGGGATTGATGGATGGTGGTGCGGGCTTTTGTTCATCTGGACTGTTGCAGTAGCATCCTAGGAGCCCCATGCTCTGTGCTCGTCTACCTTTATCTCTTCTCCACCTGACAGCAGAGGGAGCCTGTTGAAAATGTTCAGTCAAATCACGTCCTTCCTCTGTGTAGAACCTTCCACAGCCTCCTTCTTAATCTCAGTTTGCAGGAAGCCTTGTAATCTTGCCTCCTGCTGCTTCTGGGCCTTCTTTCTCAGACACTCTTCTGCTCCTGGTTCTCGGGCTGCTCTTGGAGCAGGTCACATAGCTCCAACCTCTAGGCCTTTGCCTTTACTGTGTCCCCTGTCTGACTGCCTCTAGCCCCAGGTTTTTGCATAACTCACTAACTCACTTTGTTCTTGTCTAGCCTGCAATGAATGCCACCTGCTAAGAAAGCCACTTTCTGACCATCTGAGAAAAGCACAGCGCCTTCCCTTGTTTTTTGCAAGTTATGAATTTGATTGTTTTCTTTCTCTGCCTTCTTCAGCCTAAGCTCCTTTATCCCTGAAGTCAGCACGGTGCTCAGCCCATAGGGGGCATTTAAATATTATTTGCAGGGCAAAACGAAGTCTGCCAGTGTGTCTGAATCAATCAGTCCTTTCTTCTGTCTTTCTTCCCATCCTTCCTTCTTTCCCAATAAGCAGTTGTGTATTGTGGCCATGTCACTCCTGACTTACAGAGAAGGGGCCTTTTTAAATACTGCGGTTTGGACCTGGCTTTTTTCCACCAAAGCCACTTGGCCTTGCTGGAGTGAAATGCCAGAGCTCAGATGGGGAAGGTTGCCTGCCCAGATGGGGTTCAAAAGCCAGCATCTCCCAGCCAAGCCCTTCCCTCTTGTTCTCCTCCGAGCCTGGGTGTGAACAGGACAGACCTGCGTTTGCCAAGGCCTCCGGCTCACTCCCTCTGAGGGCCATTTTCCTCTTGGCCTGTACTAAGAACCTTAGGCCATGAGAATAATTCAAATCAGCCACCTGCTTAATCTGCTCTTCTTTATTGCTTTCAGCACAATGCAGAGAAAAGCAGGGCTAAGGAAATGTGGCAGAATGAGGGACCAGGCAAGGCCGATTCCAGTGAGTCTTTCTAATTAATTTTTGTTTTTGAAACAGAGTCCCACTCTATCCCCCTGGGTAGAGTGCCATGGCATCATCACTCACAGCAGACTCAAACTCTTGGGCTCAAGAGTTTGGCATAGCTGGGACTACAGGTATCCACCAAGACACTTGTCTAATTTTTCTATTTTTAGTGGAGGTGGGGTCTTATTCTTGCTCAGGCTGGTCTCAAACGCCCGAGCGCAAGTGATCCTCCCACCTTAGCCTCCCAGGCTGCTTGGCTGGCCTCGGTGTGTCTTTTATCTCATGATGTGCTCTCTACATGGAGAGACCACATCATCTCTTCAACCTGAGGCTTCTAGGTTGTCTGAGCTGCAGAAGAGAAATGTGCCCTCTGTTGACCTTCTTCACCCAACCATGCCACTTCCTACGGTGGTTGCAGAAGACATCCCTGGGCAGAAGTGAGCAACGAAGCTGGAGCATCTGCCCATAGCCTATGCCTAGACCAGCCTTACAAGGTGGCAACATGAGCACCCACCTATCTGGGTTCATCCTGGTAGTAACGATAACTGCTATGTACTGAACAGGACATGCATCCAGCTGCCACGTTAACACACACTATCTCATTAATCCTTACAAATACTCCGTGACTTATTAATATTATCTCCTATTTTATAGACAAGGGATCTAAGACTTGAACACTTCCCCCAGATATTTGAATTAATAAATGGTAGAGACAAGATTCAAATAGCCTGGCAGTAAAATTCATAAACTTAATCATGATACTGAACCACAAATGTTGCCAAGTGGCGGCCCACAGATAAGGTCTGCTTCATTTGCAAAGACGTGTGCTTTTTGATTGAATTCATTTGCCAACATTTAAAAATTGAGTGATTTTTTTTAAAAATGGGAGTTTCTTATTTTTATCTTTGTATTTTGAAATATTTTAGACTTACAAAAAAGTTGGGAAAATGTTTTTCCCCTGTGATAGCATCTTGCATAATCGTAGCACATTATCAAAACCAAGAAATTGACATTGGTAGGATGCTACTAACTAAACTACAGAAGTTATCACATTTCACCACGTTGTACATGCATTCCTTATTTTAGCTAGGTGATTTTTTTTTAAAAGTGTGAAATTTGGATACTTATTTTTTAATCTATATATATGACAACAGTACGCCGATTTCCACTGGGGAAAGAGGAGTTGGAACAGAGTGGAAGCTCCGTCTTTTTAGAGGGTTGTCAAATCTTCGTTAGTTTGACGTTAGCTAGCTGACCTCACTCGTTTATGTGTGTGTATTACTTACCCACCATCCAGAGACACTTGTGTTTATGCCTCTTCTGTACTGCTGCAAATCTAGGAGCAAAGCAGGTTGTCACAATGAAAGAATTATATCTCGTGATACACCACCTGCTAGATAGTATGTTTTTCTGCAGTGAGTGTTCAATGAAAGTTTGATTAATCAGTAAGACTGTGAGGTAGGAAGGGGTTTGTTTCATTCTTCAGGGCTCTAGAGGAGAGATGAGATGAGAATCAGTGGTAGAAGCCAAAAGTGGAAAGATTTTAGTGCACCACAAGGAAGAACTTTCTAATAATGAGCTCTAACTGGAGAAGTGGGTTGCCTTGTGAGGCATGAGGCACCTGGCTTTGGAGGCATTCAAACAGAGACTTAGTGGCCACCTGTTAAATAGGTGGGGAAGAGATGTCTGTTAGAAGAGGTAGGTGAGATGATATTATTCTTAAGATCATTTTAATGCTGAATTCTTGGATTCTGATTTCATTACTGGAACACTGGGAATGTATGGTAGCGGTAGTGGGGGTATGTGGGTGCACACACACATGCGTGTGTTGTAAATATTGGCTTATTTAATCCTCCTGGCAGCTATCTGGGCTAGATACTAATATTCATCCCATTTAACAGATAATGGGACCTTTCAGAGAGACTAAATAATGCCTCCAACTCAGCTAGTGAGTAACTGAGTCTGAATTCAAACGTCTATCTCTTTGGCTTCCAAGTATCCACTCACTAATATACATGTTTTACACTGCCTCTCCAGGCTTCCTGCTGAGAGTATTATTTTTCTCCATTCCTGTTTTTCTGAGTAAGAAGGACACATGGACCCACAGGCTGCTTGCATGAGCTTAGGTCCCGCACTCTGCACCTTCTCAGCCACTCGCCTACCTTGATGATTAGAAACTCTAGCCTGTGTACCAGGATGGAACTAATTATATAAGAACTGCCAGGAGTGTTGATAAAAAATTAATAACCTCAGGACTCATACCTGGAGGTTTTGATTCAGAAGATCTCTGGACTGGAGCCTGGGAATGTATATATTTAACGAGCTCCTCAGGTTAGTCTGATGTTCAACAAGAATGAAAATTTCTGTCCTATATCAGCAATGGGAATTTAACATGATGGCCCTCAGCGATTTTTCTACGCATTTGTGTGTTTCTTATTTCATGTACTTATACACATAGAGATGAATATGGAGCAGCTACTATGCACCAGCATCTGTTCTGGGCACCAAGGAATTCAGCAATGAATAAAATAGGCTGGCTAAATAAATAAAAATAAATAAAGCCCCTGACCTCAGGAAGCTTACATCCTATTGGGTGTGAGTTAATTTATTTTCAATTAGATTTTGTATTCCAAGGGAGGAAAAAGAATTTAGACATTTTATAAAAAAAATTCAGAAGGGCTGAGGGGAAATTTATGAAGAGTTTAATAACTAATGGTTTCTAGGAAGGAGGATAGAATTGGAAATGACTGCTAAGGGGTGTGTGGCTTCTTTTTTCCATGATGAAAATATTCTGGGATTAGACAGTGACAATGGTTGTGGAACTTCATGAGCATACTAACAACTGCTGAATTGCTCACTTTAAAAGACTGGATCTTGAGGTATATGAGGTAGAGCAATACAAAATGAATTTTAAAAATTTAGTGAATAAGGATGTGGTGGAACTGGAACACTCATGCATTGTTCTTGGGAATGCCAATGGTGCAACCATCCTGAAAGATTGTTTGATGGTTCTTTTCAAAGATAAAGATGGACTAACCACGTGAAATACCAATGGCACTCTTGGCCATGGATCCCAGAGAAATGAGGCTTATTCAGTAACTTGAACACAAATATTCACGAAGTAGAGCTTATTCAGGGCAGCCTCCAGTTGAAAACTTCTCATGTGTGCTTTGATGAGTACTCATTAAATAATCTGTGATACATTCATACCGTGGAATACAACTCAATAATAAAAAGAAATGAAGTATAAATGCATTCATATCATTTGGAACATTAATAAAAATCATGCTAAGTTTTATAAAAATATTTCATAAAGAAATAATCCCATTCACATAACATTCATAAAATAATTAGAGGTGGGTGGGGTGGGGGTGAGAGACTCTAGAGGGATAACATGAGGGAGTCTTGTGGTGATGGTGCACTTGGTGATTACATAAGGTATAGATATGATATCGTTGCAAAGAACAACACATACATCCCACCACCACCTGTGTATAACTGGTGAAATATCAATAAGGCCTGTAAAGGTCTGTAGATTGAGCTGATGTGAATTTCTTGGTTTTGATCTTGTACTACAGTTGTAAAAATGTTAACATTGAGGGATACTGGAGAATGACACATAAGACTTACCTGTACATGTCTTTCCAACTGTCTATGAATCTAAAATTATTAAAATAGAAAAAGTTCAATGAAAGTGGTTAATGGTCATCTTTTCTTCAAAGATGGCAGGCACCGTCAAAATGCCGGGCACCACATCAATGTGTTCAGAATTTTACTATTTATGTAATATAAGCAGAACATTTTATAATTTCATATTTGAATTGCTTACATATGCATAAACTGTCTCTGAAAGGAGATATATGCAACTAAATAACATTCATTTAAGTTTAGGAATAAGAACTGTGTAGCTGGGGAACAGAGAATTTTCAGTATACTCACTACACACAGAGGCTATCCTAAATAAAGCTTTTGAATTTTGTTTTTTGAATTTTGAACCAAGTGAATATATTACCTGTGATCAATGCATACATGCATAAAGACATAATAAAAATAATTTAATCAGGATGCTTCTGGTGAGATGGAGTTGACATGATTTTCCTTATTCCTGCCACTAAGTATAGCGAAATCACCCTGGACATTGTATATAAAGTGAAGATAAAAGACTCTGAAAGATGGAGAGAAGGCAGCAGACTGGCTAGGGACTTCAAAACCTGAAGAACAACATGCTTATGAGTTCCTTGGGTTTCTTTTTGCCTCATCTATCCAAGACTATGTACTGAAGAAACCAGCAACCCCAAAATGCCAACTGACACAAAGTTTCAAGCAAAGGCTACTCTTTCTAGTCAAAGGACCAAGATTAAGGGGAAATCCTGAAAAGACAAAAACCTTTAGACAATAATTTCTGTGTTCCAGCCAATCTCCATGGTAAACAATTATGGACCCATTCTCATTTCTATCAGCAAAGATTGAGTTGAGAGTCTCTACTTTGTGAGGCTGTAATGAAGTGCCCCAACTCCTCTGCCATGGTACCCAGTAAAGTACCCATCTCCCTCCTCACTGGGAAAGGAGAGTAATAGATTTCTCCATTGCTCAGCAGTGGCAGTGGAGAAACCACATGGGGGGGCAGACACCACCTCCCCTTCCCAGGCAGGCAGGGTGGTGTCATTAGAGACCTAGTGAGGATCCTGAAGCCCTAGGAGTAACAGGAAGCTCCATGCCCATTGGTTGTCAGCAAAGGCCAAGTGAAAAAACAAAAATGCCACCCCCATGTGGCAATAATGAGGTGGTGTCTCCCATTCCTTAAATCTTTAATGAGCTCCTCAGGTTAGTCTGATGTTCAACAAGAATGAAAACAGTGTTTGAAGCAGTGAATGAAGCATTGTCTGAAGAGGCCTGCTAAAACACAAGATTTAAAGAAGATCCAGAGTCTTAATATAATATCCAAAATAATCAGGTATCAACCAAACATCACTTATTATACCAAGATATGTATATCTAATGCAATACTTAGAGCAACCACTTAGGAAAACCTATACACTTAAAAACATTACATAAATTAAAATGGAATTATTAAAAAAATGTGTAGGTAATCCAGAAGGAGGTAGTAAGAGAAAGCAAAGAAACTAAAAACAGAAAGAACAAAAGAAAACAAAATTTAAATGACAGATTTAAGCCCTAGCATGTCAGTAATTACATTAAAGATGAATGGCCTAAATATACTAACTAAAAGACAAATTTACACAATGGGTAAACAAAAGACAAAATTATGTACTTTCTATAAGAAACTCACTTCAATATATGGGTAGATTGAAAGTAAAAGGATAGAAAAGTATATACCACACAATAATAATCAAAAGAAAGCAATAATTGCTATATCAATATCAGATAAAAATATTCAGAATAATGGAAATTGCCAGTGAAAGCAAGGGCCATTACATAATGATGAAATGGTCAATCCACTAGGAACACATAGCAATCCTAAATGTGTATGCATAAAAGAGCTGAAAAATACGTGAAGCAAGGTGATGGAACTGAAAAGAGGAATAGACTTATATACGTTTAATATTGGATATATCAACACCCTTCTGTCAAGAATTAATAGAACAACTAGACATAAAATCAGCAAGGGTATAGTAGAACTCAACAACCCCATCAACCAACAGTATCTAATTTATTTTTATGGAACATCAATGACGAGTTTGTACCTATACTGCAGAACCTATTCCAGAACATTGAGAAAAAAGGAACCTTCCCCAATACATTCTATCAAACAAACATCACTTTGATACCAAAACTAGGAAAGGATCCAAATAAAAAGGAAAACTATAGGCCAGTTTCACTAATGAATATACATGCAAAAATACTCAATAAAATCCTAGCAAATAGATTACAGCTACACATGAAAAAATTTATATATCATGATCAAGTAGGCTATATCCCAGGGGTGAAAAGTTGATTTAACATATGCAAATCCATGAATGTAATTTACCGTGTATCAATAGAAGCAAAAACAAAGACCATATGATCCTCACAAAAGATGCAGAAAAAGCATTTGACAAAATTCAGCATCCATTTCTAACAAGAACATTTAAGAATATAGGCATAAATGTCATATTTCTTAAGCTGATTGACACTATCTATCTATGTTAAATCCACAGCTAATGTCATACTAAATGTAGTATGACATTACTGAAAGCTTTTTACTGAGCTGTAACCAGACAAAGATGCCTACTATCATCACTACTATTTAACATAGTGCTGGAAATTCTAGCCAGTGCAATCAGGCAAGAGAAGGAGCTTCAAAGACAATGAAATACCTGGGAATATACCTTTAAAAATAGGTGAAGGACCTCTACAAAAAGAATTATGAAACCCTAAGAAAAGAAATAGCAGAAGACATCAACAAATGGAAGAACATATCACACTCTTGGCTGGGAAGAAGAAACAGTATTAAAATGTCTATACTACTCAAAGAAGTCTACCCATTGAATGCTATTCCCATTAAAATACCTACATTGTACTCTGAAGAACTGGAAAAAATAGTTGTTCACTTCACATGGAACAAAACAAACAAACAACAACAACAACAAAAAAGTCTGTATAGCCAAGACTATTTTTAGTAATAAAAACAATGCCAGAGGCCTCATTCTACCAGAGTTCAGGTTATATTAGAAGTCTACAGTGATCAAAACAGTGTGGTATTGGCACAAAAATAGAGACATAGACATATGGAACCGAGTAGAAAACCAAGAGATGAAATCAGTCTCTTATAGCTATCTGATCTTTGACAAACCAAACAAAAGCATATACTGAGGAAGAGAATCCCTATTCAATTAAATGTTGCTGGGAGAACTGGATAACCACATATAAAAGACTGAAACTGGACCTGTACCTTTCACCAGTTACAAAAATTGACTCAAAACGAATAAAAGAGTTGAATATAAGATATTAAATGATAAAAATCCTAGAAGAAAGTGTAGGGAAAACTCCTGGGGATGTCAATTTGGGGAAAGATTTTATGAAGAAGACATTACTGGCAATTGCAACAACAAAAATAAACAAATGGGACTTAATTAAAATGAAAGCTTCTGCACAGCTAAAGACACAACAATTAAAGCATATAGATAACCTTCAGAATGGAAAAAGATAAAAGAGTTAACAATCTCATCTATCACTGAGCAAGAGGCATGAACAGAACCTTCTCTGAGGAAGACAGACAAATGGCTAACAAACATATGAAAAAAATGCTCATTGTCCTTAATTATCAGAGAAATGCAAATCAAAACCACCCTGAGATATCATCTAATCCCAGTGAGAATATCCCACATCACAAAGTCCCAAAGTTGCAAATGTTGGTGCGAATATAGAGAGAAGGGAACACTATTACACCGTTTGGTGGGACTGCAAACTAATATAGCCTCTTTGAAAAGAAATAGGGGAGATCTTCAGAGAACTCAAATTAGACCTCCCATTTGATCCCATACTCCTATTACTAGGCATCTATCCAGAAGAAAAAAAAATCATTTTATCACAAGAACATTTGCACTAGATTGTTTGTCACAGCTCAATTTACAATCACCGAGATTCAGAAACAAATGTCCATCAACCCAGAAATGGATTAACAAACTGCAGTACATGTATACCATGGAATACTATTCAGTCAAGAAAAGATGGAGACTTTACATCTTTTGTATTAACCTGGATGGAGTTGAAACACATTCTTAGTAAAGTATCACAAGAATGGAAAAGCAAATATCCAACTTAGTACTAATATGAAGCCAGTAGATGATCTAACACATGCCTGCATTGGAGAAAAACTCAATTCAATTCAAGTTGGAGGAAGAGGGTATGAGGGAGGTGGATAAAGGGGATGAGGGGAGGGGCTTGGTGTGCTCCCACTGAATGGGCCCAAGTAAGGGTATATGGCACGCTGTTTGGGTGTAGGACACACCTATAAGAGGGAGTCTACCTAATATATGCATATGCAAATATTGTAACCTAGTTGTTTGTACCCTCAAGTTAACCTGAAATTAAAAAAAAGATAAACTACACAATCTCTTCCAGAGAATATAAGAGAAGATGACATTTCCAACTCATTCCAGCAAGCCAACATTACCTCTCAGTAAAAGCAGGCAAAGGCAGTAATAAACACACTAACGCTACAGAGGGACATCCCTTATGAACCAGATGAAGACAATTCTTAATAAACATTAGTAAATATCAATCATTGATGTATCTGTGTAATTGTTGTTTTTATTATTAATTATTTTATTTCTGGAAGGGAAGAGTAGTTCAAATTTTGAAAATCAATGTAAGTCATCATACTGATAAGCTGAAGAAGAAATAGTCCATGGTCATATCAATTAATGTGGAAAAATCTTTTGATAACGTTCAACATTCATTCACTATTAAAACTCTCAGGAAACTAGGAATGAGAAGAACTTCCATAGATCATATAAAAATTCTACAGCTAACGTCACCCTTAGTGGTGAATGGCTGAATACTTGTCTCTTGAGATCAGAAACAACATCGGAAAGTTAATGCCTACCATTATGATTCAACATTGTGCTAGAAGACCTAGCCAGGATAATAAGGTAAGAAAAAGGTAGAAAAGGCATACAGATAAGAAAGGGAAAAATACAGCTATTCCTATTTGTCGATGAAATAATTGTTGACACAGAAAATCTCAAGGAATCTAGAAAAATGTTTTAACATAAAAAATGAGTTTACGAAGGCAGCAGAATGCAGTATCCACATACCCAAATTAGTTGTATTTGTATATACAAGCAATGAACACATGGAAAATATAATATAACTTACAGATTCTCAACATGCTCAACACAATGAATCCTTTTAGTATAAATCTAACAAAAACATGCTGAACACAATAAAATGCTAGTGAAAGAAAGGAGACACAAATAAATGGAGAGACATTCTGCACCTAAGGATTAGAAGATTCAGTGAGGCCAACATTTCAGTTCTCCCCAAATTGGGATGTAGGTTTAATGTAATTTTTATCAAAACCCCAGCAGGATATTTTCGGTATAAAGAAGGAATTTTTTAAAATGTATTTGGGAAGGGAAAAGAACTGAGACAGTTAAAATAATTCTGAAAAGTAAGGATAAAAGAAAAGGAATCACTGTATCTAATTTACTTATTACATAAAACTGTGGTAATCAAAACTTGGCGATTTGAGGAAGGAGACAGAAACACAACTCAGTGGAACAGAATAAAGAATTCAGAAATAAACCAATGCAAATGTGGTCAATTTATTTTTGACAACGATGTAAAAGTAATTCAATGGAGGAGGACAGATTTTTCCGTAAGCGGTACTACAACATTTCATAGTTTAAAAAGCAACTTTGACTTAGACTTCTTACTTTACACAGTTAATTCACAAGGTATCCCAAATTTAAATGTAAAATAAAATGTTTAGAAATAATATAGGAAAAAAAAAGAAATAATATAGGATAAATTTTTTTTGGACATAGCACTTGGTAAAAGTTCTTATACATGACACCAAACGTATTAAACATTTCAAAAAAATCAATAAATAACTTCATCTAAATGAAACATCTTTGCTTCCCAAAAGACCTCATTAAGACGAAGAGGCAGGCTATGGACCGGGAGAACATAGTTGTAAACTACATGTATGACTAAGTACTGACATCTAGAATATATTTAAAAATTGTCAAAACTCCACCAGTTAAAAAAATGCAATTAGAAAACTAATAAGAGACTAGAGCAGACTAGATGGACCTTTCTCTGAGGATCTACCAGATGGCAAGCAAACATATAAAACAAGGTTTGACTTGCCTAGGCTTCAGGGAAGTGCAAATTTAGAACACAATGAGCTCTTCCCACTCACCTATTAGAATAGCTAAAATTAAAGAATAGTGACGAATAGTAAATCATGGGAAGGATGTGGATAAACTGGATCACTCGCACATTGCTGGTCAGAATGTAAAATTGTCCAGGCAATCTGGTAAACAGTCTGGAAGGTTTTTTTTTTTTTCCCCTTTAGACTAAACATACACTTACGATACTACCCAGTAATTGTATTCCTGCTGTGATCCCAAAGAAATGAAAATGTTATGTTCACATAAAACCTGTACACAACTGTTCAAAGCAGCTATATTGGTCATAGCCCCAAAGCAGAAACAAATAAGAAGTTTTGCTGGGCGGCGCCTGTGGCTCAAAGGAGTAGGGTGCCGGCCCATATGTTGGAGGTGGTGAGTTCAAACCCAGCCCTGGTCAAAAAACTGCAAAAATAAATAAATAAATAAACCTCTAAAAAAGAAAGTTTTCCTATATATGAATGCTTAAATAAAATGTGGTACATCCATCCTATGGAATACTATGCAGCAATAAAAAGGAACGGACTACTGTTACACTCAACAACTTAGAAGCATCTCAGGGCATTATGCTAAGTGAAAAAACTCAATCTCAGTAGGTTGCATACTGTGTGACTTCACTGCGTAACAGTCTTAAAACGACAATGTTGTCTAGTTGGGGAACGGATTAATGATTACTCAGCATGAGGGCTATTGCAGAGGTAGACAGTGGAAGAAAGATCTGACACTAGAGGAGGGTAGGAGCAGGGTTTTCATGGTGATGGAATCATTCTCCAACTGGGTTGCAGTAGAAGTAGGAAGCTGTGCTTGTGAGATTGTACCAGTGTCGAGTTGCTGGTTTTGATAATGCAAGATGTAACCATTGGTGGAGAAGGAAAGGCATACAGGGCCTCTCAACATGCTTTTGCATCTTCCAGTGAGTTTATATATATATTTTTTAAGAAATCCAATCAAGAAAGTGCTAGGTACTAGAGATATTTTCATAACTGAGAATAATTGAATTAACATTTTTGTTGAGTATCTACCATGTGCCTTGGGTCCGTAAGGACCTCTGATGGGGTGATACGCCTAAGGTGATTGCTTCTGAGATAGAGGATGAGTTCAGACCACAGCTGCTTTGAAGACCAGAAAGATTATCACGGTGGATGCCATTTATGCTGGACTTGAACAATTTTTCTGAGTTGGCTGGGTTTTAGGAGAAAGGGGGCTCAACATCTTAAAAAGTCCTCCGAACCTCAAAAGCACAGGCCCCATTGGGGGAAAGCCTGGGGTTGAACATGTGTCCGGGAGAGGAAGATGTAGTTGGAAAGAAAAACAGGCCAGAGAGGGACAGAGTTAAAAGGCTGTGGCCATCTCTCAGCCTCGGCTATTCCTGTTCCTACCTTCACAGGCCAGGAAGTGTCTGAACAGGTCACAATTCTGCGAACAAGCCAGCCTTTCTCCAGCTTCCAGGCCTTTGCACAGACTGTGTGGTCTACCTGGCCAGCTTCTATAGGTGCCACAGTAAACGGTATGTCTGCTAGGAAGGCGTTTCTGACTTCTCTCCAGGAGAGGGTTAGTTGCCCTTGCCATGGGCTGCACCTGGCCATTTCCTCCTTCACAGCACTTTTTCACTGGAACTAGGCATGAGCTGATAGATGGTTAGAACACAGGAAGGGTGAGAAGTATGAAAAGAGAGAGGCAGTCTCCAAAGGCTTGGTGTAAAGGAAGAAAGCTTGCTTATATGTGGATTCTATATCAGCATTTCCTAATAAATGCATAAAATATCTCTGGAAGGATGCCCAAGAATCTGATAATACTTATTAATTCCAAGAATGAGCTTACCACAGCACATGCATCTGGGCTCCAGGCAAGATGCTTGCGGAAGGAGCGGGCCTGGGATGCTGGGTTGGATTGGGTTCCTCTAGCATAGATTCTGGGACCAGGACTTGGATGCAGGTAGTTTATGTAGGGGTGATGCCAGGAAGTCCAAGTGAGGGAATGGTGAAGGTAAGACAGGGCAGGGAAAAAGTGCAATCCAGGTGTGTTCATAAGGTACTTACTGCCATGGAAACTGGTGCTCAATCCTGTTGTGGTCTCTCTGAGAACCCATCTCCCCATCATGCTGCCAGGGCTTCAGGAGGCTGGGCACTCACTTTTCACTGAACTGCCCAACTGCTCTTGGTCTTTGTACTCTCATTGTGCCCGAGCAAGTCCTATGGTGCCCAGTGCTACAGCAAGCCTGGCAGAGAAGAGGGAGTCTCCACATCCTCTACTGGAGATTGGGTGGGGATGCTGGCAGCCTGCTTAACCTGGAGAATCCAGGTGGGCCCATGGGACACATGGGGGAGCCCAGATAGCACTTGCCAGGCAGGGGATCTGCAGCCCTGCTTTAGTCCACATTTGCATGGGAGCACTGCGCATCTGCAAGAGATCTCACAAGCACAAAACCCGTCTTCTGATGACAAAAAACTGCACAACAGAGTCCTCTTGGAGATGAGCTTCATTTCAGGGCATATGGAGGAAGGATTACTACCTACCACCTCCCTTTTTCTAGTGAAGCACTGAAGTTCAGCGATCTTATGTCACCTGCCTTAGAACACGCTGTTCCCATCAAAGCGAGGCACATTAAAACCTCCTAGGTTGTTTTGGTTGTTGTTGTTATGGTTGTTGTCTGTCTTAGAGGCCAGGACCCAGAAAACATTTGCTAAGTACCCATGTTAATGAACCAGTACCTCCTCATCCCAGTGGACAGGCGTGGAATGGAAGTTTAAGACATTTTGCTTACTCTCTTCTAACCAGCACTCCATGAGGCATAGCTGGAATTTGTGTGCCCAGTAGCCACTTCCTGGAGTTGAAATTTGTCATGTCAGGCAGAGAGACACTGAAGGGTTAGTTCCTTCAGGCACAGGAAACTCCCCAAGCAGAGAGAATTAAAGATGCCTTTTCTGAGCACTGTGGGAGCTCCGTCGGGGCTGCTTAAGGCCTGGTCAGCATTAAGTATTGGTACTAGAGCCCCAAGGCTGGTGGGAGACAGATGCTGGGATGCCTGGATGCAGCGAATTCAGAGGGATTACTGCTGGCCTTGTCGATAGGCCGTGTGAACCCAGAAAGAATACAGTAGTAATGATTTGGACTTCTTTTGGATATTGTCCTCCTGCAGTCCCCACTGGACAATGATTGTGTTTGTATTATGTGACCTCATCTTCCCGGCCGGGGGTAGATCAGGAGATTTTATTCCTTAACTAGGATGATTGAATGATAGTCTCTCTGGGAAATATGAAAACCCACAGAAATGGCCGTCAGATAGTGGTGCTTCCAGTCCATATAGACTCAGTTCAGAGCTGGGGTCTTTTCCATTCAAAAGGAAATTTCAGTAAGAATTCTTTCTATCAAAAATGATAGAAAATTAAAAATAAATTAACTTACACACAAAGAAAGGGGATTTATTATAAAATCCAGGATAGTGTAGTAGGCATCTCTTGATGCAGAGGCTGGAATAATGTTACACAGTCTGTTTCTCTCTTCATTGCTAAGCCCTGCCCCTACTTCATATCCTGGCTTTATTCTAAAATAGGATTTATCTTGGTCACTGCAAGATGATTCTAGCATCCCTCTAACCTACACACCACATTTGGAAACCTCATCTAAAGATGAGGTAAAGAGAGGCAGTCTCTTTCACAAATGCACCAGCAAAAGCCTCAGTGTATCTTATTAACCATAAGTCAAACCCTGAACCAACTTCTATAACCAGGGAGAAGCAAATGATCTGACTGGCTAGGTCCTTGGCCAGGAGTTGCATCTCGAGTGTTGGTCAGTGGGACCTTAGCCAAATCGTAGGAACTGGCAAAGGGAAGGAAACCGCCCTGAACATCTGGAAGAGGAATGAATGGATGCTGAGGAGTCCAGGACACCGTTACTAAGCAGAAGATAGTTAGTTGCGCGCAGAGAGGGAAATGGAGTTGGTACCAAGGGCACAATAAATACAGAGCCCTGGTTACACAGGGAGGGAGAAAGGAGGGAAGGGGACGAATTAGAAAGACACCCCCTTAGCTTCTTGCTTTCTGGGTTCCTACTGTCTCGGTCCATTTGGGCTATAATGAAATGCCTCAGGCTGGGCTGATTACAAAGAACAGAAATTTATTTCTCATAGCTCTGGAGGCCAGGAAGTTTACGATCAGGGTGCCAACAGATTTGGTGTCTGGTGAAGACCTGCTTCCTTTTTGTATAGTAGGCTTTGTTTTATTTTGTTTTCTGCTGTGTCTTCACATGGGGGGCAGAGGCGAGTCAGTCTCTGGGCTCTCTTCTGTGAGGGCACTAATCTCATGGTTCACAATCCCCACCTCATGACCACATCTGATCCTCATTACATCCTAAAGGTCTGAACTCCTGACATCATCAACTGGGGGTTGGATTTCAACATACGACTTTTGGGGGGACACAAAACATTCTGTTCCTGCCATCATTTCCCCATCCCTAGGAGTCCCATATGGAATTGCTTTTGTGTCTTCACAAGGGACCTCCGTTTTTTCTCAAGGGGGATTTCTGTTTCTTACCACCATGAGCCCCAAACTCAGAGAGAGAAATGCTCAAGTATGCAGGCCATTGGGACAGATGGCTGGGCTGATGCTGCCGCCAGGCAAACGCTGTGTCTAGATGCACTTTAATAGATGAATCATGAGCATTAATTTCTTGAACGGCAATTGTCTCCCCAGTTACTAAGCACTGTTAGTCCTAATTAACCAGTTTGCAGGCAATTTTTCAACCTATCAAGTAGTCAAATAAAATAATGAACTGAGCTGAGGAGGACTGGAAAGGCAGTGAGTTCACTGGGGAACTATGTTTTATTACTGATTCTGCCCAGGGTCGAGATGCTCAGGGTTTTTTTTTTTTTTCCCTTCTTTTTACCTTTTACTTTTCTTTGTCACTTTCCTCCTAATCATACCTTCAAGTCAGGAGAATCCTGTCAGGATATTAAGATGAAAGACGCCTCTGTGTTTCCCTTACAAACGAGCTCAATTTAATTCATGATTACACCCAGTTAATTTAGATGCCTTAATGATCCCGTTTGCAGGGCAAGGAATTCAGATGAATGTGTTATGCCCACCCTGTTTGATATCATCTCTAAGGAGTTTTTCGATTAGGGAACAAAATGTTAAAAACCTTACTCCTTTGATTCCAGACGTGTGTCTGAACTTGGACTTTCTTTCCCTCGTGTCAACAGGAAGCGAAAGAGGAAGGACAAGGGCAGACTGACTCATTGAAATTGCAGAAGTCGTAAGCCCTGCACGATGTGGCTTTGTCTGTCTTTCCACTCTCCTCTTCCTCCACGCCTTATTTAGAACCCATACATCAGGCGCTCAATAGGTGCCTGTCAGGGAAGGAGAGCGCCCGCCCCTCCCAGCGCAGCGCACAGCCGCCGCTCCGCCTTGCCGGCCCCTAGGGGGCGCTGCTCCCCCTCAAACTCCAGCATCTCTGCACCTGGTTCCCCCGGAGCAGAGCTGAGACCGCCGACACCTCCGCGGACAACCCTGCTGAAAATGTGGGATGGACTCCATTCTGCGGAAGGAACTGTGTTCTCGCCTTTGCCACAGAGGCCCCCCAAAGAGGGGCCGCATAAGCAGGGACCCTGTAAGAATAACTCTGAATGTGAAGGTATCAGAAAGAACCCCTGGGGTCCCACGGAGACCAAATCCAACCCCCGAGTCCCAGATGTAACTTTCTGGCTCATACTTGCATCTGTATCCTTGTTTTATGGCCAAAGTCGCAAACCTTTGGATACGGGTTTTATGGCTCCTGCAGTGTACCAAATGACTTCAAACTAATCGATCACTTTTACAAATTGGAATAATCTATGTGAAAACTTGGATTTCTGGCTTCTTTGGAAAAATCAGAATATCTGACAACTCTCATATGCCCTCAACTAGCCGGACCTGAGTAATGACCTTACTCTCTAGGTGGCCTCTGCATTCTCTAGATGGGCTTCAGTCTCTACCACGCCCTCTTTTATCCACCAAATTGAGGTTGATTGTTAGTTGTTGTTTCTTTTGTGCTTGCTTAAAGCACAGAGTTGTTTTATTTGTATTGAGAGAAAACACAAATCTTTCTTGGATCCATGCTGTTTTTATCAAAAGGAAAAAGATACAGACTGAGAAAGGTTTTAAGAAAAATGCTGAAGCTTTAATTTCATTGTAGAAGTGAAGGGTAAGTGTAAATGTTTAGTCTGAAGGCCAGGTATGGCTTTCACTGAAAGAACGCAAATTAAGATGGCAACTAAATATGCACAAACATACTACACCAAATCATTTTTAAAATGTTTATCTTTCTGGTTCAACAACCATTTACATTTGAGACTGACTCCTGTATTAGGATTTTCTGTCTCCTTGATAGGAGCCTTGTGTCTTGTAGTGAGTTTTTCCTCTTGGTTCTGCTGCTACATTATTCTCCGTTGTTGAGTCACAGACTCAAATAACATCTGCTGGATTCTAGAGCACACTTGGATAGGGATTTCTGCCAGGCCCATCAGCACCATGAATCAGAGACAAGATGGTGGCCAGGATCTTACAGGGTGTGTTAGCTCATTTATAGATGCTTCTTAACCAGAGTCTCAGGAGGTTTGGCGGACTCTGGCACTGACCTAGCAGGTGGTTAAAATTAGGGAGAAATTCTGGTGCAGTCAACATGCCAAGTCATATGGTCAGAGACAATGTCAGTCATGTCGTTGTCAACAAACCACCTCCAAACTCCAAGCATTGGTTACACTGTCCCTCTGTTGTTTCTGCCTGAGCTCACTCATGTGGCTGTGTTCCACGGGGAGAGTTGTCTTGCCTGGAAGATCCAAGATTGCCCAGTCACATGCCTGACAGCTGGTGCCAGTGGGTGACTCAGGCATCCTGGCTCTCCACGTGGCCTCTTATTCTTTCGTAGGCTAGACCAGCTTCCTTAAGCAGTGGTCTTAGAGAGCCAGATCCACTGCATAAGCACTCACCATACCTCTGTCTGCACCAGATTTGCACATGTTCCATTAATCAAAGCAAGTTACAAAGCCAAGCTCAGAGTCAATGAGGAGAGATGGACACAGGACATGGATCCTGGGATACAGGACACACTGAGGCCTTTACTGCAGCAGACTATCCAGGGCGGTACAGCTATGACCACTCAGCACATTCTCAGTGGGATCCCCCACTGATACCACGGGAAACTCATGGGTAGGAACACCAATAGAAATACTCTATTGAGTATAGGTGAGATTATCTCTATATTTGGGAGACAATCTTGGATCTTATTAGATCTTCTTGATTTTGTTGAATCCTAGAAAGAAAGAGAGAAAGAAAGCTCCAGGGGATATAGAGAGACCTGCACTCTAGGGTTTAAGTGGGACTTGCCTCCTGCAGCTCAGAGGGGATGTGAGTGAGAGTAATTCGTCTGAGTCTCACCTCTACTGTTAGAGACGTCCTTGCAGGTCCCATCTGTGTCTGTGCAGGGCAAGGTCATTTCTGGGGGGCATTTCAGTGGTAATTATTTTCAATGGAAAAACAACAATAACAGAACAACATATCGAACTGGGCCACCAGAGTGTTGTATGACCACATTTGTGTGTTGAAAACCAGATTTAAGACTAATTTCCTAAAACAGGGGAGAGTCATGTGAAGTCACACAGTATGACCCTGAAATGAGACCACCAAGTTATCTGGGAGCTCTTGTGCTGTTTTATCTCCAGATGGCTGATCACTTTAGTGTGTATGTGTACGTATGCATGAGGGAGACTGAGAGAGAAGATTATGGACTGTGCAGGAAACGGGGCTGCTAGCCTCCCAGCACCCCACAGAGTGTAACCCACGGACAGACCTTGTAGGACCCCCAGGCTCAGCACATGTCTCCCTGAGGAGTCTTCCTGAGAGGGTCTTCCAGGGAGTGTGCTTCACCCACACGTAGGGTCAGACCAGAAGAACTGAAAGGGTAAGGCCCCAGGAGGGACTCGCAATCCTGGAATTGGTGGGTAAATACGCCAGCTTCCTCAGGGACGCACATTCCGTGCAGTGTCCCAGAAGGTCCCAGCAGGCCTAAGCCGCCATTGCCCACTGTGACAGCCCACTCATTAGCACACACTCCACTGGCCACCTTCTTTTCTCTCACTCACATCTCCATTCCTGCACCTGGCTTCCTAGATAAATGACACGCATCCCAGAACTTGAATCAGGGTCTGCTTCTTGAAAATCAACCTGAGACAGCAGATGTGAGTATAGGTGAGATCATCTCTGTATTTGGGAGACAATAATGTTTACAAAGTGAGGAAGGCTGTGCGTATGTGTGTGTGTGACAGAGAGAAATAGAGAAGAAAAAGGAGGAGGAAGAGGAGCAGGAGGAGAGAGAAAGGCCATGAAGGAGAGGAGAGAGGAAAAGAGAAGAGAAGAAAGCTAGAATTTTGAATACCCCCCCATACTTCTTGGTCCAATGAAATGTCACTTGCTCCCTGAAGGGGCCCTGATTCCCTCTCCCCGCCACACAGAACGCCCCCCCAAGCTCAGGAAGGTTTACCCCTCCACTCATTCTGTTAGTCTATTGGTGGTAGCTGTTTTCAGATCCACACACTTTCATTTCCCTGGTCCTGGGCCTCACTTGGCCCTGGCACATAAACAGTGTCAGTGAATGCATGAAAGGAAGATTGAATGGATGAAAGAATGAGTGCTGACGGAATAAAAATGATTGGAAATTGAAAAGGTGTTGATGCTTTTGGAGGAAAAAGACTGGTAAACTGGGTGGTGGCCCCAGGGCTCAGGTATCACCATACTCATCTCCAAGGGCTCAGCTCGAAGCAGGATAAGATGGGTCAGAAAAGGACATGATGGTGATAAGCTGAGGTTTTAAGATGCCCTCCCAGGCACTCTTCCTGGGCAGTCTCCATTCCCACCTCCCCTTTCCTCTCTCTCTCTCTCTCTTTTTTTTAAATGTGGTTCAGTTCTTTTTCTTAAAGTAAGTGGAGTAAACTGATAATTAAGCAATTAAGCATCAAAGAGAGGCTCTGACAGCCCTGGCACTTGTTCAGAAACCCAGAGAAGAAATTACAATGGAGATAAAGGACAATTAATCTGAGCCCTCCTTTCAAAGGCTGTGTGGGACCCAGAGGCCTGAGACTCAGGTGGTTCAGTGCCCTGAGAACTCTGGATGCAGAAGCACAAGTGAGTCCTGGCCATGCTATGGCCTTTGGAGTCTTGATGTCTCCAGGACTGGCATATCTACCTCTGCCATCGCCTGGCTAGCGTGGTGGTGAATTTCTTAGACTGAGCAGTCCTGGAGGATCTGAGCAGTCCTGGAGGTCGCCTTGGCGCTGCTGGAGGGCTGGAAATATGACCCACCCTTCTGCCATGTCAGTTGTCCTCAAGCTACTGGGATTGCAAATGTTTAAATTGGTAAATAATTAAAAACATCACTCTTTAATCTAAAATAAATATCTCTTTGTTAAAAACATTCAGCACTGGGCACTTTTCTGAGCCCTGGGAATACCAAAGGGTGTGAAACAAACAAAATTCCTGGCTACCTGGAGCTTCTGTTCCCATTGGAGGAGACAGATCATGAACAGATGGGTATGCAAAGCACCCAGAATGTCAGAGGATGATTAGTATAATGTGGACAAACCGGGCAGGGGAGTAAAGAGTGACAGGGATGTAATTCTAAATAGTGCGGTAAGGGAGGCACTACTGAGAAGGACAGATTGCCATGTCAAGGAAACAAACCTTCCCGCCAAGTCTCTTGCATCTCTAATCCCACCTGGACAGTCTCAAAACTGGCTTCTGTCTCTAGTTTTTCTCCTTTTGGACTGTCCTTCCCCTTCCAGACAGAACAGCTGGGAACTATTCAGACCTGAGCACATCACCCATCAGCTTCGAAACCCACGATGGCCCCATTCATTAGCGATAAGAACTCAAATGCCCACAGGTACCAGGCTGGGAAAGGAAAGTGAGTGTGTGGGGAGTGGCCAGGTAGGGGCTGCATCAAACAGAAGAACATGAGATGGGGTTGTTGGGGTGCACAGACTAGCCCACGGCTCTGGTCCAGTAGTGGTGAAGAAATACAGACCCAGAGTTGCCAGGTTTAGAATTTTAAAATGAGAACTGAAATTCAGGTGGTCATATAAAATTCATCTCATTTTCAAATATTGGCAGTCCATTAAAATAATTTTAAGCATGAATGGGCCAAAGGAAACATATTTGTGGGCCAAATGGGGGCCCCTGGGGCTACCACTTTGCAAGAGTTAGTGTAGAGGATAAAATCTTATATCTTTATCAGAGCACTCCTGGCCCTTCTTGATCTGCACAAATGTAGCCTGCCAGCATCCTCTGCCTCTGCCACCCACCTCCCCAAACACACACTTGCCTTTCAGCTGGGTGGGCTGCTGTGTCCCCGATCCACCGCCCTCCCTCAGGCCCCTGGACTTCTCCCTTTGTGTAAGATGGCAAACTCTATTCCCACTGCAAGACCAGCTCAAAGTCACCTTCTATGTGCACCCTTCCTCTATCCCCCGACCATGATAATTCCTCCTTCCTCATACGTTTGCTGTTAGATACAGCACGTGGCAAAGTAAATTGTTCACATGTCTTCCTTCTCCACTAATCTGCGACTTCCTTGAAGCAGGAATGGCTGTTTGCATTTCTATTACCTGAGCCTCTCATGAGGCCTTCCAAGAAAAGGTGGATGGGAGAGCAGCAGATGGCTGGGAGAGCAGCAAACCACTGGGCACTAATGCTATTTGATGCCCGACCCATAGTCAGCTATCAATAAATATTCAAAAGAAAGATCAAAAGGAAGAGAAAATGCATTTCTAAGTGAGGATACAGAGTGGTGACTCTCAAAGGACCACTTTTCTCCAAAACCTAGAGGCCTACCCTTCTTGAGAACAAATCTCCCATTGCATGGAACCCCCAGCCCAGGGGCTAATTCCATGGTGGAACCTGAGCCCCAGGAGGGTGAAGCTCAGGCAGAACACCAGACTTCACGATCCTTGTCTCAGACCCCTCCCCACGTCCTGGCCAAAACATGGTATTTCTATGGCTTTAAACATTTTCCTTTTAAAATCTTGGATTCTTTTCTCTTCTAATAGCACTTATTAGAAGATACAAAGTACTTATTAAACACAAACTCATGAGTCTTAATAGTTCTAAACATTGATTATCAAGTCTCTAATTTGCTCTTCACACCAGTTCTTTGAAATATTAGGACAGATTTTAATAGATCCATTCTAAGGATAAGGAACCCAAGACCCAGAAAGCATAAATGACTTTCCTAAGCTCATTCAGCAAATAAGTGTCATTTCAGCAAACAAGTGTAGAGCTGGTACTACAAAGCCATCTATGTTCCCTGGAATATTATTATATTTTACTTTATCATACTGAATCAGCCTTAAATGCCCCTTATCTCATCTCTAGAATCACTCATTTTGACAAATTCTAATTGAGCACCTACTCTGTGGAGTGCAGAGAATACAACAGTGGGCAAAACAAGCCTCGTGTCCACTGAACTTCCCTTTCACCTCACAACCTGAGAGGCAGAGTTCTGAACCATGCTGGTGGCATAAACTGCACTAAGTTGTGAATTCGTGGATTAATGCAGCGCATGCTTACTGAGAAATATACTGGGAGTGGAGGGATGGATATGTGTAGTTTAGCTAGCTTGGGCATGTGTTCATTTCTGAGGGCTTCTGTAACATGAGTTACCACAGACTTGGCAGCTTAAATCAAAAGAACTGTATTCCGGAAATCCAAAATCAAGGTTCCAGTAGGGTTGGTTCCTTCTGGAGCAGAATCTCTTGGAATCCTCTGAGGCAGCATCTTTTCCGTGCCTCTCTCTCTTGGCTTCATGCTGGCGATTGTTGGTGCCCCGTGGCTTGTAGACTCATCTCACCAGTTTCCTCTTCAGTCTTCACACCACTTTCTCCTCTGTGTATCTTCCTCACTTTCTTCCCTTATCAGGCCACTTGTCATTGGATTTAGGGTCCCACCTAAACTAGGGTGATCTCATCTTGAGAGCCTTAGCTTAATTACAACTGTAAAGATTCTTTTTCCAAATAAGGTTACATTTGCATGATCCAGGTGGACATGTCTTTTTGTCATTGCTGTTGGGGACGGGGTCAGGAGCTACCATTTAACCCACTAGGCAGACTTTCACAGAAGACCTAATTATTTGGACTTAAGGGGCACTTCTGTAGGTCCAGGCTGTTGAAATTATATCTGGAATGATTGCACCCCATATCCCTGGTAGGACAGGTTGCTGTTTACCTGTGGAGGCTTTGCATAGGCTTTTCATAGCAGCCTCTGGGGATGAGATGAACTGGCCCCAGACTCTTGGGCATAGAGAACCTTCAAATCTAAAGCTAGCCTCCTGACAAGGAAAGGAGCTTAGCAGCCCCCAGTGGTAAGTAAGAGAGGATATTATTTTATCTAATATAACTATGCACTATAAAAAAATGGAGAGACTGGGCATTGACCAACATTTGATGGTTGTGTCTGGAAATAATCCCACTGGAAAATACTTTCATGAGTTATGAGCAGACATGACCTTGCTCTGATGTAAGGGCCACAATATGGCCATTTGTATGGGAGCCTAACAGCCTTTGGGAAATTCAGGCATTTCAAACCGACTGAAGTCTGGATCCTGTGTCTTCTTTTACAAATTGGGTTGCAGAGTGGTTGCAAACTCAGCTTTGGAGTCAGAATATCGACTCTGCCACCTCTGGGGTGGCCCAGGGCAGTCTCATTATGCATAATATCATGAGTAATAACAATAACTATTTTACAAGATTATGGTTATAATTAAGTTAGAAAAATCAATGCATAGTTCTTAGCACAGTAGCTGGCTCACAGAAATACTCAATATATTTTAGCATTTTATTGCTTTTAATTCCTTCCTCATTTTCATGTAAAGGATTTTTCCTTTCAGTGACACTGATAGTTCTCCCTTTTCTTTCCCGAGTTCCCTGCTCTGCCCTCCTGAATCTCATAACACATCTGGGCAGAAATAAGTCTTGGAATGTTGACATCAGACAAAGGATTCTGCTTACCTGGCTTTGTTTTGTCTGTTTATCCAGAAAAAGTATCTTTACATAGCAATGCTCATTTGGATTCTTTAGTTTTTAAAATACCATCATTATTTTAAAAACTATACCTGCTCATTATAAGTAATTCAAACAGAACTAAAGTAGCAAGGAAGAAGTAAAACAAGTCACCTTGAAAATCTTAAAACCTAAAAATAACCAGTGTCAACATGGAGTGTATATCTTTCCAGACAGCAATTTAGCATGCATACCGAAAGACAAACAGAAAGGAATATTGTAATAAATAGAATTATAATATATTTGCTGTTTTAATAAAAGTTATTAAATTAAATTTTCTGAATTAAATGGATGGAAGAAAAAGCAATTAAATAAAACTGAAGGTTTTGCTAAAATGTAATTTTTCACCACAAAAATATGTAATTTCTTTAAGAGCCCTCTAAGGTTAAGACAAAAGCACTGATGGAGCTAGAAGTTAATTTTTTTAACTTCATATTTTAACAATATGAATGGCTCCTAATATGAAGGATGAAAAAACATTAGTGTTCATATATCTAACCTAGTGTTTCTGACCCTCTTGATCTGTTAATTATGTCTTTACTTTTACCCCATCACCCTTCAGTAACTTATGCTCTGTTCTTGGAACACAACTTTTGAATCTAGAATCTATAATTAAATGGTTTCAGTGCACAAAAGGCTGTTTGCAGAAGTTCCTCATTCCCCAGTTCTTTGTTTTGTCTTAACTGGTGAGATGTTTCGTTTTGTTGTTATATCATTGTTTAGATGAGCTCAGGAATGCTATGGTCTATTGATTTATTTCATCTCTGGGAATGTTTACCCTGTTGTCCTTCTGCTGAATGGCATGACAGAATTTTTGAGAATTATACTTCCCTCTACTAAGATCTAAGTAAATATTTCTTCATTTTCTCCTTAGTGTTGAGCACTGTGACAAAAAATTCGGAAGCCACTCTCACTTTTCCTCTTGTACATGACTTGCTTTTTCTCCTATCATATTAACTTTTTCTTTGTTTTTGAAGTTCAGTAAGGTGCAAAGATATGACCTGGGGTGGTTTGCTCTGTACCAATTCCTCCTGGAAAAAAAACATGCACTTTCATTCTGTAGATTCATTTTTTCTTCTCATTTCTGGAATATTTCTTGCTATAGTTTATATATTTGTCCCCTCCAAACTTTATGGTGAAATTTGATCGCCAGTATTGGAGTTGGGGCATAATGTGAGTTTTGGATCATGGGGTAGGACCCCTTATGAATAATCAATTTCCTCTCCCAGTGGTGAGTAAGATCTCACTCTATTAATTCTTGTGAAAGATTGTTGCTAAAAAGAGCCTGGTGCCTACCCCCTCACTCGCTTGCTTCCTCTCTTGCTGTGTGATCTCTGCACAGCCTGCTCCCCTTTCCCTTCCACTATGGGTGGAAGCAGCTGGAGGCCTTCATCAAATGCAGATGTGAACTTTTCTGAAAATCAGAATTCAATGTGAAAAACCAGAATTGTGAACCAAATAAACTTTTTTCCTTTATAAATTAGCCACCATCAGGTATTCCTATGCAAGAAAACAATATGAACTAAGACACTTTTCTTTTTATATATTTGTGTTTCTTTTTTTTCTGTTGCAGTTTTTGGCTGGGGCTGGATTTGAACAGGCCACCTCTAGCATATGGGGCAGCGCTGTACTCCTTTGAGCCACAGGTGCCAACCATTTCTTTTTCCTTTTTATGTCTGTTGGGTTCTCTACTGTAGGCACATCAGTGATCTTAATGATGAGTTTTTCCCTATATATTTACCTAATACTTGACTCTAAACATTTGAATTTCATAGTCTTATCTTTCTACTTTAAATGTAATTATGTCAAGGATTTCTTTGTTGTGAGTAAATCAATTTTTGTCTTAAAGTCTTTTATTCTTTGATGCCTCTAACCCTGAGCACTGATTTCCAGATCACAATGATCATTTGAGGCCACATGGTCTGTGGTGCAGTGATGCAACATGGAGGGGAGGAGACATTACATTCGCTGCACACACCTTCTACATACCCTCAATGATGATCATGCACATCAAGTTGATATTCTTTAATTAGGGACCTTTAGCTTTTTATAACCAGACTTATATGGGGTCTTGTTTTTTATGGTTGCTCATGTTCCCCTTTTGGATTTGTGTAATTCCTGTGTTCCGAGAAAAGTTTCAAATGCTTCAAGAGCCCCAGTTTTGAGTACAAAATAAAATAAAATGGTCCCATCTTTGTATCTTTCTTCATCCAATGCAGGCCTTCTGAGGTTGCTGTAGATCCAGAGTGTTGCATCTCTTATCTTCCTGAACTTTGTCCAGGTGGTGCCAATGATTCCTGCTTCCCAAGAATCCCCGAGCCTAGGTTCTGAGGTGGTGTTGCCAAGGCAGGGAACACTTCATCAGCTCAGTTCAAGTCAACATGGGCTATAAATTAGTCTCGCTGTAGTGAAACTGACATTCTGATTATGATGTACCTTGAAGTCTGGGCTCCTTACTGTTTCCTTGTTTCCCAAATTTTCCATCTTCCAAGTTACACTGAAACCCCACCTGAATGGCTGAGATCATGGTGCTGTATTTTAGTGATACATGGTCTTTCTTCCTAGAGTTTTGATTCTGAATAGTATTTATCTCTTTGCTTAAAGCTCTACCTACCTTCTGGATATGCCCTACATGGCTCTGATAAGTAGGGTTATTGTTCAGCAAATATTTATTACCTTATATCTTCCACTGAGGATGGTATAGACTTCTCTGCCTTTGGATTTAAGGCTTGACTATGTGGATTCTTTGGCCAAAAGGTTATTGGTGATGGCAAACAGGAAATGAACAGTGGACTTAAATGTGCTTACCTAGTTTGGCTCTGGAGTTTCTGTGATACCTATGAGAAAAACATGTTCTCAATCATCACTACCCATTAGCCTGGGGCTGAGAACATAGATCAGACCTGAACCCAACAAATAGCATGGAAGCAAACTGAGATAACCTGAAGCCTGACAAAGACATATGAGCTACCATTGGTGTGCAAAGTTCATAAGCATGAGAATAAACACTGGTGTTTATAAGATGCTACAAGTTTCAAGATTGTTTGTTGCAGCATTATTATGTCAGCAGCTGACTAATATACTGTACTAGGATAATAATGTTATACCTTGTCCTGCAGGCCACATCTATGTTGAAAAAAAACATATAGGTTTCTTTTCCCAGTCTCAATTCCAGATTCTAGCTGGTATCCCAGTTTGCCATGTACCTAATTCTATCTGAGGTATAACTTGGCCAGTCTCTGGAGTAACCAAAAATGATACCAGTCACTTGTGCTTGTGCCAGTAACTTTTTCCTCTATTTCATCTCCATAAGGTCCAGGTGTCTCTGCAGCAACTTCTGTCACCCTGTGACCTACACATATTGGGAGGTCTATAAGGAGGACACTGGGACTCTCTGAAATCTGGGAAATACTATTTATTTAGAGAGAGGCAAGATGGCCAACTACAGTCATCACTTGCCAGATTGACCCAGTGGGAAGAATGGATTTTAGATAAAGAAGAGGAGAGAAAAAATATAGATCAGGTGTAGATCATAAAGATAAATGCTGAACCTGCTGGGAACCCCATGGAGGAAAACTGTGAAGCAGAGAAGGAATAAGATAAAAGAAAAAGAGATAATGATGTGGATCAAACTCAGGTAGGCTCAGAACCCAGTTAAAGGGTAAAGTGAGAATCTTCTCTCCTTTCCATAAGCCTTCTAAGACCAGCAGGCTACCAGGTTTCTTTGAGGATTTTCCATACCCTTGACCCCAGGCATGGGCAGAACTTATGTAATCCTGAAGTTCAGTCATTCTGTGTAGGGCTCTTTCCAGGGAGAGTGCCATGAGAAGCCAGAGAATTGGCTTTCTTCCATTCAGTGCTTCCTTCCCTCCCCCAACCACTGCAGTGAGAATTACAGTTTGAGCCAAGAATTGAGTAAGTGGCTCCTTGTTCCCAGTGTACACATGCTATAACCTGAGGTTCCCACGGAGAGTGAGTCTCCTACCTTCTCCATGGGAGACTATAGTAGACCTGGGGTGCTTGATTTGGGAGCTCTCTGCCTACCAGCATTTTACAGAGTCTCATGCCAGCAAGTCAGACAATTGGGCTGAGAGGGAGTTTGAGAGCTGGATAGCCAGATGATGAATCTCAGACCCTTTGTCTCCACAAGCAGACTTTCTGGTTGGATGGAACCACTTTAGCCCCTTCCTGGTGACTTTCCCCAGAAGCTGGGAGAAGACCTTCAAACCCTGTGGATATAGCTGCCTAACAACTTTTGTGGAGCCTGAGGGCAAGCTCACTAACCCAGATCCATCCAATCTCACTCCCCCACCTGCCTCCATGAGAGAATAAGGACTTACCTGGAAGTTCCAGGTCTCCACACACAACCTGGGGTATTTGAATGCTTTATCCGAGAGGCTAGAGCCAGTCATGGGTCCCCAAAACAGTTCTGTAACCTATACCAGCAAGCACTACCTGCTGACAGGGAGGTCAATTTGCACAGCTCTTTATAGAGCCTTTACTGACATAATCTTACAGAGTGAGCTGGATTCTCACCCACAATGCCACTGACTGTATCAAAGATTAAACTAGGCTTGCCAGTGGAATTCATATGGCTGAGAAGTCCACAGGGATGGGGAAAGAGAAAGGACTCCAAAGATCTCCAACCTTTCTCATCAAAATGAGACAAGGAATCTTCTTGCATAGCTCATCACTGTTACAGTCTACAAATAATTGTCAACTGAGAAAACCACCACACTAAGGATATCTATAACCAAGACATCTATGTAGAAACTAGACCGTCATCAAAGCATCCACAAGCAAAGCCAAAGTTCTTACCCACCATATGTTATAAATATACCCTTATGTCTGTTGAGGGTGAAGTTTCATCTAAACAAAAGAAAATCCAAAAATCAGAAGTAAGAGCTGCTCCAGATGAGAAGGAATCAGAAAAAAAAAATACTCTCCAGAAGTATGAAAAATCAGAGCAAAAAGACACTCTAAAAAAGAACACCAGCTCTCTAGCAATACATACCCAGCAAAATGAAAATATTGAAATGACAGATAAAGAATTCCAAATATAAATCATAAGAAAAGTTAATGAAATTCAAGAGAAAATGGAAAACCAACACAAAGAAACGAGAAAAACAATTCAGGAAATGAATGAAAAACTCACTAAAGAGATAGACAAATTAAAGAAAACCTAAATAGAACTCCTGGAAATAAATTTTTTAATTAAGGGAATGAATATGAAACACAGTAGAAAGTTTTAAGAATATACTAGGCCAGACAGAAGAAAGAATATCAGAGCCTGAAGACAACTGCTTTGAAAGAACTCAGTCAAAAATAATGAATGGACAATTAAGAGGAATGAACAAAGCCTAGGAAAATTATGAGCTTATGTAAAACGGGCAAATATGACTCATAGGCATACCTGAAGGTGAAGCACACAGGCTGGAAAATATATTTGAGGGAATAACTGAGGAAAACTTCCCTGATCTTGCTAATTTAAACATCCAGAAATAAGAAGCTCAAGGAACACTTAAGAGACTCATCACAAAGAAGCAATCATCAAGACACACAGGCATCAGATTCACTAATGTCAGCATGAAGGAGGAAATTCTGTGATCTGTAAGGAGAAAACATCAAGCAACTTACAAAGGAAAACCCATCAGGCTAACTGCAGACTTTTCAATGAAGATTGTATAAGGCAGAAGGTTTTGGAGCCTCATCTTCAGTCTCCTTAAGTAGAACAATGCCAGCTTAGAATTTTGTCTCCTGCAAAGCTATGTTTCATAAATGAAGAAGAAATAAAGACCTTTCCAGACAAGCAAACACTGAGAGAATTTGTCAAGACCAGACCAGCCTTTTAGGAAATACTTAAGACTGCATTATATATAGGTCACTATAAAAGTTTTAAGACAGACTGTGTTATGGTCCATTATTTCACTTCCAAGGATCACAGTTGACAGTGTCCTTTCTGATCTACCCATGCAAGTTTAATTTGCTTGGCTGATCAGTGTTGCTGAGAGAGCTTCATTTGTTTCCATCTGTGCAGATTTTATGTTTCTTGATTTCTGTGTATCTCAAAACTTTTATAATTGCCCATGTACGTGGATAAGCACAATGGTCTCTCACCCACCAGTGTATAATTATCCAAAATCTAAAGCACAAAGCTGATATAAAACAGTATTACAAAAAGTAAAACAAACCAACAAAGTACTACCCAATTGGGTGAACAGAACAGTATCCTACCTATCAATCAATGTAAGCAGTTTCAATTCCCCAATCAAGAGACAGAGGCTAACTGAATGGATACAACACAAGTCAAGTGTCTGCTGCCTCTAGGAGACACAACTAATCCACAAGGACTCTTACATACTCAAGGTCAAAGAGTGGAAAAAATATTTCATGCAAGCGGTAACCAAAAGTAAGTGGGTATAGTCATTCTTGTATCAGATAAAATTGACTTTAAGTCAACAACAGTAAAGAAAGACAAAGATGGTAATTATATAAGGGTACAGAGAACAATTCAATAAGAACACATACTATCCTAAATATTTATGCACCTAACACAGGAGAAACCAGATTCATAAAGCAAACACTATTAGATCTAAGCAAAGAGATAAACAGCAGCATCACAATTGCCGTGGCCTTCAATACTCTACTAATAAACTGGAGAGATCATCCAAGAAGAAAATAAATAAAGAAACACTGCACTTAAACAGGACACTAGAACAAATGAGCCTAATAGACATTTACAAACATTTTATCTCCAAACTACTAATTATACATTTTTCTCATCAGCACATGGAACATTCTCCAAAATTGATCATATTTTGGACCACAAGTCAGGCTCAAAAAATTCAAAGAAATTAAAATCAGACCCTGTATCTCTTCACATCACAGTGATCTAAAACTAGATTTAACACCAAAAGAAACATTTAGTTTTACACAAAGTCATGAAAATTAAACAATTTCCTATTGAATAATTATAGAATTAATGATAGAATTAATATGGAAATCAAAAGATTATGCAAATTTAATGACAAAGGTGACACAAGTTATTGAAATGTGTGGTATTCAGCAAAAGCAGTCCTAAGGGGAAAACTTATAGCCTTAAATATCTACAACAAAAGTACAGAAAATTCACATGTTAACAATCTAATGACACATCTCAAGGAATTAGAAAAAGAACAAACCAAACACAATGCCAGAAAAAGAAATAACCAAAGTCAGAGAAAAAATAAAAAGCAAAAAATAATACATAAGATCAACAAAACAAAAAGTTGGCTCTTTGAAAAGATAGACAATACCAACTGACCCCTTGCTAGATTAACTGGGAATAGAAGAGAAAGTAACTTAACAAGCTCGATCAGAAATGTAAAAGGAGATATTACAATTGATACCACATAAATACAAAGTATCACTTGGGACTACTATCAAAATCTATGGAAATAAACTCAAAAACTTTGAGGAAATGGAAAACTTTCTGCAAACACACAACCTCCCAAGGCTTGATCAGAAAGAAATAGAATTACTGAACAGATTAATAACAAGCAATGAGATTAAAACAGCAATAAAAAAAGCCTTGGACCAGATAAATTCACGGCCAAATTCACGGCCAAATTCACAGCCAAAGAAGACTTGGTACCCATACTGCAGAAATTATTTCATAATATTGAGAAGGAGGGAATCCTTCTCAACTCATTTTACAAAGCTACTGTCACCTTGATTCCAAAGTCATGAAAGAATACTACAGAAAAAGAAAATTACAGGCCAATATCCCTTATCACTATAGATACAAAGATACTCAATAAAATGTTAGCAAGTGGAATTCAATAGCACATGGAAATAATAATAATAATAATAATGACCCACTATGACCAAGTGGGCTTCATCTCAAGGATATAAGGATGGTTCAACATATATAAATCCATAAATGTGATTCACCAGAGAAACAGAAACAAAAATGAAGATTATATGATCATCTCAATAGATGCACAAAAATCTTTTGACAAAAGTCAGCATGCCTGCATGATAAAATCCCTTAACAAATTAGGCATAGAAGGAACATATCTCAAAAGTATGAAATTCATATATGACAAACCCACAGCTAACATCATAATGACTGGGTAAAAGCTGAAACCATTTCCATTAATAATTGGAAGAAAATAATATTTTCCAGCTCTATCCATGTAAACATGAAGGTAGGTAAAGTCTCCATCTTTCTTTAGGGCTGCATAGTATTCCATGGTGTACATATACCACAATTTATTAATCCATTTGTGGTCAATGGGCACTTGGGCTTCTTCCATGACCTAACAATTATGAACCAGGCTGCAATAAACATTCTGGTACAAATATCTTTGTTGTAGTGTGATTTTTGGTCTACTGGACTTTTGGTCCAGTATATATATATATTGGATATATATCTAGTAGAGGAATTATAGGATCAAATGGCAAGTCTACAAAGTATCTCAAGAATGGAAGAAAAAGTATCCAATGTAGTCAGCCCTACTATGAAACTAATTTATAGCTTTCATAGGAAAGCTATAACCCAATTTTAGCCCAAGAATATGGGGAAAGGGGAGAGGGAGGGGAGGGGAAGGGGAAAGATGGGTGGAGGGAGGTTGATTGGTGGGATCATGTCTATGGTTCATCTTACAAGGGTACATG
>NW_003852491.1:4682990-4696219 GCF_000181295.1 Otolemur garnettii | reverse complement strand
GGCTATGTTAACCAGTTTGATGAAAATATTTCAAATTGTATATAAAAACAGCACACTGTACCCCATGACAGTATTAATGTACACAGCTATGATTTAATTAAAAAAAAATTGAAAGAAAACAAGAATGCCCATTGTTACCACTTCTATTTGATATGGTGTGGGAAGTCTTACCCAGAGCAATCAGGCAAGAGAAAGAAATAAAGGTTATCCAAGTCAGGAAGTAGGAGGTCAAACTATCATTTTTTGTTGTTGCTATGATCTTATACCTAGAAAACTCCAAAGAGTCCACCATGAGACTCGTGGAATTGATAAACAAATTCAGCAAAGTCTCAGGATACAAAATTAGTGTACGTAAATCAGTAGCATTCCTATAAATCAGTAACAGTCAAGTTGAGAGTGAAATCAAAGACTCAATACTCTTCATAATAGCAACAAAGAAGATAAAATACCTAGGAATATTCTTAACCAAGGTAGTAAAGGATCTCTACTATGAAACACTATGAAAAGAAATTGAAGAGGATACAAACAAATAGAAAAACATATCATGCTCCTGGATCAGTAAAATCAAAATTGTTAGTGTCCGTACTACCCCAAATGATTGACAGGTTCAGTACAATCCCCATCAAAATACCAACATCATATTTCACAGATCTAAGAAAAATAATGCTATGCTTCATTTGGAACCAGAAAAGAGACTGAATAGCTAATACAATCTCAAGCAAAAGAAAAAAATCTGGAGGCATCACTTTACCAGATTTTCAGGTATACTATAAGGCTGTAGTAACCAAAACTGCAGGGTAGTGGCAGAAAAATAGAGACATAGACCAATGGAATATAATAGAAAACTCAGATATAAAACCATCCACATACAGACAATTGATCTTTGACAAAGAAGACAAAAATATACACTGGAGAAAAGAATCCCTATTCAATAAATATGCTGAGAAAAAATGGATAGCTACATGGGGAAGAAAGAAACAGGATCTGTATCTCCCACTACTCACAAAAATGAGTTCAAAATGAATAAATGGTATAAATGTAAGGCATGCAACCATAATTATTATAGAAGAAAATGTTGGAAGAATTTTTCTAGTTATTGCCTAGGCAAAGAATTTATGACTAAGACCTCAAAGGCAATCACAGCAACAATAAGAACAAAAATTAATGAGACTTGAATAAATTAAAAGCTTCTGAACAGCCAAGGAAATAATTAACAGATCAAATAGACAACCTCCAGAATGGGAGAAAATATTAGTAAGCTATACACCTGATACAGGACTAATAACCAGAATCTACAAAGAACTCAAGCAAATCAGTAAGAAATAGACAAATAACCCCATTAGGAAATGGGCAAAAGACATGAAGAGTTTTTCAAAAAAAGATAAACAAATGGATAACATAAGAAAAAATGCTCAACATCACTAATCATCGGGGAAATGCAAATTAAAACCACAATGAGCTATCACCTTGCCCCTGTTCTTTTACTTCTATGAAAAAGTCCAAAAATAATAGACGCTAACATGAATGCAGAGAGAAAAGAATGCTTCTACACCGTTGGTGAGACTGCAGATTAATACGACCTCTATGGAAAACAGTATGTAGATATTTCAGAGGACTAAACATAGACTATTTGATCCAGCAATCCCACTGCTGGGTACTTACTCAAAGGAAAATAAGTCATGTTATCAAAAATACACATGTACTTGAATGTTTATTACAGCACGATTTAGAACTACAAAGATGTAGAATCAGCCCAAGTGTCCAGCACTTCTGGAATGGGTTAAGAACATATGATATAGACATACCATGGAATACTACTTAGCCACGAAGGAAGATGACTTAATGTCTTTTGCAATAATTTGGATAGAACTAGAGATTATTATCTGAAGTACCTCAAGACTGGAAAAACCACCACCCCATGCACTCACTATTAAATTGGAACTAAATGATGAGCACATGTGTGCACAGAGGGATGAGAAACTCAGTGGAAGTCCAGCAGTGAGGAGAAGGGGATGGGTGAAAACCTACCTAATGGGTATAGTGAACACTGTGTGGGTGATGGGCACAGTTACAGCCATGACTCAGGCATTATAAAACAGATCCATGTAACAAGAAAAAATGATGTACATAAAAAAGATATCTATTTAGCTTAAAAAAAGGATACTAATAGTACAATCCTCCAAAGTAGTCAAACCTTCTGTAGCATATACATGAGCACATGGATGTGAAAATTAATCTAAGTGGAAGCCCAGGCACTAAACCTCAGAAAGAAGACCCAGGAAAGAGGTTTTAGTTGAAAAGCCTTGAAGCTACTTATGTAATATTCTCATGCCTTTTGTAGGTAGAGGTATAATTATTTCATTATGTTTTCCTGTGAAGTGTGAAAACTCTCTTTACCAATCCTTTTAAATTAGTTAAATATAATATTCAGCGAGACAGGAGACAGAGCAATGTTAATTGAAAGTGGAGAGGTGTTTATAGGTTGATATGGTGCAGCCAACTGTGACTAAAATTAATGTTTGGGGGTTCCTGCAACTGCTGGTTACCCTCAAGTTTATTCTATATAGTAGCTCCTGGCACCCAGAGAGTCTTGCTCAATGTTCCACAATTCCAGCATGCCTTGAGGTTTTCTTGAAACGGGTGAAAGAAAATGAAATTTTAATTACATTCCATTTGTAAGTTTTTGCCTGATGAAGTGCTGAAGATAATGGGAGATTTTTTTTTCTTTCTGTAAAGACATCTCACTTTAGGTGGGTCATTGGTAAAATTGTCACTGAGCCTGTCTCTGGTCTTACCTTGAGGTCTATACAAGCTAGATTTTCTCTCTTATCTATATCAGACCATATTGGAATCTTTTGGATTCTAGTAAAATGAAAAGTGTAGGGCAATAAGACACAGAGATTGGTCAAAGCGTTTAATTCTACCTTTTAAATTTTATTATACGCATTGCTCAGCAATTTCTAGCATTGCTCCTGCTTGAAGGTAGGTTCTTCAACTTAATGGCCATCCTAGATTCTGTTACTTATTTGGTTTATGGAGGAAATGTAAGCAGAGGAACCCAAGCCCCCCAGCTGAGCCTGCCATACTGAAAGAAGGAGAAAACATACTGAAATACCTTTCTTTACTTTGCTCAGAGCTTAAATTATGGAATGATGCCAGGAGTCAGTAACATTTTTTGTTTGTTTGTTTGTTTTCCAAGACAGAGTCTTAACTCTGTTGCTCCAGGCTAGAGAGTCCAGGTATCATCATAGCTCACAACAACCTCAAATTGGTAGGCTCAAGCAATCCTGCTTCAACTTCCCAAGTAGCTGAGTGCCTGCTACAATGCCTGGCTAGTTTCTCTATTTTTGCTCAGGCTGGTCAAGAACTCCTGAGCTTAACTGATCCTCCCACCTCAGCTTCTCAGAGTGCTAGAATTACAGGCATAAGCCACCGCACCAGTCTTATTCTTTATTCCAAACATATAGGGTATGTTTGTAACTATTATAGAACAGTCTGACAAGTCAGTTTTTTTTTTTTTAAAGAACCTTTAAACCAAAAAAATAAGAGATGATTTAATTTTCTTCCCCCTTAAGATATGTAGTCTATATTTTGGAAAGGAAACTAAGATATTAGTATAGCTTGTTTAAGAACAAGAGGTAATGATCACAATTGTTAATACAATTTATTTCCCTGAAAGAAGAAAACTGTTACATAGTGGTGTCCTCTGGCCCTAAAGTCATGTGAAGGATGTTTCCAAAAGATTCCATGACCACATCTCTCTAGTGTTCAATGACCATGGTTTTGTAGTTGGATCAAGATAACATTTCCCTCTGGGCCTGTCTTAGCATGCTGATGTTTATATTGGTGACTGATGTACTGAGCTTCAGGATAACTTCTTGGCCACACTCCCATTTTTGAAGATTTTCTGCATCTTACAGCTCAGGAATCTACTCTCTTTTGTATTTAATTTCTTGATGACTTTGGTCTTTTATTAAGAGATGTTTCCTTGCAGAAGTCTTCATTAATCACCTAACCTAAAGTACCTCCCACCGTGCAACTTTTGATCACATTGACCTATTTTATTTTGTTAACTTTATAACTATATACATATCACTTTTATTCATCTTCTTGGTTTGTGTTTGCTAGAATGCAAAGTCCTTGAGGCAGGGGTCCTTTCTCTCTTACTCACTGTCTCCATAGTAACCTTGCAGGATGCTAACACCTTATAAGTGTTAGCACTTTGGGTGGCCAAGGGGAGAGGATCCCTTGAGCCCAGGAGTTCAAGGCTGCAGTGAACTATGATGACATTGCTGCACTCCATGCTGGGTTGACAATTTGGTTGCACCCTTCAGGAGGATCTAAGTTTGTTAGTGCTCTATGTTAGAATGTGCACCAAGCAAACATTCATATCTCAGTATTGGCCTAATGAGGCTGATTAGATAGTTGGCCAAGAGATTCCAAGAAAGCAAGATAGGAGAGAAACGAATTATAATAGAAAAAAATTGGGGTCAAATCAAAAAAATCTGGAAAGTCCCTGAAATGAAAGTCAGCACAGAAGGGCTTCCTTTGGTAGGGGCTCTGGACAGCCTACTGGTGGAGGACTCCTTCTACAATGTCCAGATCTGGGATAGTGAGGTATCTACAAGAGGCCCCCAAAACTTGGGGAAGGGTAACTAAAAGGAAAAGGCTGGAGTCCATAGAGTCCACCAGTTGGCTACAGGGAACCCAGTATTTACAATTAATTTAAAAACAAATATCCTATTTGTGGAAATAAAAATATGAAGATTTCAAAAAGCTGTAGCCAGCACAAACATCTTGGTAAAACTTACCCCCCACCCCCAGACTATTCTCTCTTGATTTAAGAGTCTTTGGTGGTGGAGTCACGCCAACTCTCTAATGGAAAACTCACTTCACATGACTGAACAAACCAGGTTGGATTACCCTTAGAGAAACTGGGAGGGAATAGTCCCATAACCTGTAGTTTACACTGACGTAACTGTTCTGCTGATTTCTCTTTCTGCCCTAGAGGGCTGAGATGACCTCTAGTGAAATGAGGGGCTTCCTTTGCTGACCGGGGGCTTCCAGGAGCTGCCTTGGGTGGGTCAGACCTATGCAGCCGCAGTGCTCAGCAGAGCAGCCATTCATAAAGGTCTGTTCCACATTTTTGCCAACACTTCCCCAATTTCATCCTTGAGTTCTTTCAAAACACTTGGGTGGATGCCATCCTGGCCTGCTATTTATCTCTATCTAGTCTGTGCACTGCTTTGGATTAGATCTCCTGCCTCAAATCCACATATCCCAAGAGATGATCAGACGAGAAAGGTCTCCCATACCTTCCTTTGTTCCTGCCATACAACTTCAAATGTTCTTGAGGTTGTCAGCAAGAGGAAGTTTGCATTAGCAAGATTAAGAATTCCCTTAATACACATGTCTGCTCCTTGTCCTGGAGAATGCCCTGGGATCTTTCTAAGGCCTTCTCTCCTTATGTTCTGGGCTGACTAGCTCTGGGTGGAAGCCTGGCCAGTGTGAGAGAAGATACCCAACTCTCTTGCCCTGCCTTGTCCTGAGCATCCCATCCTTGGCTGCACGAATGCATTGCTACGGGGAGGAAGAGTCTCTAAAATCCTTTCAAAACCATCCCTCTGCTGATAATAAGATTATCAGCCTTATTTCTGGTGTACTGCTCCTAAGTTCTTCCTGCATTTGGACCTGCATGTGAGATGGACATGCTGTGTTTAAAAGATCTTAGAGAGAGGGGTAATCCAAATCGTAAATAGACATGGGAAGTGGGAACTTGAGATGATTACAACAAAGGGATGAATTCAGGGGCCTGATAAATCCCTGTTTAAATTTTGTCATTATCTCTTGGGAGGAATATTATGGTAATTCGCCTAGTTAGCAGAGAGAGAATGCTGCCCAGACCTTTGAATGCTGTGCACCAAGTGACTGTGTGTGTGTCTTCGTGTGAGTACAAAGCATTGGAAACAAGCCCTGAAGGTCCCACTCCCCAAGCCTTCACCCTAAGATGCATCTACACATTGGGCTGCCTGAGCACAGGGGCCACCCCCTGTCCTGAAGGCCTCCTCTCTCCTCTACCCAGCTCACCTCTCAGGCACGTGTCCCTTCCCCTGTGTTTTCTCTGCTCTTAGCAAGTCCATCCTATATGGTTCTTAGTGTGTCAGATGACGATTTATTTAAGCATAACTGCTACCATACAAGTGAGTTGTGTCTTCAGAGACTTCGGTGTTGGACAAAGATGGGCCATTTCCCATAAAGGCTGAGTGGCCCTGGTCTCTTAGGCCTGACCTTCCCCAGCCTCTCCCAGCTGCAGTGGCCTGAGACCTCCAGCAGGCCTGTCCTGCCCCATTTCCTGAGCCCGTCTGACCAGGCTAGGGGTTCCCATTTGGAGACAGGCCACTAGATGGAGTCTTGCTCCCATAGAGCTGCCTGAGTGGGAGTGTAGAGCCTCTGTGTGCCCTGAGCCACAGCCTCGTCTACTTTCCCATGTTTGCACGACTGGACTTCTGCCTCTTTTTCCTGTTTGGCTCTCCTTTTAGTCTATGCCCTGACACCTGCTTGGAAGGGATCGTGTCCTTTATACAGACCTCAGCTCTGCCCCCAGGCCTCTTCTAAAACCACAGTCCGGAGACCTCTAAGAGTGAACAGATTACCCCAAAGCTCCAGCCTCACTGTTTTCACACAGCTTCACTCACAGGCTCGGATGCCCATGACGTGTGAGCCAAACTCTGCTGCCTGGAAGCAGCCTTGCTGCTCTCAGCTGGGTATTTAGGAGCCTGAGGCAACTGTGGGGAAGCTGTTCAGTGGTAGGCCTAGATCTCAGGAAGACCTAGGTTCAAGAACCATGGCTTATTTAACAGCTGTGTGACCTTGGGAAAGCCCCCCAAGTCTCAGTTTTCTCAATTAGGGAGTTGGGTAATATCTGTGCAACTTCATAGCACTGAGGTGAGAATTAAATGATGTAAAATAGGCCAGGTGTGGTGGCTCACAGCAGTGATCCTAGCAGTCCTAGACTGAAGGAGGGGCCTGGGGCACAGAGTTTAAGCGTACATGCAACTCTGCGAGTGAGCACCTCCATGCATTTTATATCTTGGGAACTTCACTTGCCTCTCCTGATTCCTGGCCTATTAAAGAGGAGGTGTTATTAGAACTAGATCTTGAAGATAAGTAGGAGATGGCCAGATGCATAACCCAAGCAAAGGGGATAGCATCTTTATAAATATAAAGCAAGGGCCCAGCACCGTGGCTCAGGCCTGTAATCCTAGCACTCTGGGAGGCCAAGGCCAAGCCCCAGCCCCATTACTTGAGCTCAGAGTTTAAGACAAGCCTGAGCAAGAGCAAAACCCCATCTCTACTAAAAACAGAAATATTAGCTGGGCATGATGGTGGGTGCCTGTAGTCCCAGCTACTTAGGAGGCTGAGGCAAGAAGGCTTGAGTCCAGAAGTTTGGGGTTGCTGTGAGCTATGACACCATAGCAGTCTAGCCTGGGGCAACAGAGTGAGACTCTGTCTCAAATAAATAAATACAGAAATAAATAAAGTAAAATATTGAATACAATGTCTAGCATTACGGGGTCAAGTAGGGAGATAAGGATGCTGCTGCTGCTGCTGGTGCCGTTAGCCAGGTTCCCTGGGCCTTTGCCTCCTCTGCAATCAGCTCCTTAGCCAAGTTGATTTGCCCGTTTCTCTTTTATCTTTTCTGATGCTCATTCTCTCCCACCTTAGGTCAATATTGCTGGCTGGGAAGTTGCCTCGTGACCCTGCTGGCCTCAGGTGCACGGCAGCCCACCCTGCCCCTTGGCCAAGACTCCCAGGTCCACCTGCTGGCTCAGGCTTGTGGCATGTTCTGCATGGAGCAGCCCTGATTCAACTGCAGCACGGACACATTCATATCTCCTTGTATATCCAATGCTGCTTCTCAGGCATCGCAATGGGGAAAATTCAAGGTCAGAACAAACAAACACACAAAATCAATTTTACCTTGGGAACTAGCTCCTTTACAGAGAGCCTGGCTGATAGGCATCTCCTTTGCCTGGCTCAGTGCGAGGGCGGCGCTGCAGACGGCTGCTCCCAGGATCTGTTCAGAGGAACACAACACAAAGCAAAACACACCCCGGGAGTGTCTGTGTGGGGGGCTGTCTCTTACTCCCTCCCCCCACCCCTCCTGCTGTCTGCCTCCTGTGTTTTTCCTTTGGTTGCCTCTTCCCTCTTCCTCTCTGATTTTCTGTGTCTGCCTCTCCTTTTTCTTTTTTCTCTCTTTCTCCGTCTACTGTATTTGCTGTCACCTTCTCTTCTGTCCTTGGCTCTTCTTTCTTTGTTCCTTCGCTTCTCCCCTCTTTGTTTTTCTTTCATTCATCATCTCTCTCCTCCCCCCCTTCTCTGTCTCCTTCTATATTTGTGTGTTTTTTTTCCATTCCTCATTATGTCCCTGTCTCTGTCATCATTTGTCTCTATAGCAGGCAGCAGTTTCTCCTTAGACAATTATCATTAGGTCTTCACCTCCTTGGAAACGTAGGCGCCCCCATGTAGTCCCTGACGAAGGGTGGGGTCATCTGGGCTGTCCCATCTGCAGCCAGAGCACCCTGGTTATGTGTGCAGCTATTTCAAGGACTGAGAGGCTGTGCCTAAGCTTCAGGCAAGACCATGAAGGCGTTGCTTGGGTCTGGGGGCTTAGGACATAGGTGGATCTTAGCCTGAATGCTGCTGCCTCTCTGTACTGCCTGACAGAAGTCACAGCCTCCCTGCCTGTGAGATGAAGCTGATGATAATCCCTACCTTGGGAGATATTTTTTTCTTCAAAATGAGAATTCCATGAAATAGTGCACAAGAAGTTTCCAGAACTCTATAAATGACTGTTTCAATAATTATTATTGAAATTCAATTAATATTTGTTGAAGGGCTGAATGAACAAATTAAGGAAAGATTTCCTGTGGCCCCGGGGAACTTGCTCTAAGACTCATTAATATCAACTTAGAGATCTATCCATTTGAGGTTCTCTGTTGCCAAACTCCGCCAAGCTGGGTGCAGAGGGACATGGGTATGTGGGAGAAATGGGGTGGGTGATTCATGTGTTTCTGCTTCCATAATCTTGATCTCATGCCAGCTTCACTGCAACCTCTGCCCAGCAGGAGGTAAACTGACACGGGAGACTGGGACTGAGTGCATTTCCTGAGCAGCTAGTTTTTCCCTTTTATGGTACCCTGAAAGTTGACCTCCTTCCTGAAATTAAAATGAATTTTTTTTCCCTAAGCAAGCAAGAGGTAGTGACTGTATAGACTTTGAGATCATTTTAATCTTTTAAATGAGTCAGTTATCCTGTGGCACCTTAATCTGAAAAATGAGATTATTCATTTTGCTCACCTCCTGGGAAATCCTATTAAAATGGCAGTTGATGTTGCATTATTTTTTTTCTCCTTTAAATTTGAGATTTTCTGCTTCATTTTTTGGAGTTACCAAAAAATATAGGAAGGAGGGGAGGGCAATCGACATAGTCAGCTAAATCCTTAACAGGGGTTTTTTTCTTAGACATTTCCTGCTAAGGATTTCCATCAACACTGAACGTGGTTGAAAAATTAACACATATACACACATACAGAGTATTGTCTGTTTATATAATTTTAGGAATTTTACTGGGGAGCTAAACATCTTATAAATTGTGAGTGAAACTGTCTTTTCAATGGCCTGCTTCCCACAGGAAGCAGAGGTTCCGCTGGCACTTCATAAGGGCACCAGCTCCCCTTAACAACAGCTCAACCCTGCAGGGAAGAGGCCTCTAGGCCTGACACTGGACAGGCGTGTGTCCCAGCCGTTTCCTCCTCTGCTGGTCCTAATGGGAAGCATCTTCAGAGTAAGACCTGGATCCAATCCCACCCCTTGTCTTGACCTGATTAAAGAAATCAAAGGGGATAAAGTCCCCTGGTTTGAGCACTTACCACTGCATTATTTGGGAATCAGCTTTGGTCCTCAGATACTAAGAGGCTAGAAGCTTGAGTGGAGCTGAATGGAGGGCTGGGTGCCCCTTCATTCCAGGAGCACCTTCTCCCTTTCTTGGTCTCTTTGTATCTTCTGCATCAGCAACCCAGGGTGCCTTCGAAAATACTCACATCCAGATTTCAACAGTTGAATCATAATCTTCGAGGAATGAGTCCCAGCTACTGGTATTTTAGAAAACCTCCCCAGGTGAGTGTAATGTGACCCAAGCTGAGAACCATGGCTCCCAAGGGAACCCTAACTCCGGCCCTGGCTCTGACCCCAGCCTAAGCCCAGCCCCAGCTAGACCCCCAGTGCCAGTCATACCCTGTGTCCTGTCCATTCCTCCTTCCTTCTCCTCTGCCATCTTTTCTTGCCCTCACACTGCTCCAGACTGATTGTCCACCCTGCCCTCTTCCACTCTCAGGGCTGGCCAGCTTTAAGACTTAAGGCAACAATCCTCAGCTGCATTTTTCCCATAAAAGACATGGCAGAGGGCTTTCAGCTGTCCAGTGCACCCCCGTGGTGGGACCAGATTCTAACAAAACCTTGCCCCTATTTTATACTTAGGAGAACCCCAGCTCTGTAATCATGTGAACGTGCTGGGTTTCTCGGGAACATAAGTGGGGCAGAGGGAACTGGCTCTGCCACTGTGCAGCTCCCTGTGTCCTGCACTGTGGGCACAGGTCCCTCATCTGTGAGAATGTTCCCACAATGCCATCAGAGTGCACGCAGCATAAGGTTAACTGGATCTGCTCATACTTTCCTAAAAGAAAAAAAATAGAGGGAGTAAATAATTCACAAATGTGGATGCTCCATAACTAGAAGCAATTCACTAGCAGTAGCAGAACTAGCTAATCCACACTAGGTCTCAGCATGTGGCAGCGGCTGGGGTGAATGCTTTGTTCATGGCACTGGCTCATTTCACCCTTTCAAAGCCCCAGAAAGGGGTCCTTTCTTCCTCCATATTTGAAGATGGAGAAGCTGATGTTCAGAGAGGCCAGAGTATTCCAGCTGGAGGGGGAAAGCCAGGATTGAAACACTTGTAAACACTGCACTATGGATGCCTTCACATCACAGTCACAGTGGACAACACCAGCTGTGGTTCTCCAGAGAAGCAGGACCAATTGGAGATACACACACACACACACACACACACACACACACACGGTATTGTCTTGTGCAGTTATGGAGGCTGAGAAGTCCCACGGTCTGCTGTCTGCAAGCTGGTGCAGTCTGATGGCTTGAGAGCCAGGGGACAAACCATGCAAATTGCAGGTCAAGTCCAAAGGCTGGAGAACCAGGAGAGCCAAGGGCAGAAGACTGAAGTTCTGGCTGAAGCGGGCAGGCCAAGGCCAATCCCATCTTCCTTAGGCCCTCCACAGAGTAGATGATCTTCACTCACATCGGGCATCTGCCTTACTCAGTCCACTGACTCGAATGCTAATGCCGTCTGGAAGCACCCTCACAGCCATGCCCAGAAATCACATTCAGCCAGCAATCCAGACGTCTGGTGGCTTAGTCAAGTTGACTCATAACATTAACCGTCACAGCACAGCACTTAAATTTCAACAGGCACATGAGTCACCTGTTGAAATGCAATTCTGAGTTGCTGCTGGTCTGGGGTGTGGCCTGAGAGTTTGCACAGGCCTTGAGTGACAGGGTGGGTGGGGGGCTGTTGCAGCTACCCATCTGCAACACCACATGCTGGGTGGCCAGGCTGGGAACTCTGGTCTCAGAAGACAAGGAGAGGAAGAAGCAGATGATACATCAATGTTCATGGCAGTGGTCCAGGCCAAAGCGAGAATTGCTCATAAAATGCTGAGTGTACCTCTGCTGTCATACTTAGAGAATCTCAATGAATTGACCACTTGTGTCTGTCTGCAAGGATATGAAAGACCTTGAGCCTTCTGAGAATCTACAAGATGACAGTCCTGGTTAAGGACATTCCCCTGTCCCTCATCCTGGCACACCCCTGCCCTACTGTTACTCCCACCTGGGCCCTGTCTATAGCCAGCCCCTGTAGGCCTGACTGCAGAAGTCACCTGAACCTTTACTCCCACCCCTGGTTTTCACACCAAGTTAATGAGTTCTCAGCTCGGGCACCACTTCCTGCCATGGCCCCCAGATATGAGGAGGACGCTAGTGTCTTTCCTCCCTCTTGTGAGCCCCATCATTTCTGCAGCTACGCCCGATGGAGAAGGCAGGAGCTCCCCTTTCCACTGCTGTGCAGAGAAGCAAGAAGGTCAGTGGTGTCTACAGGAAGGGAGACAATGCCTTTCGGGGACATTAATTTTTCAGTTTGTGTATTCAGATGTGTGGCAGCTTAAGGCTGACAGGCAAGGTTGTCAGCCTCGCAGCTAAAGGACGGCTCTGGGTTTAGATGTCATTTAGTTTCAGGCATAGCTCCCCCAGCTGTGATTGCTGAGTCCAGATTTGGCAGGCAGGCAGGCAGGCAGGATGGTATCAGCTCCACTGTGTCCCCACCCACTCCACCCTACGGTGCCAGGGTCTCACTTAATTATCACGACTTTCTGAAGGGTGGTTTCTGTCACCCCCAGTTTGAGATGAAAACAGGGGCTTCAGCTAGGTTGGTGTCAGTGTCAAGTGACTGTTCTCATTCATTCCAGGCATTGAGGCTACAGTGACCAGGAAGACAGACACTATCTTTTTCCTTGTAAGGCCACCTTTTCTAGTTGGGGAGACTAAAAATGCAACAAGACAACTAATAAAAATAATTCAAGTTGAGAAGCAAATACTCATGGGCTGAGAAGGTAGATGACAGGTGGAGATGTGCTTCAGACAGAATATCCTGGACAGCCTCTGTGAGAAGTTATTTTTTTAATTAAATCGTAACTGTGTACATTAATGCATTTATGTGGTACAATGTGCTGATTTTATACACAATTTTGAATGCTTACCTCAAACTTACTAACATAGCCTTCACCTCACTTTCTTAATTATTGTGTTAAGACATTTATACTTTACTTTAAATAAATTTGACATGTACCCTTGCAATATACACCCTAGGTGAGGTCCCACCAATTACCCTCCCTCCACCCACCTTCTCTCCTCTGCTCCCCCTCCTCTTCCTTCCTTCATCCTGGACTATAGTTGTCTTTTATCTTTCATTTGAAAGTATGGGTGATTATATATTGGTTTCATAACAGTACTGAGTACATTGGATACTTTTTCTTCCATTCTTGAGATACTTTACTAAGAAGAATATGTTCCAGCTTCATCCAAGTAAACATAAAAGA
>NW_003852491.1:4653388-4682858 GCF_000181295.1 Otolemur garnettii | reverse complement strand
AGGCACCTGCCACAATGCCTGGCTATTTTTTGGTTGCAGTTTGGCCGGGGCTGGGTTTGAACCAGCCACCCTCTGTATATGGAGCCATCACCCTACCCACTGAGCCACAGGCACCGCCCGTCTCCATCTTTTTTAGGGCTGCATAATATTCCATGATTTCATATTCCATAATATACCATAATTTGTTAATCCATTTATGAGTTGATGGGCACCTGGGCTGCTTCCATGACTTGCCAATTATGAATTAGGCTTCAATAAATATTCTGGTGCAAATATCTTTGTTGTAAAGTGATTTTTGGTCCTAACTTCAGTAAGAATAACTCACATAACAAAATCCCCAAACTAAAAATGTTGGTGTGGATGTGGAGAAAAGGGAACACCTTTGCACTGTTGGTGGGAATGCAAGCTAATATGTTCCTTTTGGAAAGAATTTTGAAGAACACTTAAGGAACTAAAGTAGACCTGCTGTGTGAGAAGTTATTGAGCAAGTGATTAGAAGTGGAGAAGAAGCCAGTCACATAAAGCAGTAGGCTGTGTGGGGGAAGAACAGTTCCAGAAAACTGCATGGGATGTGCACAGGCTGTGACAGAGGAATGACCTTGAGAAGCCCAAGAATAAGAAGGAAGATGTATGTGGCTATCAGTGGTGAGCAGGAGGAGGCTAGAAGGCAGGCAGAAGCCAGAGTGCAAGGCCTAGTAGCCTACAGTGGCGAGGTTGCATGTTTTTGGTGTAAAACCCTTGGGTATTGGATTTCATCCAAGGTCTCCAGATTTCAAGGCCTTGCTTTACTCATTACAGGAATGGTATTCAAAGATATCTTTTCATGGCCGTGTAATCCTTTTATCAATAAAATCTCTCATGAAGAGCCCTCCAAAATTCAAAGCAATTAAGGGATGTTGTGATTTGGTTTAAGCAGGAGCTTGTGGACTCCTGGATCTACCAGCTTACCCCGTCAGTGAGATATCCATAGACAACAGTCAGCTGGCAGATTCCTTCATTCCTTCCTTGCTTACGTATGTGTTCATTTGACAAGCATTTATTAAGTATGTGTATGTGTCAGGCACTGTGTTAGACATAGGGATAGTGTGATGGACAAGAGAGACACAGCCACTGACTTCATGGGTATTACAGTCCCATGGAATAAGGACTCCCACATGGAACAGGAAATGGCAGGTGAGGTTCAGCCAGTGCAGTGGTTGGAAAATTAGAATCAAGGAATGAGACTCTTAATGGGTACTTGTCTCCTCCTCAATACTCAGCAGAATTCATTTGTCTCCCTGCTTTCTAACGGCAGCCAGAATTTCCCAGCCTTGTCATGTGGAGAGTAGTGATCCCCTTGCTCAACTCAGAGGGAAGCTCTTATTGGCTATAACTGGAGTGATTTCATTAGAGATGAATATATTATGCAGGTTTAGTTGATAAGATCCAACCAGATTCACACAGAGATATTGGTTTGAGGTGTTGAGAAGGTGGAAATTGTCCATTTTACTTAATTTTTAAGTAAGTATTTAGCCATGGGAGCTGCTGGCAGTCATTTTACAGCCCAAAGAGAAAGCCTGATGGAAATGGAACATATCATTCCTGAGAATGATATGGAGAAACATTAGGGCAAAGTAAAGTAAACCTGAGAAACATTAAGTGCAAGAGTTATGACTTAGTTATAATGCTTACTGCTAGATCAAACTTTACCTGAAGCTGAAAATGCCTCAGAACTGCTTTTATAACATAATTTATAATTGTTTTATTTGTTACTTAGTGTAGGTTGGATTTCTGTTATTTGTAGTCAAATCTTTCAAAAATATGTCTTGGCCTAGTTTGCAGAGTCGGGGTAGGCCTTCTTGAGGAAGCTGCCTTTTAAGTGAGCCAAAGAAAGTATGAAAAAATTATTCAAATAGATAAATGAAGAAAAACAGCATTTTAGACAAGAGAAAAGGCAGATTTGCCTTGAAGCTTACAATTGGGTGAGGAATCATTTGTATTTTTCCCCCCCAGAATCTTATATTTTACTGAAATAAGATGTAAAAAATGTATGCCAGGAAACCTGCATGGTATAATGGAAAGCTATGAAGAACTCATTGAGGGCCATGGATCTATCCAAAAGCTTACTTTGTAAGTTCCCTTGAGGTTTAAATGACATGAGACACTCAATAGGTATTGAACAGAAGACATTGGCTGTGAACCAGAGGCTTTTGAGGAGTGGGTGTCTTCAAAATCATGTAGCAGGGTCTTACAAATCCATGTGGGTTAGCTGGTTGCAAAATTATCAGAGTAAGTGAAATGGATTTGTGTGGGCAATGATGGCTACTGATGGCATCCTCTGGATTTCAGAACCTTAGGCTCCCTGGTGGTGAGGTGAGCTGGGGCATGTGATGAAGGCAACCAAGTGGGCAGGGGGAAGTCGTGTGGGAGGGTCTCTGAAAGAGAAAGATGTGGAGGTGGAGATGGCTACCTGGTGTTTGTTGGCCAGTGTAGCTTGAAGCCCAAGGAGATGAGGGGCATGAATGAGAGCTGAAGAACTCTGAGACATAGGGCCTGGGGAACAGAGGGCCATCCTAGTGAAGGAGAGGACCTTATTTCCCCATTTTCGCTTAGAATAGGTGTTCTAAGTTGGGGGCAACTTTGCCCTCAATGTGTGGAGAGATTTTGGTTGTCACAACTTGGGAGTAGGCATTGCTGCTGGTATCTAACACGTAGAGGCCAGGGAAACTGCAAGCCATCCTACAGCTCACAGAACAGCCTGTCAGAATAGAAAATTGTACACCCCAAATTGTACACCAACAGGGTCATGTCTGAGAAACCCTGAGGTAGGACGAAATATGAGGAGACAACAGGAGCAGACTTTCTGATCACTTAGCAATTTTCAATTTAGGAGGTTCCCTGATAAAACACTCCAGGTAGAGAGACCATCTCAGATGGCTTCAAAGCAGCAGCCACCAAGAAGCTATCCATATATCAAGAACCTGGGCATCTTTCTTTCCAAGTGAATGCTGATGCGCTGTCTTCTTGAAACTAGGCCTAGTCTGACATTTATGGTGTCTCCAGAAGAGAGTATTTCTGAGAAACAAGTAAGGACAAAACAAGAGAGGTTAAACTCTCTGATGAAATTTGTGCACCTAGATACAACCATACCTGAGCTAGTTGACCATCAGACGACTTTTCAGTTCATTTAAGACAATACATTACTATTTATGGCTAAGCCGGTTTCAATTAGACTCTCCACTTGTAAATGAAATTGGGCAAATGAAGGTCAAAATAGAGTTTCTAAGCCAAAGGGAAGGGATGACAATAATGAGTCCAAGAAAGATGTCCTCTGAACCAAGGATAAGGAGGAGGTGAGAGAAGGCAAGGTTTGAAGTGAATGATGAGGAGTGAACTTCGGCCACAAAGAAGGCAGCTCTTGATGCTCTAATTCATGTAGGGAGGGTGAAGCAGGGGTGTGTGTGTGTGAGGCTGGCTCAGACTCTCAGTTCCTGAGTGACGACCCCATTCACCAAGTCAAGGCAATGTACTAAGCATCTACTCAGTGACAGGCCCTGTCCTAGGTGCTGAAGATGCGGCAGTGGTTGCAACCAAAGTCCTGCCTACATGGACCCCCAGGGAGAAACAATTGAAAAAGTTAAAGAATAACAATAAGTTTTATAAATATTAGAATGTGTAATGGATGAAAATAAAACAGGGAAAGTGGGAAGTGCTGTGGAAAGGTGGAGATGTCTAATTTTATGTAGGATAGTTCAGAAAGCCTCACCGAGAAGGCGATCTTTGGGCTCAGGTATTCCAATCACCTCCTTGGAGCCCATGCCTGTGACTAAACGTGCTTCCTTGCCTCTGTGGTATTTACTTGTCACAATCTTTCACTGTGGCTACTCATGGCTGTCCCGCCTCCCATGTGAGATGTTGTATATAGGCAGGGTTGAGTGTTAATTCCTTCTGCATCCCCGTGACTGCTCCCAAAGCCTACAGCATAGGCTCTCAATGCTACTGAGTGAATGAGTGAAACCCACATATCCAGAACCGTCATATCATGGCCACTTTTGACAACAAGCTATTTATATTTTAAAGAAATAATAAGTTGTGTCCTGAGCTCCGCCCATATTCCACTCCCCTGTATTTTTTCCTCCACCTTCAGGCAAGACCTGGATAATGAACCTGGGGCCCTTCTGCTTTATGAACTTCTGTGGCTTTATGAATTGAGCAGGAGATGAAAATGGATTTTAGAGAAAGACAAAAACATTCTGGTAAGTGTCAAAATGAAGAAGAAATTAATGTTCACCTTGAGATTACATTCTCAGACCCTCCAATTCCAAGGGGTTAGATGTGAGATTAAGAAAAAGAAGTCTCATCTTTGTTTTGCCTTCAGGACAGGAGACATAAGTACCAGGCAGGCTGGATCCTTGGCACCAACAGTTTGGTGAAATAAAGATTTTGGCGATGGTCAGAGTACTGCTCCCGGGGTGAGGGGGTTACTGGGGCTGGACTTAGAGAGAGATGCCAGGGGTGACAGTGATCAGGGTGGGTGAGTGGTCAGCTTAGGGGCAGCCAGGCAGGCTGTGAGGCCCTAAGCAGGGATTCCAGGATTAAAGAACTCAGACTTATTTGGCAGAGCAGTGGGGCTGTGACAGAGCCTGTTCTGGCTTTACGGTTACAAAACATGGGTTCACGCCCTGACGCTGCCACTGACCTTGGGAAATGGCTTAATCTCTTAAAGCCTTGGCACATTCATCCATAAAATGAAATAATGGTACCATTTTCCCAGCACTGTAGTGAAGCCTTAAATAATATGCTGTGGGAGCTCAATGAGTCTTAGTTTCTTCCTTTCTGTCCTTGTTCCTTGCTCTCCTTCATTTCCTCCTGTTTCCAGCTCTATCTAGCAAAGGCACTGAGGCAAACAATTAATTCTACAATCCCGGGGACCAGTTTCTGGATTTAGGCATTGGGTACCCAGAGTAGGAAGGTGCTTGAGCTGCTGCAACTCAGAGGGTTAGGACAGTCTGAGCGGTTCTGGAACAAGACGTGTGGGTTCTTTCCACACCAACCATCAGTTGTTCAACTCTCTGGATGTCAACTGGGCATATTACAATTCAATTCGGTTTTGACATTAACTACCCAGTATTGGCACAGACCCCACAGGGTAAGGGCTAAGTCCCCACAAGAATGCCCCATTATAGGTGCTGGTTACAGGTCCCAGATTGTCATCCGTATTTCTGTTATAAGTTGGGGGTTCCCATGACCCCCTTCTCCTGTTTTAAAATTTACTAGAAGAGCTCACAGAAATCAAAAAGATTCTTTGCCTACTATTATTTGTTTGTTATAAAGGACAACTCAGAAACAGCCAGATGAAAAAGACGCATAGGGCAAGGTTGGAGAGGAGGGGTGTGTGAAGCTCTCCATCAGGTCTTCCCAATCATCTGGGCTGCGTGCAAATCGATCTTTGCAGGTAGACCTCGGGCAGCTTCTAGCCCCACCAGCTTATTATTTATACATAAATCTTTGTTTAGGCTGAGCTATGACAGCAGGTAAACACATGTGTGCTTGAATGCAGGCATATATATGTGTGTGTGCACACACGTGCATGCACACACACACATACACACACACATACACCCAGAGGCAAGCAGAGCTCTCTCAGTCAATCATGTGTGAAATGTCAGCCTGGCCTTCCTCTGAGTGTTTAGAAACAGCGTGAAGAGCCCTTGATGAGAGAAGTTGTTGGGGATTTTGTTTCCTGCAGAAGCTTCTGTCAGTAAGCCTGGCATGTTATTATTATTTTTTTTTTCTCCAGACAATGAGGATCTTCTTTCTGCAGAGAGAGGAAAACAAACACGTGTTTGTTTATTAGGTATGTAAAGTCACATAATTGCAGGCATATTGTTTTGGGGGAGTCAATCTGGCTTTGCCCCATGGCCTTGAAAACCTTGGTTCATGCTAGATTCTTTTGGCCAGATCTCCTTTTTGTTTGAAGAGATAAGGGTGTTCCTTCTTCCCCACACATCACTGCAATGCCCCCCACTGCAAACCACAAAATGCATTCTTCCTCAACCGCCCTTTTCTAAAATATATACTGGCTTTGGCATTTAATTTAATAGTAGCTAATAATTATTAGCAACAAAGTGCTGGGCACTATTGTAAGCATCGCACATTGGGTAAAGTCATTTAATCCTTCATCAGCTCTGTGGAGTAGGTATTTTTATTATAAATCCATTTTGTACCCAAAGAAACTGAAGTGCAGGGAGACTCAGCTACTTTGCCAACACAAGTAGCCCGGATGGATCTGCTGGCTTCAGCATCTGGGTGCTTAAATGCTATAAATCTTTGTGAGTGCTGGGAGGGCTGGGGTCTAGAGATGGAATTTCCCTAACATGACCCCTTCCCAGTATTTCTGAGAAGACACAGTGAGAAGAATGCACTTGTTACTCTCCTCTACTTGCCAGTAGGCCCCCCATAAATGTCAGCTGAATCCGGCAGCCTGAAGCCATAAGTAATTTCCTCCCTCCTGGGCTGCTGCTTCTCTCAGCACAGCCGCCAAAGAAATCCTCCAGCTTATGTAACTGTTTCTGGGAAACTCCGACTGTCCTGTTTTCTAATACGGGCGTTTTCACATCATTACCAGATGCTGGGCTGTTCCTATTATTGCTTTGGGAGGTTTTGCCTGTTAAGCAATTGTGTGGTGTGTCCTTTCTCTGCCTGTGAGTTTTTCCTATTGTCATGTGGATGAGATCCTGACAGCCTCTCCCAGAGCCCGTGTCCCACTGACCTTGGCTCCTTCTCTGCTGGCCCCAGCTCCTTTCCCCGTGTGGTTTCCAGGAGCCCAGATAATCCTCCTTGGGTGATTCTGATTCACGGACTCCCAGGATCAAGGTGGAAAGGCCCTTATGGGGGTGGGGAACCTGCAGCCTTGGGGCCACATGTGGCCTTCTGCATGCTCAAGCGTGGCCTTTTGACTGAATCCAAGTTTTATAGAACAAATTCTTTCATTAAAAGAGGGACAGCAGAGAAAGGTGAAGCTTTTCTTGCTTCATTGTTAGTACTTAAAAAAAGAACAATCTTGAAATCAGAAGACTGCAGGTTCCCCACCCAAACAAATCACACATCACAAGCACCATTCTCACTCTCCGGCTCCTGACTCCTCTCCTTTGTGTCCCTTCAGGGAAGCCCCTGGAGGCCTGGAGCTCTGCATTGCAGCATTTAAAGCCACTGTTCCCATTAGGTGAGGTCCCCCAAATACCCTCACCTACTGTGCATAATGCAATGATACATTTCAAAACTATTAAGAATAAAGTATAAATGTCTTACCACAACAAATAAGTAACCAAGAAGATGGTTGTGTTAATCAGTTATATGTAAGCATTCCACGTTGTATATCAAATCAGCACATGGCACCCCATAAATGCCTTAACGTACACAGTTACAATTTACTAAAGAACAAAAGTAAAGCCCCAGTTCCGTGGATGGCAGGTTCCCCAGGGGAGGGCCTCCTGCTGGCTAAGGTAGCCTCCCTGACTTGGTCCCCACCTCCAGTCCTGCTCAGTTCTAACCCACTGGGCATGTTATGGCCATACAGACCCTTCTAAAGTGCACATCTGGTCATGTCACATCCCTATTTAAATTCTCCTGCCTTGTCATTTCTTATTGACCCATGGACAAAGTCTAAACTCCTTGGCAATGTACAAAAGATCCTTCTTATCTGGGCAATGGCTCGATTCTCCATCTCTCGACATCATGTTCTCTGTCCAGCTGGACGAACTTTGAGCTGAACTTTCAACGTGCCTCACTTGCTCTGCATTGAGGCTTTGTTTCAGGTGGCCCTTGGCCAGGGATGCCCTTCCCCCTCACTCTCTCTACCTCACTCCCCCGAGCTTGCAATCTCCACTAACTTCTCCACCTCCACCTCCCTTGCTCCCAGAGCCTGAGTGGGAATCACTTGCCTCCTTCTAGATCACCCTCACTGAACTGTACTCTCTGAGGGGAGTGACCAGGCCCACCTTGGCCCCTGTTGCATCCCACTGCCTGCTAATGCTTGGCACGAAGAGATGCTTGGGGGTACATGCTGAACAGGATAATGAGAATCACTCTGGCCCTGCACCACATCTGGAGATTTCCAGGCTCTGATCATTGCCAGATTATTGTGAACTCGACCACTACTTGTGATTCTTTGTCCTGCCCAGAGACTCCACCAGTGGCCTCCAGGTTCCTTCCTTGTTCCTTGGTTTGCTTTCCCTTCCCTGGCCACGACCATCCAGACACATACCTTGCTTTATTCCTTGTGGGGTGATAACGTCCCCAGCTCCACAGAGACAGGTGTCACCTCTATTTGCTCATTGTGCTGTTCTAGTGGTTGGCACTTAATAGGGGCTCAGTAAACATTTGTTGAGTGAATTTAAAAAATCGGTTCTGCAATTCCTAGAACAGCACAGGGTCAACATTCCATGGAGAACAGGGGGGCTTGAGCTCCTCTCTGCCCAGTGTGTGTGGACAGAGGCATCCTCAGCCTCTTTGGGTCACTCACAGAACTGCCAGTGCATAAATGCTTCTCCTGGAAACTCTTCTGATGAAATTTGGGTCCCAGCTCCAATTCCTTGGACCTGGGGGAGGGATATAGATATGTCTTCCCCCATTCTCCTCACGGCATCCCCAGCACAGGCCATTTAAGAAGCCCCAGATTCCCATAGGAGAGGAGATTTCAGCTCTTAGCAGAATTTATTGCAGAGATTAGATGCCGCCAAACCCATTGATATCAGCTCCCATCTAAACACAGGCTCATGAACAGGAATGAATTCAAGTTGTCTCTTCGGAAGGCTTCTGCAGGCTTCAGAAAGCCACTACCTGTCACAGACGATTGATTCACAGGAATGTGGCAAGGAAGCCCAGGCATTCTGTGACAAGGGACATCTCTGCCAAGTGTCTCCAAACAGCCCAGGCACAGAATTCACCCAGGGAAAGATGATACTGTCACCTCTGTTTACAGGTTTGAGGTCTGAGTCTTTATGACCCCCTGACCACAAGATTCCCCAGTTCCCACTTACAATCAAGACAATTTTATAATGTGGTAACGTGACGAGATACAGGGAACTCAAGAGCGTCTTCTCTAAAAATGGCAAAGAATATACAATGTGTATCTCAGCTTTTGCTAAAATTTTTTAAATGAGAAAATGGAATAATACATAGAAAACAAATAAGATAGCTCGTCTTAATAGGATATTCAAATGGAGTAAGAAATTGTTCAAAGCCAAAGCAATCGTAGGAGTGGAAGGTTCTCAGGAGAAAGTAAGATGGAACATGTATTTGGCTTTGGTAGAAGAAAGATCTGGGCTCCCCAAACAACCTTGCTGGCTTCCACCTGCAACCCTCAAAGTCACGGGTCTTCTTGTGTCTCTGCCTCTGTAGAGTGGGATATTGCAGATATTGTACTTCGTTGGTTTAGCACCACAGTATCCCACGGGGGAACAGCCCTGTTCCACTCATCCTCTAAAGAAGTCAATTCTCATATCCCAACTCCGAGATAGTCGGGAATACTTCCCAGTCCAGTGGGGTTTGGTGGGCTCAGATGATCACATTTGTGGAGCTTAATTCTTCACCCCTCCCTGCATAAATGCCATTGCATTTCTTTCATGCAAAGATAGGATCTACTTTTCCATTCTTGACACAGGGGCTGCCAATTATATGTAGCAGAAGTAACGGTGCGTCACCTTGCTCCTGGGCCTGGTGTGTTCTCACTTGCTGCTGTTAGACCCCTGCCACTGTGGTAGTACACTTGCGTCAGCCTGCTGGGGGAGGAAGGACGAATGGAGCAAAGCCACGTCACTCTAGTTCCCTTGGCTGGGAGGCAGCCCACCCCCAGATATGTGGGCCAGAGTGTTCAGGAGATCAGCAGAGCCCCCAGCTGACCCCCAACCAACCCTGGCCTTGTGAAAAACACATTTATTTTTATATGCCACTAAGACTTCATTGCTTAATATTTTTTCTGGCAGTAGATAATTGATAGAATGTGTGATCACATTTTGGCTAATCAAAGCTAGAATTAAAACTTTTGCTGGAACAATGAACCCAGAGGCATTTGTTTTTCTTCTGATATTCGCAATGAGCCTAAAGCAGCTGGAGGGACCATGTCAACTTAAGGAAAGTCTGCCTGAGACTGAAACCAACACAGAAGAGTCACATTTTTAAAATGAGAAGGAAGAATTCTAGCAATGTCTTTGAAGCTCCTGGATCTGGCTATGTCTAAAACAACTAAGCTAAACTTGTCAGTTAAATGCAGTGAGCAATCACTTATTCATTTTTTCTTTTCTGGAGTAAACTTAGGCTGGATTTTAAATCCTTATGATTAAGAGAGTCCTGACCAGTGACGTATCTAAAATAATGAACAATGTCAGGAATAATTGTAAATATGTCCCAGTTGGAATGACAGAGTCTAGGAAAACACTGCTGTTTCCAGGAAGTTCTAAGTAATAATAAAAGCAACTTTTTCTAGCCTTTCTTGGGCATTCTATTCCTAGGGTGCGAGGGGCTTATATAAAGACATTTTTTTGCACCTTGCTGAGTTGTAGAGAAGTGAGGATGACTGTTGCCCCCAGAAAGATTTCACCAGTACCTGGAAATAAGTGTGATTCATTTCTTATTCAGATTTGGTGACTACCAGGACACAGCAATTCAGAGAAAGATGTGGCCAGGTTGTTCTCATGCGGCAGTGATTTATCAAAATAACTCACACCATAGATGATAGGAACCAACCATTTTAGACCTAAAGAAGGTGGCAAAGGCTTATCCCCTCAAAGATTCATGTTTTATCAAGGCCAGAAAAAGGAGAAAAGCAGCGCTGGTCAAGTCTGGTGCCCCATACATGGAAAGAAGATGGGCTTTGGGGGCAGACAGAAGGAGATTGGACTTAAGCTCTATGAACTATAAACTTGGCCATCTCAGGCAAGTTGCTTTAACCATCTTGGGCCTCCATGTATACTTCTGTACAGTGCCCCACAGCAATGACAGCTTGTTACTTACATTCATTATACGCAGATTCTTAATGCTTAATCTTCCCTGTCTCCTGCCCCTGGCCCAGAGTGGTTTACTTCCAAAGAATAAAGTCTGGGGAGGGGAAACAGTGGAGAAACCTGGCATCAGTCCCAGTGTTTACCTACAGGACCTCACAACCTTTAGGTGCCCAGATTTAGGGATCCAGGAGATGGACTTAAAAGCAGCCTGTCACCTGCAGTAGCTGTCACAAAACTGCATCATCTATGTCTAGGCGGATGCTTGCTCTGTGGAATTTCCTGCTGTGCTTCCCTGGGGAACCCATGCAACCAGAAGTTCATTCAATTATTTACTTGCTCAGAGTCATCTGGATTTAAAAGTATGCAGCTAACATATCCTGGTAAGGGCAGAGAATTCTAATGATTGCCATTTACTGAGCATGTACTCTTGTGTCAAGCACATCAGGGGACATTTTGTGCGTATTTTCTCATACTGTCCTTGCAGAGACACGCTATAGGGGAGGATACTGAAGCTCAGAGAGGTTAAGAGACTTGTCCAAGATCACACATCCGGAAAGAGGAGCTCGAACTTGGTTTGAACCAAGTTCTTTCTGACTCTGAAGGCTGTCTTCTGAAACCCTATGTCAATCTTTTTAAACATAGATCGTTAAAGCTTGAGAGAGTCTTTAGGTAATATCTAACACTGAGATTGGAAAATGGTGGTTTGCAAGCTGAATCCCATCTTCAACTCACAGACGATTCTAATTTGGAGGGGTACCAGGGGTTCGTCGTTGTTTTTTCTTTGGTTGTTGCTGTTGTCTTCTTTTTAGAATGCATGAATTGCCAGCCTTTGAAAATAGATTTCACCTTCAAATATAAGACTTTCATTTTCTTCAGGTAAAAAAAAAATGGAGGCTGGCTGTATTGGACGTTCCTTCCTGCCTGGGGCTGGGTCCTGACTCCCACATACATCAGGTGCATGCTCCTGCGCTCCCCTCCCACTCCCATCCCCCACCCACAGCCCACTTTGTTTCCTTTCTCTGCCTGGCCCCTGCAGTTTGCAGCATCTAACTTAGTCCAACTTACTGGAGAGAAAACAGCCACTCAGAGAGAGGTAGTGACTGGCCAGAAGTCACACAGCATGCATACTTAAAGGCGGTTCCGGTGGGTACTCATTTATGTTGTTGGAGGCTGGCCCCAGGTGTGGCCACTGCTGTCTGGTTCTCTGACTTCCAGTGCCTCTCTGTCTCTCTGTCTCCTCTATGGCTGAGCTGTTTCAGCCTCTGGCTGGGTCACATTCTCTGGGTTACATCTTTTGTGCTTGGGCACGTCAATGGAGGCTGCCTGCTCTCAGGGTGCTTTCACACTTAATATGAAAGACTTGTTTTCATTAAGTGCCCTCAAAATGAATAAGGGTTGAATCTCTCCTCTCAGGAAGATGGAAATCTAGTCAGGGGTTTGTGAAAGTTAACTTCATCTTGAAAGAGAGAGAGAGATTGAGAGAGAGGGAGAAGGAAAGGAAGGAAGGGAGAGTCACACAACTGAGAGTCTGATGTCTGTGATGTTTATTCCTTTCCTTTGTTGGTTCTCTTTAACTCCCACCACCAATAACACTGTTTCGTCTTCTTCCAGGAAGGCAGAGAGAGGTGTGCGTCAGCTCCCACATCTAGACTCTAGGGCAGGCCTGATTTAAGGTGGGACATATAAATGGAAACTCCCTGGGAGCTCAGTGCCAAGACAAAGATTTTGCAGGGGAGATCTCAAACCCTCTCTAACATTCTCAAATCTTACAAAGAAGTATTTTTGCAATTTATTTTTGTATCATAAATAAAAGTGAACTGAGCATACATTCACAGTTTATGGGCCATTAATAAAATCAGTATCTGTGAGTGCAGCACCCTTCATAAGAAATGGAACTTTTCTCATAACTTAGTAGTTCCTTTTTCCCCCCTTCTTTTATTGAGACAGAGTCTCACTCTGTCATCCTGGGTAGAGTGCCATGGTGTCATAGCTCACAGCAACCTCAAATTCTTGGGTTCAAGAGATTCTCTTACCTCAGCTTGGTGAGTAGCTGGGACTATAGGTGCCTGCCAAAATAAAGCCTGGCTAGTTCTATTTTTGGTAGAGATGGGGTCTCACTCTTGCTCAGGCTGGTCTCAAACTCCTGAGGTCTAGCAATCCACCTTCCTGGGCCTCCCAGAGTGCTAGGATCACAGGTGTGAGCCGCCCCATCCCACGTAACTTAGGTAGTGCTTTGTGCTTCTCTCTGATATCATTTCTACCCACCTCTCTGCAAGGTATAGCTTTCCTAGATTTTGTATTAATTATTTTACTTATTCACTTATGTGGTCATTCATTTTTAATCTTTTATTAAGAAAAGGATCAAATATGTACAAAATTAGAAGTAATAGTACTGTTGAATAAAATAGACCTATCCTGGATTACTGGATTCAAGAATTTTTAAATGTTTTGCTATTTTTTTAAATTAAGTCTTTTGTACATAGATCATGAATACATTTATGCCATTATAGGATTTAATATGTTGATTACTTGTACAAATTGGAATGCTTACATCCTACTGAATCTTTCTATTTGATGACCCACTATGTAAGCATTTTCTTTTGTAATCATCTTTCCATAAAAGCAGAGAGACAGGTAAAGCGTATCCAACCCTGCTTCAGCATCCTTAATTTGTGGGCAATCTTATTTCATCTGTTCTTTCAATCACTCCATACCTCTTCTGCCCCAGCTCTGGATGTTTTTTGAAGCAAATCTCAGACATTATGTAATTTCGTCTGTAAATATTTCAGTCTGTATCTCTGAAAGATAAGAACTCTTTTAAGAACAAAATCACAATATTACTCTCACATCTAAGATGATGAACACGTTCTTAATATTACCAAATGCCTAGTCCACATGCAAACGACCTGATTCTGTCCTTTCCCTCTCCCTCTCTCTCCCCTCTGTTTTTATAGTTGCTGCCTTCAAATTGCGATTCAAATGAGATACACGTAGTGTATTTGGATGATAATTGTAAGTCTTTGGGTTCTCTCTCTCCCTCCCCTTTTAATTTCGTTTCCCCCAGTGCTATTCATTTCTTAAAAAATCTGGGTTGTTTTTCTGGTACAATTTCCCCACATTAGAGATTTTGCTGAGTCGGCCTTTGGTATTACTCAACATGTTCTTTCACTTTTAAACTGAGTGTTAGCTATAGAGGCTCAATCAGATTCATGTTTGATTTGGGGCAAGAACAGTTCCTAAATAACACTGGTGTAGTTTCATCAGGAGGAAAGTAGTGGCCGGCTGTCTCTTTTGTGATGTTATTAGGTTCTGGTGTTACATCATGTAATCTACCTGTTATAAAGTCCCAACAGCTTTTAACCTAATAGGTTGAAAAGGCATTGACAATCTGTCCTAGGAGTTGGAGTACATTAGACATTAAGTTTCTTATCTTTGGCTCGGCGCCTATAGCTCAACCGGCTAAGGCGCCAGCCACGTACACCTAAGGTGGCGGGTTCGAATCCCCAGCCTGGACCTGCCAAACAACAATGATGGCTGCAACCAAAAAATAGCCAGGCGTTGTGGTGGGCGCCTGTGGTCCCAGCTACTTGGGAGGCGGAGGCAGGAGACTCGCTTGAGCCCAGGAGTTGGAGGTTGCTGTGAGCTCTAATGCCATGGCACTCTACCCAGGGGGACAGCTTGAGGCTCTGTCTCAAAAAAAAAAAAAAGTTTCTTATCTTTAAACACTTTTATATCACTTAACCTCTTTATTAAGAGATAGAAGAGTGTTTAAAGAAATGGCACTGTCCTCATAATGCAACATTTTTATCCTATCTAATAAAATAATACTTACCTTCTAATATTATTTAATATAAAGGATTTTAATAATATGGGAACCAATGGGGGTACATAAGAGCCATCCATGCTATCTTCCCAATTTTGTTAGTTTTTAACTTCCATCCTGTGATATTATTCAGGATCCCACTTTACATTTAGTCTTCACGTCTCCTTGGGTTCCTCTGAGCTGTGACAGTCCCCTTTCAATCTAGAACAGAAGCTCCTCTGTAATTGTGAAGAATGACCCACACTTTGTATTTCTCTACATATTTTCTTTTGGTGGCCTTTAACTTGTTCCTCTATCCTTTGTGCTTCTTAGAAACTGAAAGTTAGAATAAAAGACTCAATTAGACTTGAGTCAAACCTTTTTGCCCAGAATATTTCATAGGTGACACTGTATCTTTTATATGCCACCTCCCAGGCTTGCTTTAGCAGCACATACAATATGTCCTGCCTTACAGCTGTGGAGAGTTAGGGTGGAGAAGGTGGGAGAAGGAAAGACAGGAGTAATGAGTGAGAATGAGAAGCCCACAGCAAAAGTGAAGACTTCAAGACTTCACCTCCCATGGTACAGAGGAAGCTTAATGCCCCTTATGTCTTGCTTTTCTGCCCTTGAACCTTGAACTCGGTAAAATCCACCCAATTCTACACCCTAATTCATATCATTTGTAAGATAGCATTATTTTGTTTCCTTGTCATAGACTTTGGTTGGGTGAGTTTGCATTAATTTGGGCAGAAGTCACCTAAAAAAACTGCATGTGTTTGTCTCAAGACTTTCTAAATTTGGGGACCTGATTGGATACCTTTATATGATGTTTTGTTATATCTTTTTAAGTGCTCCCAGCTTAATTTCTGTTTTCCTTTCACTCATTTAAAAAAGTAAATAGGTTATAATGTTAGTCGTATAAAGCAATTGCATAGAAAGAAACACACATACACACACCTGAGTGGGTAAACAGGAAAATCTGAACTATTCTCTGGATTGTACCAATGCCAGTTTCCTGATTTTGTTTTTGTCCTACAGTTAGGAAAGATGGCAACACAAGGTTGGAGGGTGAAGGATATACAGGGTTTCCCAGGACTGTTCACTGCATTTTCCTGCAAATCTATAATTATTCGAAATAGAAAGCTTAGAAAATTAATTGGAACATTTCATATTCTGAATTTTGTGGCCAGTGAAGAAAGACAAGATAAAGAAATCAGTTAAATTTTCAGACAGAAAGCAATGCAATTATCATTATTTGTAGATAATACGGCTGTCTACCTAGAAAATTGGATAAAACATATTTTGAACTAATATAAGAGTTCAATAGGGTACAATATAAAAGATTAATAGATATCATTCACAATAATAGCAGCAAAAACAAATTAAAATACCTAGGAATATACTTAACTGGCATTGTACAGAACCTACAACAAGAAAACCACTACATTTATTACGAGATAAAAAAGATGTCATGAATAAAGCAAATGTAACAAGAGATGATGATCTACATTTATTCTTTAAAGTTTAAAAGGCAGCCAATCATATTTGATTGTGTTATAAAAGTCAGTAGTGGGCATTTGGTGAAATTTGAATAAGGTCTGTAGATTAGATAAGAGTGTTGCCTCATGTAATTTCTTGATTTTGTTCATTGTATTGTGGCTATATAAGAGGATATCCTGGTTTTCAGAAAATATGCACAGATGCATTTAAAAGCATAGGGCATTATATTTGCGACTCATTTCAAACAGTTCAGAAACTAATACATAATAGTAACATATAGATCCCTATCTGTGTCTACACAATTATTTTTATATGCACATATTTAGAAAAAACTCAGAGTGTGATTTGGGGAATCTGGTGAAGAGTGTACACATTTCCTGATCACGTTTACAACTTTTCTATAAATTAGGAATTATTTCATAGCAAAAAGTTTTTTAAAAGTAGCCAATAGGAGAATAAGAATGAATAATGTAACTATGAAACATAGAAGGCTCAGGAGGAGAAGGAAATGATATAGCACACATGATATGAACTATAACATTAATAGCAACATGACAGTAAGTATGTCCTAAATAAGACACATTAGTAAATAGAAGTACAAAGCAGGAGGCATCACTTTACCAGACTTTAAGCTATACTTCAAGGTTATAGTAACCAAAACAGCATGGTATTGGCACAGAAACAGAGACATAGACCTGTGGATCAGGACAGACAACCCAGAGATGAAATCTCATCTGATTTTTGACAAAACAGATAAAAACATATACTGGAGAAAAGGATCCCTGTTCAATAAATGGTACTAGGAAAACTGGACAGTCACATGTAAAAAACTGAAACAGGATCTGCACCTCTCACCATTCACAAAAATCAACTCAAGATGGATAAAAGACTTAGACCTAAGGCAGGAAACTATAAGAATCCTGGAAGAAAGTGTAGGAGAAACTCTCATAGATATTGGCCTAGGCAAAGAATTTATGAAGAAGACTCCAAAAGCAATCTAAGCAACAACAAAAATAAATAAATGGGACCTGATCAAATTAAAAAGCTTCTGCAAAGTGAAGGACACAATCAAAAGAGCAAATAGACAACCCACAGAATGGGAGAAAATATCCACATGCTGTACATCTGATAAAGGGCTGATACTCAGAATCTACAAAGAACTCAAGCAGATCAGTGAGAAACAATTAACCAACCTCATTAAAAAGTGGGCAAAAGACATGGACAGAAACTTCCCAAATGAAGACATACCAATGGGCAGAACCTCATGAAAAAAATGCTCAACCTTCCTAATCATTAGGGAAATGCAAACTGAAACCACAATGAGATATCACCTAACTCTAATGAGAATGGTTTGTATTAAAAAGTCCCCCAAACAATAGATGCTGGCATGCGGAGAGAAGGGAACTCTATACACATTGTTTGTGGGACTGCATACTAGTGCACCCTCCATGGAAAATTGTATGGAGATACTTCAAAGAAAATAAAGGAGACTTATCATTTGATCCAGCAATCCCATTACTGGGTATATACCCAAAGGAAAAAGGTCATTTTATAAAAAGAACACCTGCACTCAAATGTTTATAACAGCACAATTCACAATTGTAAAGATGTGGAAACAACCCAAGTGCCCATCAATACATGAATGACTTAATAAAATATGACATATGGAGTACTACTCAGCCATAAAAAGATGCTGATATAGTATCTTTCTGGACAAACTTAAGGGAGCTAGAAACCATTCTTCTAAGTAAAACATCACAAGAATGGATAAAAAACAACATGTACTCAATGCCAAATTGGAACTAATTGATCAATACTTAAGTGTACACGTGGAAGTAAATCTCAATGAAAATCAGAGGGGGAAGAGGAAGGAGAGTATGGGTAAATTCACACCTATTAGGTACAGTGCACATTGTCTGAGTGAAGGACTCACATGCATAACTTTGACTCAATCTGTACAAAAACAAAGTATGTAAACAAAACATCTGCACTCTCTTAAAATTCTGAATTTTTTTTTTAAAAAAGAAAGCTATGTGGGGTTGAGGAGATGATTGCTTTTCTACTTACATGCCAATGGGAATGATTCAGTAGGTGAAGCTGGGATGTGAAGGACTGAGTTTGAGAATACTTTTATCTATCTTCTGATTTTCCTATATTTGTAGATAGAGATTTTAAGATCCAGGAGATTTAGTGGGTTGTCCAAATCCACAACTAGCTAGTAGGGTAAACTTTTTGATTTCTAACCACCCCCCCCCCAAACCTCAACAGCTATGTTGTTTGAATGAGTCTAAGCTCTGGGTACTTGGGAAACTTAATAGAATTCACCATTATCTATGTTTACATTGTCTTCAGGAGTTCAAAGATGAGAATTGTCTCAGAAAACGCTAAGTGAACAATACCAAAAAAAGAGTAAAAAAAAAAAGTGTCAGTGTATCACACCATGTTATGTTGGTGATCATTGGAAGAAATAAAACCATGATGACTGAAGAGGTGTCCATGGATCATTGAATGCTGGATGCAGAGCAGTGAGGTGGGACATTTCTGCTTTTTTGTCATTAACTCTTCTGATCTGTTTTCTCATCCGTGCATTGTGTTGATAAAAATGACCGTGTTGGTTGACCAGCAAAGGATGAATTATTCCACTACTAGTCCTGGTATAAGAAATTAGGAAATGAAAAGGCAATACAACAACAACTGTAATACACCTAACTGATCAATGGCAGGGCATTACGTAGATGAATTTACAGCACCTCCTTTTAAGGTAGCATTAAAGTTTGAGTTATTAGAAAACTATTCAATGACAAGAGGAATCACTAAAGTTAGTTATTTAAATCGCACTTATAGTATGATGTTTATGCTGTTTAAAAATTATGCATTTTCATAAACCAAAAGACTAGAATGGAATATAACAAAAGGTAAATGGTGATTATCTTATGTGGTGAATTATGGGTGGGGTGTGTGTATGTGTGTATGTGTCTGTGTGTTTTATTGTGGAATACTGTTATTTTTTGGCCATCAGAAAAAATAATTCTTCAGGTAAGAAAGATCTAGTGCTAGAACAAAAGTAGGGTGCTAAGTTTGTCTCGCTGGAAAATGCATTATGGATCAATAAATTAGCTTAAAAATCTTCTTGCATTCCCCCATTGAACCAAATAAGATTGGGTGAATGGTAAAATCTGTGATCGTAGAAATCATGCTTCTGTGATGGGAGGGAAGTGAGCAAAGTATCACAGGAATGGAAGAAAAAGTATCCAATGTACACAGCCCTTTTATGAAACTAATTTATAGCTCTCAAATGAAAGATACAACTTAATTCTAGCCCAAGAATATGGGGAGGGGGTGAGAAAGGGGAGGGGAGAAGGGCAGCTAGGTGGTGGGAGGGTGACTGGAAAGATCACCTATATATCTGTCTAACAAGGGTACAAGTGAACTTTTCTAGAACTAGAATATAAATGTTTTGACACAATGACTAAGCAAATGACATGAAATCTATGTTAACCAGCATGATGAAAGTATTTCAAATTGTATATGAAAATACTACACTGTACCCCATGTTTGCATTAATGTATACAGCTATCATTTAATAAAAAAAAAAAAAAAAGAAACCACCTCACTCAAAAGCAGGAGGTTTCCTGATTCCTACCATTAGTCTGTGGCAGGATTTCACAGTGCCCCCCCACCTTCTTTTCAGCCTAACACCAGTGTTCCAGTTTCAAACCCTGAAGCCAGAAGTTCCTTCACCAGGGCCAACTTGGTGCTCCTGTTTTCTTCTCTGCTTCTCCCTCCTTCATTTGTGATTCATACGTCAGCACATGCTTGAGGGTGCACCTGCCATGTGCCAAGCGCTGTGTTGGTGTGAATGTATCCTATGGAATAAAATGAATGTGGTCTTTCTTTTAAGAAACTTACAGTCTCTTGGAAGAGACAAGCAGTACACATACATAAAAAGTATGTAATTTCAAACTGTCAAAATTGTGGCAATGTCAAGGACTCCAGTGCAGCCACAGGGGATGTTACTGAGGATGAGGGGGGCATTCTATTTTTTCCAGCCACACAGACCTGGCTGTTGTCAATGAGCAGCTTGAGCAAGTGCCAACCTCAGGGCCTTTGCATTTGCCACTCCCCCTGCCTGAATGCTCTCACTCACATATCTGCATGAGTAACTCCCTCATTATAGTTATATTGTTCAAAAATCACCTCACAGTTGCTTTCATTGACCACAGTCATCCAAAATTTCCCCTTTACATACACACATCACCCTCTGTGTTCATTCTGTGCTATATTTTCCTTCTCAGCACTTAGTGTTTTGTATATTGTAATATATACCCATGCCTAGATGTGTATATGTGTGTGTTTATTAATATATGCATAATGTATATGAAACACATATTCTTATAAATTAAACACTTGTTTGTTGAGAAGCTATTATATACCAGGCATTACAGTAGGTGTTGAGTTTATGGAGATAGGTGAGCAAAGTTTCTACCCACAAAGACTTCCTTTCTAGTTCTAGAATATAAACAGTAAATAATTTAGGGAATAATTTCAGGTAATTATAAGTGACATGAAGGGAAATTAAAAGAGAGGAAAGGTATTGTGAGCGATGGGAAGGGGATGCCAGGGAAAGATTCTCTGGGGAAGTGGCATTTGAGCAGAGACCTGGCTGCAGAGAGGGCAGGAGCCAGGAAGACTGGTCTGTCTGTTCTCTGTTCCCATTGATTAGTTTGCACTTTCTAGATCTTCAAATAAATGGAATCATGCAGTATATAGCTCTTCAGATATGGCTTTTTTTCACTCAACTTTATGTTTTTGAGTTTTTTTCTATATGTGTATAAGTTTTTGTTCTTTTTTACTGCTAAGGTATATTTCATGATTTAGATACACCAGAATTTTTTTCTATTTATTTGTTGATAGACACTAGAGTTTGGGGCTATTAGGAATAGTGCCATGAAGAGTTTTCATATATAGATTTTAAATAAACATGTGTTTTCATTTCTTTGGGGTGAGTTCCTGGGAGTGGATTTGCCAGACTAGATAGTAAATGTGGGTTTGATTAATAAGAAATTTTCAAACTATTTTCCAAAGTACTTGTTCATTGTATGCAGCAATGTATTAATATGAACAAAAGCAGGTATTGAGCTGTGTGATCAACATGGTTGGATTCATATTTTTGAAATATCACTGTAGCTACTTTGTGGAGAATTGGCTCTCTAGGGCCAAGAATGGAAATTACAAAACATCTGTAGAATTGGTCTGTGTTCACCCAAGGATTCAGCCACACCAATAGAATCCATTCAGATTTTACACTGCTTATTTGCACCTCGAGGATTTGGCCCTGAATAGGATCCCTATTTCCTTTTTGTCCAGGTACAGGGCTAGACTTCATTTTCCAGGTTTCTTTATAGTTAGCCAGGGACATGACACTAAATCTCCAGAGAATGTGGGCAGAAGTGATACATTCCTTGTACTGACATGCCCATAAAATCCTTCCATGCAATCATCCCCATTGTCTGGGGAAACTACTTGTTGTAGAAAGAGAGAATTCCAAGGATCTAGAGCAGTGGTTCTCAACCTTCTTAATGCTGCGATCCTTTAATACAGTTCCTCATGTTGTGGTGACCCCCAACCATAAAATTATTTTTGTTGCTACTTCATAACTGTAATTTTGCTACTGTTATGAATCGTAATGTAAATATCTGATATGCAGTATGTATTTTCATTGTTACAAAGGGGTCGTGACCCTCAGGTTGAAACCACCGATCTAGGGCATGTTTTTCAACCTTCTTTTATCTCACAGCACACATGAACTTGTAGTTAAATTTCCATAGCACACTTAAATAATTCTGTTGATCAAAAAAAAAAGAGTTAAAAGATATACTTACTGTGCTTTGAACTTCTTTGGAAAGTCATTTAATTAGTGATCTTTAAACATTTTTTGCAGCACACCTAGGATCCTCTCACAGCACCCCAGGTGTGCAGCAGCACATTGGTTGAAAATCACCACTCTAGCAGCAGAAAAAGGTACAACATGGAAGAAGCCCGAGGCCCTGAGTGACTGTGTGGAGAAGATCTTCACATGTGATATGACGAACAAACTAAAAGAATGGTGGTATAGAGGTTAGTCCACCCCCACTAATAGGGTGGACTACTATGGGGTACAGTCCACCCCATCTTCTGTTCCTTTGGGCTTGCATTTGGTGCTTTACCTGCATTCTTTTGGTTTGACCTGGTTGTTCAACTGCTCCTTTTCAACTTGGTCTTTCTCTGCTCAGCATCAATAGAGCATGATGGGAATAGAACATTAAACACCGTTCAATATTATTTGCATGTTCCTTTTGCTTTGAAGGTAAACACTTGCTTCAGAAAGGACAAAGGTACTAGTGAACTATTATTTTATGTGAAGGTAATAACTAGGAATGGGAGACATAAATGAAAGGGAGAGCTATTCTTTTTTCACTTTTATCTTTTTGTATTTTTAAGATTTGAAACCAGGTAACTCACTTGAAAATACATACTTTTTTGAAGTATAAATACCAATGTCATCCCACTTACTATGAGTCGGCTTTCTCTGGGGCAGGGACTTCCTACCATTAATGACTACGTATTAACCTCCCAGCATAGGGTGCTGCATGAAGCAGGTAGCATTGTGCAGTGAGTTAGGAATGCGGCTCCAGAATCAGGCAGACCTGGATTAAAATCTTGCTCCTACCAGTTCCTACGTGTGTAACCAGGAGCATGAGTCTTCATTTCTCCACACCTCTGTTTCTTCACCTACAGTGTGGCCTAATACTAGGACCTGGGTCATGGGATTGTTGGAAGGTTGTTGTCCGAGTGCACTCTGTGCTGCTATCACAGAATAGCACAGACTGGGTAATTTGCCATAAACAGAAATGTATTGGCACATGGTCCTGGAGGCTGGGAAATCTGAGAGTAAGGGGTGGGTGTCTAGTGAGGGCTTTCTTGCTGAGTCATAACACATGATGGAGGGGCAAAGAGAGGATGAGAGAGAAATAGACAGATATTGAGAGGGCAAGAGGGGGCCAACTCACTTTCTAGATCTTCAAAGAAATGGAATCATACAGTAGTCTTTTAGATATGGCTTTTTTCATTCAACATTACGTTTTTGAGTTTTTTTTTTTTTTCTGTATGTATCAAGGTTGAGCCCTTTATCTAGTGGAGGGCCTACCTCACAATGGCAATTAAATTTCAACAAATTTCAGTGTGAACTTTGGAGGGGACAAACATTCAAACCATAGCATTCTACCCCCATTCCCTGCAAAATCATGTTCTTCTCATAAACAATATACATAATATACATTCATTCCATTCCAACAGCCCCTAACGTCTTAACTCGTTCCAGCGTCAACTCAGAAGTCTGAAGTCCAGAGTTTTGTCTAAATATTATCTAAATCAGATCTGGATGAGACCAAAATCCTGATTCATCCTAAGGCAAAATTTCTTCTAGCTGTGAGGCTGTGAAATCAAACAAGTTCTCTGCTTCCAAATAACAGTGGTAGGACAGGCCTAGGATAGACATTCCTATTCCAAAAGGGAGAAAGGCAAAGAAAAAGAAAAGGTCCCAAGTAATTCAAAACTAACAGGGAAAACAACATTCAATCTTAAGCCTCCAGGATAATCCAGGTTTCTGTGTCCCACATGGGGCCTCAGGCAGCCCTGCCTCTCTGGCTTTGCTGAGCTCAGTGCCCCCAGCAGCTGTCACAGGTTCAGTCTTCTGTCTGTAGCTCCCCCTAGGCTGGTGCTGTAGGCATACAGCTATACAGTTCAGGGGGCAAGGGAGACCACCCTCTTCCTTCTGCTGGGTCTAGGGGGACTCTCTGTAGCACATCTGACCTGCCAGTTCTGCTGAGCATTGCCCTGTTGGGAGCTCTCCAAGGCAGCTCTGCTGCAGAGACAGGTCTCTGTCTGGGCCCCCAGTCTGTCAGTGACATCCTTCCCTGCAATCTAGCTTTGTATGAGCACAGAATTAGTACCTCTTGGGTGCCAGGAAGGCTTAGTGGTTGCACTTCCTAAGTGGTGTGGCCCGAGCTGCATCTAGGGTCACTTGAGCCACAGCTAGGGCAGCTAAGAAGTACTGTGCCAAATGCTAGGAGTAGAATCTCAAAGCATCCCTGAGCAGGGAGCCTATGGAGGGGGCTCCCAACCCCATCCTCTGAAACCACTCTGCCCTCCTAGAGCTCTGAGCCTATGATGAAAGGGGAAGCCAAACTTTCAAAGCATAGCACACTATATGAATCCCTGGGTGCCAACTTGGCTTAGCACAGTACCTGACGTGGAGTAACAGTTCAATAAATGTTGGCTATTGTAATTAGACATTGAGTAAATGCTTTTTGAATTCCTGCTGAACTGAACAGCCAGATCCTGTTCAAAATTAAACAAACAAACAAAACATAACCCAAACATCCACACATCCTGAATTAGTGCTGCCTAGGTTAGTTTGCCTGAATTTATTTCGACTGCAATACAATCAGCCATAAAACAATGTGCTTCAGAGGTCTCTCCCCACTTGGTCCTTTTCATCCTATTTGACGTTTATTGATAGCCATTTAGGAAGAGTGTTTATTTCCTATGCAATCATATTTTCAGAAAGAGTGAACAAAAAAAGGGAGTGGTACTATGATGAGGAAATTTTATTAAGAGATTATTTCATGTTATTGATACATTGCACCAAGAGTCAAGAAAATACGCCAATCAATAGATGCTGACATCAATGTTTAATCTACTTTTAGCCCTTTGCTGGAGTATTTAATTAGCTTGTGATTTGGAAAATTGTGTGGAGTACACAAGGCAATGAATGTCCTGGAACCAAAGGCAGAAGTGATTATTTTGCTTTTAGCATCCTATGAAAAAGAATGACTGCAAAATGTAGTGATGTGTAGAGAGCTTGAAACAGGCAAGATGAGGCTGAGGAACCTCCGAAGGGAAGGCTTGCTTTCGGATTCCCATTCATGTCTACGTTTGCATCATTTAAATCTTTCAATCTAGGGTTGGTTGTTGGTTTTGTCTTGTAGAAAAGGGATTTGTTTAGGGATTTTAAGCAGCTTGCCCTGAGTTTTGCTGTTGGTAAGAGCAGTACTTAGGTCACTGCCCTCAGTGGAAAAGGTTCCTTCTACTTTGAATATCAATGTCATTTACTTTGGGATCTGGAAAAGGTTCTCTGACCTGCTTTTTTACTCATCAGTGCCCCAGGTAATGAATGGCAGGGAGCTGGAGTGCTGGAACGTCCATTTTACAGGCTAGGAGAAGTGGTAAGTGGAGCACTGACCTCCCAGTCCTCATCCTAATCCCTGTGAATATATTATGCTATGTGGCAAAAGGGGACTGAGATTCAAGATGGAGCTAAGGTTCCTTATCAACTGACTTTGAAATGATATTATCCTGGATTATGTAGGTGGAACCAGTGTAATCACCAGGGTACTTATAAGTGGACGAGGGAGGCAGAAGAGAGAATCAGACTGACAGCAGCATGAGAGGGACTTGGCTTGATGTTGCTGACTTTGAAGATGGAGGAGGGGGCCACAAGCTAAAGAATGTGTGCAGCCTCCAGAAGCTGGAAAGGAAATGGCAAGGAAACATATTCTACTGAAGAGCATCTAGAAGGATGTTTTAGTTTTGGTTTTAGCTCAGTGAAGTGCACCTTGAACTTCTGCCTGTTGGGACTGTAATAACTCTGTGTTATTTTAAGCCACTAAATTTTGGTAATTTGTTATACCAGCAGTAGAGAACTCATACATGCTACATGGCTTATTGCAGCCACTCTAGTTGTCCTTGCATTTGAATTTGCTCTTCACACGGTTCTACCCATCTCGTAGAAGAAGAAATTTCTAATCTGATCAGGTTCTAGTCTAGAACAGTGGCCGGGCCAAGTTAATTAGTGGGTAGAAGGCAATGATGCTTTTTTCTGGTGCTTGTTTCTTCTCTCTACTCTTCATGGAATAAAGTCCAAAATGTAGTCCTATATGGGAGAGGGTCTGCCCAGTGCACATGCTTGATCTCCCTATCTCTATTTTTCTGCTTCTGTGCACTCTCACCCCTTAGATCTACTAGCCCAGGTGATGGCTGGCTGGTGGCCAGTTGGTAGCATTATTCGGGAGTAGGTTGAGAGGAAGAGGAAGGCTCACAAAGGTAACAGGCTTAAATACACTACAGCTAGTTTATCTTTATGATCCACTCTGCCATTTCAGGTTCATGTTCAACTTATACTGAGTGTGCTCTAATTCCTGTTTTTCTTTATCCTTTGTGTTTATGATTCCTCTGAGGCTCCCATGGGAGAAGAGTTAGTGGTTTAGGCATCTGCCTCAATTGCTATCTTAATTTCATTGAGATTCCACTTTAACCCTAAGATGTGCTCACTCCTTTTTTCCTTTTTCTTCCCAGTCCACCAGCTAATGGAGGAGGCTGCCTTCTTGTCAAAGGGCCTACAGTATGAGGAATTGGCTCCTGTGATTATGGAGGCTAAGAAGTTCCACAATCTGCCTTATACAAGCTGGAGACCCAGGAAATCCAGTAGTGTCCTTCCAGTTGGAGTCTGTAGGCCTGGGAACCAGGAGCTGATGGTGTAGGTACCAGTTGAAGGGCAGGAGAAGCCTGATGTCTCATCTCAGAAGGTGGGTAGGAACAAAAGGCACAAATTCCTCCTTCTTTCACTTTTATGTACTAATCAGGCCTTCAGTGGGTTGAATATTGGCCACTTACATTGGGGAGAGCCATCTTCCTTATCTGAGTCCACTGATTTAATGCTAATCTGATCCTGAAATACTCTCACAGAGGAACCCAGAAATGAAGCTTCATATGAACACTTCATGGTGCAGTTGAACTAACACATAAAATTAACCTGCCAACCAGGTCTTTGGAGGGTAGTCAAAGAACAGTTACGTTTCCAATGAAATTCTCGCATCTAGCAGTGTTGTCACCTTTATCCCGCCTGTTCACATCTGACCTGTCCTTCAGACCAAACTGAACTGTCACCTCCTCTAGGAAGCGTCCCTTCCTCCTCTGATCAAGTGTGAGGTCTGCCCATGACTCCCTCGTCACCGCCAGCACCTTTTACATTCCTTCAAACAATGCTCATCTAAATATTTAGAAACAAAACCAAAACTAAAGATAAATCAGGCTTTGCAGTCGCATGGCCTGAGGATGACTTCTGGTCTCCTTACTCAACTGATTGTGTGTTGTTGCTAGTTACTTAAAGTCTCTAAGTGTCAGTTACCTCATCTGTAAAAGGATGATGTGAATATTATGAGAACAAATGATACAGTACCTAGAAGGCTAAGTAGTGGGACGTTAGGAGATGCTTGGTTATCGTCAGTCATTAGAGAAAATACTATTCTTTAAGCAACTTGGAAACAGAGTCTAAATCTTACTATGTTTCTTGTCTACCAATTTTTAAGTGAATAAATGAATGTGTTCACCGTGATTTCTGGGTACTACTCCTGTAGGGTACCTCAGGACTCCCGCTGGGCACCTGCAGGGGGCCTCTGTCTCCCCAGGCTCCCTGGCACAACCCTTCATCCCTGAGCATCTTTCCTGCTATTCCCCAGGTGCCCCTCCCTGCCACCTGAGGGGCTGGGGGATCTGTGATATAGCCAGCTCTGTCACTCTGGCGAATTACCTTGTTCCCGCGCTGTTTGTCAGCAGGAAGGATTTATGTCAGGGACAGATCTCTTCTTGGAGACTTTCATCTTCCTTTTGCTCACAGGCTCCCCACCACCCCTCCTCTCAGTCCCCATCCATCAGCTGCCCTAAGCATCTGTATATTATCCCACTTGCGCCCTCTGTTACCTTTTCTTTCTTGTTTGCTTCCTTTGAGCCAAACACAGGTAGGTGATGGCAGGGAAGATGCACAGCCTGGTTTGCTTTGGCAGGGGAGGGTGGGGGGATCTTTGAGACTCTTCAGGAATAAGCCTTCTTATTCACGATTCTCTGCTGCTGAAATATGATCACAAGGAGCTCTGGAAATAGGCCCCATCCTCTCTTCCCGAAAGAATTGAGCCATCTTTTTCCTGGTTGCTGCCTGCCACCTGTGCTGAAAGGTTAATCTGTTCCTCTTCTCAACTAGTCCATTTATCATAGGGAAGTGGTCTGTTGTGGAAAATATTGATCAAAGGCCTGCCAGGTCCTCTGCTGGGTTGAAATTGAGTGTTGCAGTCAATCAATGGCTTGGCATTTGGTGGTGTGGAGAGAAGGCAGTGGCCTCTGCAGGGGTGAGGCTGATGGATGAAGAAGGGTGCTAGGAGGGGGGTTCCTTCCACCGCCTCTCCTGGTTGGCTTAAGGGGTAGGTGCAATCACTGTGGCTGTGTGGGATTGGGAATCACTGGTGGGTGGTCTTGGGAGTCTCGGTGTCCTCACAGATGGGGACAGGCTTTGCGTGTTGACATGAGGGGAACCAGTCTCAACAGAGTCTGTTGGAATGACCTCTTGCTGTATAACTGACACTCAGAAAATTCAATTCAGTTGGAGTGATAGAAGTGGGCTATACTCTGTGCAAGTGAGTCTTTATTTCCAGAAACTCTGATAACCTCCTTGCACAAATTATGCCCTAATTTGTACTATTAATTTAGTATTAATTGAGGGTTACCAGCAATAATTTGAATCCTTCTTTCCTTTCCCTCCTCTCTCCCTCCTTTCCTCCTTCCTGCCTTCCTAGTTTTCTTACTGATTGCCTGCCTGCCTCAAATACTTGCTACCAAGTAGTAGATACATGCCTGATACTTTGCTAACTACTAGGAATAAAGAGAAGGACCGGAAACAAGGACATTCCCCTCAAGTTGCTCCCATTTGTACATGGAGAAAGAGTCTTACATAGGAAATTGTTTTACAATTCACTAAGCTCTTTGGTGAAAGATGGCCAAGGTGAAACAACCAAAATGGGAAGATATACGCCACTTACGGGAGCAGCAGAGTCAGGAGGGCTTCAGGGAGGAGGTGGCTTTGAGCAGTGCCTGGAGAAAAGAACTAATGACACATCAAGAAAGGCAATATGGGGTGGAGAAGGGAGTGTGAGGGAAGAAGGGATCACTAAGGCAAACAAACTCAAAAGTAATTCAGTGTGGCAGGCATAAAAAAATATCAGGCCAGGGCGGCGACTGTGGCTCAAAGGAGTAAGGTGCCGGGCCCATATGCCAGAGGTGGTAGGTTCAAGCCCAGCCCTGGCCAAAACTAAAAAAA
>NW_003852491.1:4601880-4653344 GCF_000181295.1 Otolemur garnettii | reverse complement strand
CCAACAGAGCCATTTTGTGAAGGTGTATGTGGGAAGCTAAGGGAAATGGAGGGAGTTGTCAGAGTGCTGCTAAAAAGTTGCTACTGGAATTATTTTATTTCTCATAATAATTGGTATTATTGGTTGTAAGAGACAGAGAACTATCTGTGTCAGTCAGAGTAGAATTTAAGAAAGGGACTATTTACAACAGTGTGAACACATGTACAGAAAACCACAGGGATTAGGGTAGCACCCCAGGATAGTAGGGCACTGTTACTACACCAACACTGGAGTGTCAAGAGAGAAGAGGTGTTAACAGACCCCAAAGAGAAAGGGGAGAGAGAGGAGAAATGGGGATAGCTATGTTTGGGGACTTTTGGTGGAGGTTACCCAGCCCACCCTCAGCAATACCACAGGAATCAAGGAATAAATGTCACTCTCCTTTCTTCCTTCAATCTCTCCCAGTGCTCCCTACTGACCAATCCTGCTAGAAGCCAAAAGCTTTGGGAGCTGGTGATGAAGCCCATAGCTCAGGGTGCCAGGGTAGTGGTCAGGTTGGTGCAGGAAGGTGAATCCAGATGGCAAACAGAAGCACCAACTCAAACCAAATTAAGCCAGAGAGTCCTCTCATCAGCTTGTGAGAGCAGAGCTGTTTAAGGCATTGCTGATTCTAATGCTTAGCCCTGCTTGTCTAGGTTCTGGCTGAATTTTCAGACCATATAAGATGGTCCAATTCCTTGGAGCTAATCTATATCCAGCCAGTTTAGCAACCCATGTGGAAATGGCAGATATCTTTCCTGGAAATTCCAATGATAATATAGGTTCAGCTTGGGTTCTACTTCCATTGGTGAAATGACCCTCATTTAAATATTCTGAGCCTTGTTTATTTCATCTTTAAAGTGGAAATAATACTATCTTTGCCCAGTTGTGGAAAGAGAGAATAGAGAATAACAGTTAAAATCATGGACTTCAGAGCCACACTACCTGCATTCAAATCCCAGATCATCCACTTACGGGCTAGTGGCCTTGGCTACCTTTTAATTCCTATAAGTCTCACTTTCCACATCTGTAAAGTGGGGATGAAAATAACACCTAAATATTGCAAAGATGTGGAATCAACCCAAGTGCCTATCAATTCAAGAATGGATTAACAAAATGTGGTATGTGTATACCATGGAGTACTACTTATCCGTAAGAAAGGATGAACTAATGTCTTTTGCAGCAAGTCAGAGGGAACAGAGACCATTATCCTAAGTGAAGTCCCTCAAGAATGAGAAAATAAACATCACAACTTTTCTGTAATAAATTGGAACTAACGCATGGATGCATAAGGGCATAGACTAGTAAAAAGTAAAAGTCATTGGAAATCAAGAAGGAGTTGGGGGGAGATAGTTGGCAAAAACCCACCGGTACAATGAACACCATTTGGTGATGGCCACATCTTACAGTCCTGACTCAAGCCATGAATAAAAAATTCTGTACCCTCCTTATATGTAGTGTTTTGAAATAAAATCAATCAATCAATCACAAATCCATAAAAAAAGAAAAAGAAAAGAACACCCATGGTTATTAAACAACAGTGAGAGGATCAAACAACAGTGCATGAGGATTTTCAGCTGGTCTGAAACCTAGGCAGAGTGTAATGAAAGTCAGCTGATGCTTTTATTGTTATTATTATTAGCCATGCTTAGATTCTATTCAGGTGTGACAAACCCTTTTCCTTTGAATTTTTGGAAAGAGGATCCTTCCAGTCCTTTCACATACCTTGTGAAAGACTCCCCTCTGCCATACTAAGAACGGCAATCAGGTATAAATTTCTAAGCTCTAATCATGGGAGGGAGCAATGATGGTGATTTGCTTTGCCTCTCACTTCCCTCTTCTGCCTTCTTCCATGAACTTATTTCCTGTTGATTTCAACTCTTCCAGAACTATCAACGGAATCTGTAATGTTTGGTTTCTCTGGTCTGCAAAGGCCAGGTTGTGATGACCTGCTGGTCCTCCCATGACGCCCAAATTTTCAGTGTTCACTGTTGGGAACACATCCCTGACAACGTCTGGTAAGAGCCCCAAGGTATGTGACAAGCATGTTAATGTCATTAGGGATGACAGGGAGGGGGGCTCCCAGTTCAGGCTTTCACACTCTAATGGACTTCCCTTCCCTGGGAAATGTCCATGCTGAAGAAAGGGGAAATATTCTTTTTTATTTTCTCTTGCTTTGTAAAAGAACCAATTGTCCATGAAATCAAGTGAAGGTGAAATACATATTAAAATACTGTGGGTTTGCAAAAATCAGTTAGATGAAAAAAATAAAAGCTCCAAAATAATGCCAGTCCCTGCCTCTGAGATTTATAATCATATTACATTGCTTGTAGTTCTGGTAACAACAACAACAAAAATATAAGTGTATAAGTTTAAAATATGATTCTGGGCAGCATAGTGTACTGTGAAAGAAAAAATTCTCAAGCAGAAATTAGGGGACCAGATTCCATTCTGCATCCATCCAGCTCTATGCTGAGAGATCCCAGCCCCCACAAAGACACAGTTCTCTCATCCTCTGGATGAGAGAGTGTGGCCTGACACAGTCTAGAAACCACCCAATATCTCTATATTTTTCTATTAGTGTTTGGTTGCTGAGAATATTCAATGGTATTTCTTTTACCTAGAAAATGACAGTGATGGCTGAAGCCAGTTGATAATTCTGCAAATACACCTGACTTCCACGACTCTTTTAGAGGTCCTAATGCCTCTTAGTTGCAATGATAGTTGCTTGTCAATATTCCAGCTGGGCTAGTTGTTTCTATACACATACAGGTAGGGTACAGGGTTCTTTTCTACCCCTGTCCTTTCAGGAACTCAAATCCAACATCCATCTTGTTCTCAGAGATGAAGGATATGATTTCTTAGGTTATGAAGAAGTGACCTTCCTGACAGAGCCATGTTAAGTGTGGACTGAACCACAGAGCAGAATGACTGTTAGAAGGTCATTAGAAGAATATTTTCTAGCTCCATCTGTGTATGTATTCAGCCCTACTATGAAACTAATTTATAGCTTTCATTTGAAAGCTATAACCCAATTATAGCCCAAGAGTATGGGGAAAAGGGAGAGGGAGAGGAGGAGAGAAGGAGGATGGGTGGAGGGAGGGTGATTGGTGGGACCTATGGTTCATCTTACAAGAGTACATGTGAATCTTTCTAAATGTAGAATATAAATGTCTTAACACAATAACTAAGAAAATGACATGAAGGCTATGTTAACCAGTTTGATGAAAATATTTCAGATTGTATCTAGAACGAGCACACTGTACCCCATGACTGCATTAATATACACAGCTACGATTTAAAAAAAAAACAAACCTATAAAAAATAGAAGGTCATTAGGTCATTGGATGCTGCTGAGAATAAGAGGCCCCTCCAGAGTTCCCAGAAAGGCCCATGCCAGTGAGGAATGCACAGCTGGGGGTAGTAACTCAATACCACTTTCCCTTGGCCTTTGACAGCCCTCCCCAGAGAGGTGATAGATGGCTCCTTTCTCCCCATGGGAACCCTCCATGTATTGCTTCCCTCTAACCCTCATCTCTATTTATCTCACCCCTGAATTAATCTCCCATTTTTCTATAACAAATTAGCTCAAACATTCTGGCTTAAAACAACACTAATTTATTGCCCTATAGATCTGAAGGTTAGAACTCCAAAATGATATGGGACAAAATCAAGCTGTCAACAGGATTGGATTCCTTCTGAACACTTCAGGAGAGATTCTGTTTCCTTGCCTTTTCTATCTTTCAGAGGAGACCTGCTTTCTTGGTTCATGGCACCTTCTTTCACCTTCAGCCTCCAGTTGTACCATTCTGGCCGCTGCTTCTACCACTAGACCCTAACCCTGCTACTCATAGGAGGACTCTGTTTATTACATTGGGCCCATTCAGATAATCTAAGATAATATCCCCATCCCCAAATCTTTAACTTAACCACACCTGCAAGGTCACTTTGCAAGGTAACATATTTACAGGTTTACAGGGATCTAGAGATGGACATCTTTGAGGGGCCATTATCCTGCCAACCACTCCCCTCATCTCAGTCTTTCCTCTTTGTCTCTTCTCCCCAGTTCTGGAAACTTCCACTACTCCTGGTGGTTTGGGGTAAAAGAAAAACTTATATGGGTTGTTTAGTCTTCCAAAACTCTAAAGTTCTGGCTTTTAATACAAAAGCTCTTCTGCTTTTTCTGCCCTAAAAACTTTTCCTGAGACCATTGATATCTCATTGTCTGAGTTTAAAAGAATGACAGGGACAAAATTTTAATTACTGGGGACAGAAAAAGTGTTCATAATGCATGACTACATTACCCCCAACAAAGAGAAATCCATCAGTCTGTACTCCTTCCTGCCCACTTTACATTTAAAAGGAGATTGGGGTCTAGAAGCTCATGTTGATTATTCCTGCAGGGGTCCAAGGTACGTAAATGGCAGTATTCAATCATTCTTTTATTTGCAAACTTGAAAAAAATATCTATAAGATGCAGGGTATGGTCTCAGGTAAGGTAGAATTGGCTTGATACAGTTAAAAAACCCTACAGGATTATCATCCCCATCAGAGTGGTCAAAACAGAAGAGACAGAAAATACAAAGTGTTGATGAGACGTAGGATACACACCTTTGGAGCCCCTCAACTGCTATGTAAGGTTTACTCTGAAGGTTCTGGGCTGGAGAGATCACAAAGAGATAACAGAGATGTCAGAGGAACACCAGCCATTGTTTGAGTCTTCCCAGTCCCGACACTAGTGAGTCCAGATTCTGGCCTTTGAGTTGTCTCCACAGAGACTGAACAGAGCAGAAACAAGCTGTCCCAGCTCTGCCCAGAATGCAAATTAGTGGACAAAACAGAATAAAACCAACCAACCAGCAAACAAACAAAAGGCAAAACTAACTGTGATGTTAGAAATGAGAACAGTGGTTACCCTTGGAGGGATAGAGGCTGGATGCATGGATATAAAGGAACCCTGAGGAGTGGTGATGTTTGTGCCTTCACTGGGATGCTGGTTTTGTAAGTGTGTTAAATTGTTAGAAATGTACTGAGCTGCACATTGATGATGTGTACACTCCAGATAGATAGATAGGTACATATGTACATGTTACACTTCAATAAAAAGAGAAAAAATGCACTGGACTGAGATCTGAATGCCTGTTCCAGGTCTGGTTTAGTCCTTGACTCAGACAAAGAACTGGTGCTCTCTGCTACTTGTGTTTCTGAGAACTAAATTGTTTCATAAATAAATAAATACCAAGAAAAAAACCCCAGAAACTCAATTACAACTGGCATATGGAAGAGAAAAAGGTTTCTTGTATTCTCATGTGAATGAAAAGATCAGTCCTCAGGCAGGGCTGGATCCAGAGGTTCCAACTGTGCTAGTCCAAGTAAGCTAGGACTAGATCTCTTGTGTTACCTTTCTCTGCTTCTTGGCACTATTTTAGTCAGAGCATTCTTGGCTCTAGGCTGAATTTCTACACTGGGTGTCCACTGTGACATATTCAGGGCCTACCAGCCCAGCAGAAAGAAGTCTCTTCTTTCTCATTTGTTTCCACAAAAAAGGTGAACTCTTAGCTCATTGACCAAAAGTGGGTTATGTGCATAATTATCAACCAATTGAGAAGGCCAGGGAGATGGGGTATTTTAATTGGCCAGACCAATGTCACATGGCCACTCGTGGAATCAGAGGTTGTTCACATCCAGATAAATGGGAGAGGATGATTCCCTGAAGGAAGTTAAGACACTGCCACCAGTAGGGGGGGCACTAGGTCTGGAAAGGTAAACAAATAGATAACTGTGATGTACATTCTGTGCCTCAACATCTCCATCTGTAAACTGGGTTGAAAGGTGGTCCCTAAGATTTTCTCCTCTGCCTTCAAACACTAAGATTGCAGGATTTTGATCTTGATGCTGAAGAAGTTCTTGGTGCAAGTTAGGATGTGTTATGGCTGTGGTTAGTAGAACTGGCCAATTAACTTACCCATGTCTTTAACTTCTGGTAGTGCACCTGATTGGTTCTAGAGAGAAAGACTTAATTAGCATAGTAATCCCAGGGTATTCATGGAAAATTGGTTCTGGGACTCCACCCCATCCCCAATACTAAGTCTCATATATGCTGAAGTCTCTGACATAAAATGTCATACTATCTGCATATAACCTACGCACATCCTCCTTTATATTTTAAATCATCTCTAGATTGCTTATAATACCAAATACTATGTAAATGGCATGCAAATAATTGTTATATTGCATTTTTGTTTCTATTATTTTTAATTTTTTACACTTAATTTTTTTCTTTTTACTTCAGATTAATATGAGAGTACATTTAGGTAACAATTAGGTTACAATGTTTGCATTTCTAGGTAAAGTCCCCATTGTAGTTGTGTCTCACACCTGGAAGTGCACCATATACCCTTACATTGTGCCCATTAAGTGGGAATACACAAATCTCCCTCCCTCTTCCTCCTCCCTCAACTCGAATAGAATTGAGTTTTTCTCTTGTGTGGACATGTATTAGTTTATCTGCTGGCTTCATATTAGTTTAAAGCCATATCTAATCTTGTGATATTTTACTAAAAAGAATGTGTTTCAACTCCATAGAGGGTAGCCAAAAAGAGGTAAATTCTCTATCTTTTTATGGCTAAATAGTATTCTACGATATACATATACCATAGTTTATTAATCTATTCCAGAGTTGATGGGCATTTAGGTTGCTTCTACATCTTGGCAATTGTAAATTGAGCTGCGCTAAACAATCTAGTGCAAACGTCCTTATGATAAAATAATTTTCTTTCTTCTGGGTAGATGCCTAGTAATGGGATTGTGGGATCAAATGGAATGTCTATTTTGAGTTCTTTGAGGATTCTCCATACATCTTTACAAAGAGGCTGTACTAGTTTGCAGTTCCACCAACAGTGTTAAAAGTGTTCTTTTTTCTCCATATCCATGCAGCTTTGGGACTCTGTGATGCAGGCTATCCTCATTGGTGTTAGGTGATATCTCAGGGAGGTTTTGATTTTCATTTCTCTGATGATTAGGGATAATGTTAATTTTTTTCTATGTTTGTTAACCATTTGTCTATCTTCTTCAGAGAAGGTTCTGTTCATGTCTCTTGCCCAGTGGTAAATGGGACTGTTCACTCTTTTTTTGTTGATTACTTTGAGTTCTCTGTAGATTCTAGTTATCAACCTTTCGTCAAATTCATAACATGCAAATATCTTTTCCCATTCTGAAGGTTGTCTATTTGCTTCAATTTTGTGTTCTTAGCTGTGAAGAAGTTTTTCAGCTTAATTAAGTCCCATTTGTTTATTTCTATTGTTATCATCACCACTGAAGTCTTCTTTGTAAAATCTTTCCCTGGGCCAATATCCTCAAGAGTTTTTCCCATGACTTCTTCTAGGATTTTTGTTGTTTCATGTTTTAGTTTTAAGTCTTTTATCCATCTTGAGTCAATTTTTGTAAGTGATGAAAGATGTGGGTCCAGTTTCAGTCTTTTACATGTGGTTATCCAGTTCTCTCAGTCCCATATATTGAATAGGGATTCTTTTCCCCAGTGTATGCTTTTGTTTGGTTTATCTTTATTTATTTATTTTGTTCAGTTTATCAAAGTTCAGATGGTGATAAGAGACTGGTTTAATCTCTTGTTTTTAATGCTTGGTTCCACACATCTATGTCTCTATTTTTATGTCAATACCATGCTGTTTTGATCACTGTGGACTTGTAATATAGCCTGAACTCTGAAAGAGTGATACCTCTGGCTTTGTTTTTATTATGAAGACTTTCCTTAGTATGGTTTTTTTTTCTGCTTCCATACAAAACCAATAACTAATTTTTACATTTCTTCCAAGTATACTGTTGGTATTTTAATGGGGATTGCATCTATGTAGATTGCTTTGGGTAGTATAGACATTTTAGCAATGTTCCTTCTTCCCAGCCAAGAGCATGGTGTGCTCTTTCATTTGTTGATGTCTTCTGCTATTTCTTTTCTTACAGTTTCATAATTCTTCTTATGGAGATCCTTAATCTCCTTGTTGGGTATATTCCTAGGTATTTCATTTTCTTTGACACTACTGTGAAGGATATTGTGTCCTTGATTGGCTTCTTGACTTGCTGCTATTGTATATACAAAGGCACTGATTGTATACCCTGAGAGGTTACTGAATTTCTTGATCACCTTCAGGAGTCTTGTGTTTGAGTCTCTGGTCTTTTCTAAGAATAAGATATTATCAGCAAAGAGAAAGATTTTGACCTCCTCTGCCCCTATTTGTATGCCCTTAATATTTTTCTCTTGCCTGATTCCACTATTCCAATATTTCTCTCTTGCCTGATTCAGAACTATATTGAACAGTAGTACCAATAGTGGACATCCTTGTCTGGTTCCAATTCTAAGTTGAAAAACTTTTAGTTTTACTACATTCAGTATGATATTAGCTATGGATTTGTCACAGATAGCTTCAATCAACTTAAGAAATGTACCATTTATGCCTATATATTTAAATGTTCTTGTTAGATATGGATGCTGAATTTTGTCAAATGCTTTTTCTGCATCTATTCTGAGGATCACATGGTCTTTGCTTTTGCTTCTATTGATATGGTGAATTACATTTATGAATTTGCATATGTTAAACCAGCCTTGCATCCCTGGGATATAGCCTCCTTAATCATGATCTATAACTTTTTTCATGGGGAGCTCTTATCTATTTGTCAGAATTTTACTGGGCTTTTTTTCATTGATATTCATTATTTAAATTGGTTGGTTGTTCTCCTTTTTAGTTCGGTCCTTTCCTGGTTTTGGTATCAGGATGATTTTTGGTTCATTGAATATGTTGGAGAAGATTCCTTTCTTCTCAATGTTTTGGAATAGGTTCTGCAGTGCAGTATAGGTATGAACTCTTCTCTGAAGGTTTGATAGAATTCTGGTGTGAAGCCATTTGGGTCCTGGACTTTTTCTTGGAGACATTTTTATTATTTCTTAAATTTCAGTGCTTAATATTGGTCTGTTCAAGAGATCTATTTCTTCCTGGTTAAATCTAGGGAGATGGTGTGATTCCAGGTATTGGTCCATTTCCTCCATATTGTCTAATTTCTGGGCATAGAGTTTTTTTTTTTTTTGTAGTAGTAGTCAGAGAAAATCCCCTGTATCTCTGTGGTGTCTGTGGTTATTTCTCCTTTGTTGTTCATAATTGAGGTATTAGAGATCTAATTTTTCTGTTGCTAGTTTATCTGGCCAAAGGTTTATCAATTTCATTTATTTTTTCAAAGAACCAATTTTTTTCTTCCATTAATTTTCTGAATGATTCTTTTGTTTTAAATTTAATTTATTTCTGATTTGATTTTGGTTATTTCTTTTCTTCTACTAGGTTTGGGATTGGATTGCTCTTCCCTCTCCATTTCCTTGTGATTATTCATTAGGTTGTTGTTGTTGTTTTTTTTTTCTCTTTTTTAAATGTAATGTGATAAATTCCTCTCTTAGGACTGCTTTTGCAGTATCCCATAGGTTTTGGTAGCTTGTGAATTCATTGTTGTTATGTGCAAGGAATTTAATAATTTTCTCCTTGATCTCTTCCTTGATCCAACTGTCATTCAGCATAAGGTTGTTTAGTTTCCATGCCTTCACTGAAAATTTTTGTTAGAGTAGATTTCTACCTTAACTGACTGTGGTCTGAGAAGATACAAGCTATCATTTCAATTATTTTAATTTTATAGAAGTTAGATTTGTATCCTAGGATATGATCTATTTTGGAGTATGATCCATAGGCTGACAAGAAGGATGTATACTGCTTAGCTTTGGGATGGTAAGTTCTGTATATGTTGATTAAGCCCAGTTGTTCTAGGGTAGCATTTAAGTCCTTTTTCTCTCTCTCCATTTTTTCTTTTTTTAAGAGGATCTGTACAGTTCATTCAGAGGAGTACTAATGTCTTCAGCTATTATGGTGTTATAGGATATCATAATATTCAGACCATTTAAGGTCTGTTTCATCAATATGGGAGCATTTAGGTTGAGTGCATAAATATTTAGAATTGAAATGTTCTGTTGTTGTGTTTTTCCTTTGACCAGTATGAAGTGACTATCTTTGCCTTTCTTAACTTTAGTTGCTTTAAATCCACCTGTATCAGAAAATAAGATTGTGGGCCTTCCTTCTTCTGTTTTAGATTTGCCTTAAATATTGTTTCCAACACTTCAACCTCAGTCTTGTTATGTCCTTCAAGGTTAGATGTGTTTCCTGGAGATAGCATATAGATGGCTTGTGCTTTTTATCTGATCAGCCAGCCTGTGCATCTTTAGTGGGGAATTCAAGCCATTTACATTTATTGAGAGAATTGATAAGTATGGTGGAGTTCTATTCATCTCCCTTTGTTAAAGTCCATTGTTTAGTTTTATCCTTTGCACCATTGTGGAAGCTAGGTTTTGTCCATTAGTTTCTGAGTGTTTACTTTGCTGGTAGTCCATTGTGATGGTCAGTGTGGAGAACAGGTCTGTGTATTTCCTATAAAACTAGTTTTATTGTGGTGAATTTTCTCCATGTTTGCATATCAGTAAAAACTTTGATTTTTCCATTAAATTTGCTGCTTAGTTTAGCAGTGATACAGAATTCTTGGCTGAAAATTGTTTTGTTTATGAAGATTAAAGGTAGATGACCACACTTTTCTAGGTTGATAGGTTTCAGCTGAAAAGTCTGATGTCACCCTGATGGATCAGCCCCTTTGGGTCAATTAGTGCTTACTTCTGGCTGCCTGCAAAATTTTCTCTTTCATCTTGACCAGATAGTTTCATTACAATGTGTCTTGGAGATGCTCTGTTTGTGTTGTGATGACCTGGGATTCGATATCCTTCTAAAAGAAGTGTGCCCGAATCTTTGGGGACACTTGGGATATTTTCATTTATAATATCTTTCAGAAGGACTTTCATTCCATGGGGTCATTCTTCTTCCCCTTCAGAGATACCTATAATTTATATGTTTGAATGCATGATGAAGTCCCATACTTCTCTAAGTGATCACTCTGCTTTTTCTCTCTTCTTTTCTGCCTTTTTAAACGCTTGAGTTAGCTCAAGAACCTTACCTCTAGCTCTGGGATTCTACTTTTCCATGGTCTAATCTGTTATTGATACTTTATACTGCATTGTTAAGTTCCCTGATTGACTCCTTCAATTACTTAAGCTCTGATATATCCTTTCTGATTTCATCATGCTTTCAATCATCTTGGGGAGGTGTCAAGGAAAAAAATTCCTTTTTGTGATTTTCCACTTTCACTTCAATTCTTTCTTTGTTTTCACCATCCATACTTTAAATTCCCTTTCTGTTATTTCCATATTTTCTTTACACATGGGATCCTCTGTGGTAGCTACCTCATGATGCTTTGGAGGAAGATTGATGTCTTCTGTTTTTTCATGTTGCCATAATATTCTTTTTGTTTCTTCCTCATATGTGCTTTCTCCTTGTTTACTTACTTCCCTTACTTTTTCTTCTTGCTTCATCCTTCTTTTTAAATTACCTTGTCTCTTTGCTTGTGTGTTGTTATGCCCTTTTGTTATAGGGCCAAAAGGAAGAAAGTAAAGAGCAAGAAGGGAGAAAAGAAAGAAAAATAGAAATAAAAGGAGCAAAGGAAAAAATATTGAATAAAAGGAGAAAAAGAATGGAAAGAGAAAGATAGTAGTAATAGTCGTCTTCAACAGGTTGTTTTGACCCACACTCACACTTCTAGGACTCTGGGTGTGTGGGCTGGGTGGGCCCCTAGAGGTCACTAGCTCCTTACCAGACTGAGCAAAAGCAAAACACCATCTCTGCCAAATATAGAAGAAAATCGGCAGTATGCCGTAGTGGATATCCACCAGTATCATCCTTCTGAAGGCCAAACTAGAAGCACATCCTTGTCCAGGGGCTGAAGACCTCCTTAAGCCAGGCCAATGCTGTGGCACCGCAGCCCAGGTCTCAGAGTGAGGCTCTGTCCCATAAATAGAATGAAAAATAAAATATAATGAAACAAATCAGATAAAATTAAAAATTAAAAAAAAATTTAAAATAAAATTACATAAATGTAAACAAAAAGGGATATCTTAATTATTGTTTGAGAAATTTATGAGGGAAAGATGAGAAAAGTAGAAATATCTCTACAAAAAGAAAGAAAAAAAGAGAGATATGGAAAAGAAAGGGGCAGAAAAACCATAACAAAAATAGAGCCCTTGAAGAAAGTAAAAATGAAAAAATAAAAATACAAAAAGCTAAGAACAAAGTTTAATGTATATATATATATATTATATATAATGAATTTATATATTTATATATTATATTATATAAATATATATATTTATATATAATGCAATATATTGCCTGGACACAGCTGGTGCTCCAAGAAGATAGGAAAAAAGAGAAAAAAAGATATATACTGAAATATATTGCCTGGACACTAGGTGGCACACTGGTTTTAGAAGACACAAAACATGTGCCCTGATTCTGTTGTACTAGATGGGGGCCCCATCTATCTAGTTTCTGAGGTAACCCAATCAGTCCTGTCCTCCTGATTTATTTGCCCTCAGTCAGGGCTTGGTTGCTTTGCTAGCATTCGATTCCTGCAGGATTAAGAGCCTGAAACTCTTACCAGACTATTTAGAAGACATGACTTGACCTTCTAAACAGTGCACCTTGGCCACAAAGTGGCTTTGCCGGGGGTATGGAAGCTGCTCAACTCACCCATGGTGGCTGCCCTCACTCAGCAGTTGCACTAGAGCTGGCTAGGTGTTGAGACCCTGCATGCTGTTCCTCCCAGTTGGTCCTCCCACAATGGTGGTGCCCTGTTAGCTGCTGAACCAATGACAGCTCCACCTGCCTGGCAATTCAGTCGCCACCACTGGGTGCCATTAAAGGTCATTCATTTGCTTAAAACCTCCCAAGGCAGCTCCTGCAAGCACCCAAGCCAAAAAAAAACAAAAAACAAAAAACAAAAAACCCAAACCAAACTGAACCAATCTGCAGGACATGGCTTCCCTATTCTAACCCTCCACTGGAGGGCCAACCAGCCCCTGCTTACACCCAGGCACTCACCTTCTGTGCCAGTCTTCCACTGCTTCTGACCTCTTCATTGGCTCCTAGAGTCTTCTGCTGTTTCGATGTGCCCCTAGAGTGATGTTTCTGGGCAGGACACTTAGAGGTAGCTGGGATCTTCTCTCCCTGGTCTCACTGAGAGTGACTGCTGAGGAGATGTCTCTAGTCTGACATCTTCTACACTTTTTTTTTTTTCAAAGAGATGAGTTCTTGCTCTCTTTCCCAGGCAGGAGTGCAGTGCTATAATCATAGCTCAATGTGACCTCAAATTCCTGGGCTCAAGCAATTCTCTCACCTTTCTGTCCTGAGTAGTTGAGACTATAGATATAAATCACCATGACAGGATAATTTTTTAAATTTTTTAATTTTGTACAGACAGAGTTTTTCTTTTTGCCCAGACTGGTTTCACACTCCTGGGCTCAAGAAACGTTCCTGTCTTGGCCTCCGAAAGTGCTAGAATTACATGCATGAGTTCAGCCTTTTTTCAAATGTTTTTGCTCTGCATTTGTGGAAATCATAGATGTGGAACTGTGATTGCAGAGGACCAGCTGTATGTATAGGAGGAGAGAGGTACAGAGACAGAGAGACGGAAACTGTCAGAAACAGAGAGAAGAGACATAGACAGAGAGACAAAAGACAGAAAGCAGGTGAGAGTAACTTTCACTTATGTTATCTTTCATATTCCTCAGACTTTCTATTTTAAACAGATGATAAATGAGGTACAGAGAAGGTAAGCAACTTTCTCTAAATCATGCAGTTTATGAAAGGCCAGGAGATTTAAAACCTTTTCCTTCTGACTCATTATATCTATATGTCAGAGGTTCTTGATCTTAGTTCTGCACTATTGACATTTTGGGTCAAATAATCAGTGTTGTGGGGACCTGTCCTTTGCATTGAAGAATGCATAGGAGCATCTCTGGTCTCTACTGACTAGATGTCAGGAACACCCCTTCCCTACTCAGGTTGTGACAACCACAACATGTCTTAGACATTGCCAAATGTCCCCTGAAGGACATGGTTGCCTTTATTAAGAATTACTGCTGTAAATACAATTATTGAAATCTAGACATTTCTTCTAACCAGCTGTGTGGCCATGGGATAAGTATTTCATTGTATTTGAACCTCAATTTCCTTATCTACACAGTGGAGATAAAAAACATAGTGCCTACCTACACCATGTGTGTTAGACATGCAGCAACCACCTGGTAAGATATATAGCAGCTGTATTTAAGCATTTCACAAATGGTACTTGGATTAGTTTCTCTCACCAACTTGGATATAATTTTATAGAGACGATATATATATATATATATATATATATATGGCAAATTAAAGACACACTGAATTGCAAATGAGGACAGGCATTGAGGCCACTCCTGTTGCCTAATTAGTACAACTCCATTGACAGCTGTGGCTCCTTCAAAGGATACTCCCTGGGATGTGGGTCCTCTGCAGAGCTGACTGGGAACTTGGAACAGAGTCAAATGTCCAACATCAAACATTTCAATGCCCAGAAATGAGGCTGTGTGGTCCAATAGGGAGCTGTCTCTGTAAATGTTCCTGTTCTTATTAAATTCCTGCAGTGGCCACTTTAATTGGACCCGCCTCCCTTGCTTGTCTAATCACAGCTGCACAGCCCTGTTCTGGTTCTGTCTTCAGAGCAGGATCACAGGCAGGGGCTACTGCTTCAGTCTTTCTCAGGTCTTCCCGGCTGACTTGACCCTGCATTTACTTGCTCTTCCCTGAGCCAATACCAATCAATAGTATTGGTTACTGCCCTAAGGTGTTTGGAGAAAAGTAGCCTCCCTGAGCCCGCCTCTATCCTCCCTGTAATAAATGAGACTTTATTGGTGTCTGTGACCCTATGCCAGGCACAGAGTAGCAGATGGATAAGCATTGACTAAATGAACAACTATTAGGTGTTTGTGCATCTTGTCCTTGGATCTCCTGAGCTGCTGGATCCAAATTCAAAGCTTCTGCATCAAGGTGACCTTCAAGTTTCAGGTTTTCCTGCCTCTCCCAAACTACCCACATACTCAGAGATCATGCTAGACATCAGCTACAGCTGTCTTTTATTTATTAGGCCAGATTGGAGTTTGGCAAACTAGTAACTGGAGTATCCTCAGATAGGACACATAGCCTCCAGTTCACTGCATCTCCATCATCTTACAGCTATGGTCCCCATCATCTCTGCTTCCCTCTTGCACACTCTAGGCATCTGAGTTGGGGTCTGCGATAGGACAAGACTCACTCCGTCCCTTTTACTGGCTGCTTTACCTGGAATCCAGGCCCCCAGCCTGGTCCTTGACATCGCATGGCCTGAGTCTGCTGGGCTAGAGTCCTGGTCCATTGCACATGCCTGTGCAGCTTGGTCCCACTTTCCTCCAGTCCTTTCTATGCTAGTCTCTTGCTCCTAATATCAGTAAAGACTAAAGGGATGAGTCAGTGCTGCTCACTGGGATTCCTGAACACCTTGCCCTTCACTCCTGACCTTGTCTCTGATTCTTCTAAGAAAATATTTAAAAGCAAATTTCCAAGAACTGTGAAAACTGGTTCCCAAAGGGAATGTCTTTCTTCTTTCAGAGGCCCCAATATGGTATATCTGCACTGATTAGAGGACTTGATAATGAGGGCCTTCAAAATAGGTCATAGGATAGGTTTTCCCTTTGGACTCAGTTCCCAGACCATGCAGCCAGTCCAGCCTGGCATAGTCCTCACCTTGCTCTCTCTTGACTTACCCCACTGAAATTTGCCTGCTGGCTGGCCATGGAAGGTCATGCTTCTAGGTGACTTGGATTAGGGCTAGGGTAGGTCAGGAGCTGGGTGTGGCATTGATGCCCACTGCAGTGTGTGGATATGGGTAAAAGCCAAAGAAATCCAGGGAAAATGCTTTAATCCTTTTTATTTCATACATAAGCAAACTTTTGGCACCACATTTGGCAGTAGCTCATTACACCCAACCAAAAATAGATTGTGAAAATTCCTTGAGAACAAACGTCCCAGAGAGAAAATGGTTATTGCTCAGGAGCAAGGTAAATGCAGCAAAAATCCCATTTTAATGAACTTGAAGGGGTGCCAGAATTTCTAAGTCAATGGCAGTGTTATGTCTGTGGAAACAGTGCCGGATGCATATGAAGAGCCTGTCTGATACCCAGAAGGCTGATTTCTTAGGATAATAAAGTCATAGCATTTGTAAGACACTCTGTTTTATTTCATAGGTAGAAAGTCTTGAAGTACAAGGGGCATCGGAGGGAGTCAGGAAACCAGGTTCCTTATGCTGCTATACAACCTTGAGCAAATAATGTCCTCTCTCTGTAACTCACTTTCCCCATCTGTAAAATGGGAAGGTTGTAATATTTCTAAATTGGAAGTGGAAATTTAAATTAAAAGCTTGGAATTATTTCTAAAGGCAAGTGATCATGTCCATTTAGAAATCCTTGACTGCTATTGACCATACTCAGTGTGGTGTCATGTTTAAACATGTGAAGTCCACAGAAATTTCAGACTTTACTCATGTATCTTTTAGATTTTTAAGCTATCATTCCTATTAACACCTCCTGGCCTCGTGTATGCTCAAGTGTGCTGAGAACCCAATGGATCTCTAACTACTTCATGTTGCTTTTACTGCAAACAGAGAGGCATTTACAGTGCCTTAAACAAAGTAGGGACTTACCCTTTCACATAAAAGAAATCCAGACATAAGTAGTTCAAGGCTGGTTTGATGTTTCCAAAGTCATTAGAGATCCAAGGTCCTTTTTCTTCTGTTTCACTATCCTCAAAGTCATACAATGGATATTGGGATGCCAGTCTTCAGGCTCCATTCCAAGCAGGAAGAACAAGAAAGAGCAAGGGACAAGTCTATTCCTCCTGAGTCATCCTCTATTAAAGAGACTTCCCAGAAGCTATACCCAATGGCTTCTGCTAATAATTCATTGGCCAAGGCAAGGTACCAAGGGAGGGTTGGAAAAGTGGTATTTTTAATGCATTCATGGTCAACCCAAATAAAAAAAGGGTTCACCTTTAAATAAAGAAGAGAGAATTAATATTAAATAGGCAACTAGCAGTCTCTGCTACATTGCACCCCTCTCATATAACCAACATATCCTTGTCATCTTGGTCTTTCCACATCTCTGCTCTTCTGTGCTAGGTACAGCTCATATGGGCTTGTCCCCTCCAGGAGGTGCTGGTCTCCTGCTCCGACAGCCTTTCTCCTCCTCCCCCTTTGTCTTGTGAGATGTTACTCCATGGTTCAGAGATGATGCCCCAATAAGAATGAACAAAGGCAGGCTCTCTTTGTTGCTAGTCCTGCCACCCCCAGCTTCCCAAATTTCTTTCTTGTCAGGAGTTTAATTTGTAAGCCACCTTTAATTCCAATTTCAGTTTAGAACCCCTAGAATCTTCTTTGGGCCCTGGCTGGAGTCCAATATGAAGAATCTGTGTCCCCATCTGCTTATGGCTCTTGGTGTAGAATTTTGGTTTCTTTGTTGCCCCTCCACCTGGCTTAAGCGTTGGTCCCTCAATTCTGGCTCAGAAGACCCTGGTGCAGATCCACAGTCTCTTTATAGAGAACTAATTTCATTTTTACTATACCTGGGGAGGCTGACTCTCATAGACGAATGGAATTTTCTCTTGCATAGATCAAAACCCATAGTAGTACATTACTACTGGGTAGTCATGGGTTATACATGAACATTTCCTTTAAGATTCTGTGAGTTATGAGTAGCTAAAAAACCTGTAAAAAGATGTCCCTCCCTTCAGCCATAGCAAAAATTCAAAGTACAACATCAACAAAATACCATTTCATACTCTTTAATTGCAAAATACTAAAAAGTCCCCAAATATTATATTGGTCAAGATACTGAAAACCCAAAAATCTTATCCACAGCTGGTGGGATTGTAAATTCAAACAACAGCTTTGGTAGGCAATTTGGAAATATGTAGTAAAGTAAAAAATGTGCATACTTGATGGTGCTTCAATTTCATTTCTAGGTTTATACTTCAAAGAGACTCTTATTACACACTTGCACAAGAAAACTTGGATACATATGTTTGTTGCAGTAAGTTTGTGTGGGGATTGCCCCAGGGGAGAACGTGGCCTCCTTAGCATTTTAAGCTGAGCACAGATCCTAGTAAGTTCTCTATTCACTTCTAGCAATGGTCCTTAAGGCAATTTTCTGCCAAAGGGGACTATACAGCTGGTACAGAGGTCAGAGAGGGTCGGTAAGAAGGGATCTTCCAGCTCCTAAGGGACCTGGGAGATATGAAAAACACGTGACACTGGGAAAAGTCTGGTTTCTCACTGAGGCTCTACCAGCAACTTCCCAGGAGAATTCATGTGCCTGGCTAGTCCTTGGATGATCCAGGATCCTCGTGAGGCTGATTAGGCAGGTGGAGCAGTGCAGGCCTGGCAGCAAGTGATGAGACCAGGAAGGGCTGTGTAGTAGCTCTTGGGGGACACTGAAGACCATAGCAGTGACTGAGAGAAAGAAAAAAGAACTTCATGCTCAGGTGATGCTGGCAGGAGCTCAGTAGGGTAATGGAGCCTGGATATAAATTGGATAAGTGTGGTTTTGTGGTCAGATTACAGCCCCCAGAGGGGACAGGATTGTATAAAAATCATAAATTGTTATCATCATCATCATAGTAGCTGACCCTTATTAGGCATTTACTTTGTGTCAGGAACTGTATAAAATGCTTTTCTTACTCTGGCAGATCCTGCTAATTGCATACTTACAGTCATTCTTCTCTTCTGGTTACTAACAGGTCTGTGGTTTTCCTTAGAATGGCAATGTATGCCAAAAAACATATTCCCAGGATCCTTGTGGCTAACGGTGTCATGTGGTACAATGCTGACCAATGAGGTCCACTTGATGGTGCTTCCCAGGATAGCCACCCTTTTGCCTTCACTCTCCTTCTTGCTCTGTCTGGAATGTGGATGTAATGATCAGCATCCAGCAGCCATGTTGTGATCAAGAGGAAAAGACCCTCCTGCTAAGGATGGCAGCACAGGAGAACAATCTGAGCTTCAACCGTGATGGCATCAGGTGCTGGCTACCTCTTCATTTCTTGCTTTATGAGAAAAATTCACCTATTTTGGTTAAGTTACTATGGCAGATAAATGCATCTTTGAAGATAAACTTTCTGACATTTACTCCTTACACTAAAGGACTTGTGAAGTAGGTACTCTTTTTAATATCCCCATTTTACAGATGAGGAAAACAAAGCACAGAGAGGTTAAACTAGTAGGTAATAGAATCATGACTGAACCTAAATCTGTGTCACTGTAAATCCATCTTATATTTACTGTAATGTGATTCTGCCCCTTCACCATCTTATGGGAAGGAGTGTAATCCAATTTTTGTGGACTGAGTCAACAGAGAGCCAGTATGTTTGTGGGGAGCAGGGGGAAGAAGGAAGGGAAGCTACATTAAAATGGAAATAGTCAGTCCTACCTTTTTGCCCTTTTGCATGGCCAGCACCCACTGGGTGGAGCTTGTCCTCAGGGATTTCAGGGAAGGGGATGGTAGCAGGGTCTTCAGGGGACAAGTACCTATCATCCTTCCAGCTACATAGCAGCATTAGGATGTCAGGGAATTGGGAGGTGGGATAAATTGAGCGTCTAGGCAGAGAACAAATCAGACTGCATGGAGCAGGCAAGGGGCCTAGCCTGGAAGCAAATGTTTTTTGATTGTGCATCAGTACGTCTTTGGACAGTCTGGTTATTAATGAAGCCCTGCTAAGAGCAGTGGCTAGGATACTTCTTCCTACCTCTCCTCCTATTTATCCCTGAGACACAAGGACATCACCCTCATGGACCCTGGATGATAGACTGAGTAGTAGAAGGTTATTAGAAATGTCACAGAAGGATGCAGAGAGGGCCAAATTGGGGTTTTTAATCCTAGCTCCTGCACTTAAAAACTTTGGGATTTTAAAAGAAATCATGTAACATCTTTTGTTATCAGTTAATGACCCACCTTGCTGTCAGGATGTAAAGAAAATATGTGATTGCCCCTGGCGCATAAATGTCAGATGCACAGACCATAAAATGCCTCTGCCTTCTTCCTGTGGAGTCCAGAACAGGAAAGGGAGTGCCCTCATCCCTCTGTTTTCCTTGCTCTCCTGGAAGATTCACATCGCTCCCCAGAGGAAACAGCAGGGCCTGCCATTTCTGCCAGACACTTAAGTGCTTTACGTTCTTCATGGACTTTAATGTCCCCATAAAGCCTTTGAGGTAGAGGCTATTATCTCCCATTATGCATAAAACAAAACTGAGGCTCAGGGAGGTTTAAACAAATTGTTCTTAGGCACAGAGCCAGGCCGAGGAACTGGAGTTTGATTCTAGTGCCTGACCTGTAACCAATAATCTTTTTTCCTATCAGAAACTCAGAACTTGAGTACCAAGTCCAAATTAGACACCTATATTTTAGCAATTTGTTGTTCAGAAGGAGAGCAAACATACACAGGATTGCATATCACAGTCTAGGAGTAATGCTATTTGTGACTCACTCTGTCTATGGAAATTGCCCCTCCCTCCCTCCCTCCCTCCCTCCCTTCCTTCCTTCCTTCCCTCCTCCCTTTCTTCCTTCCTTCCCTCCTCCCTTCCCTTCTTCCTTCCTTTCTCTTTTTCCCCCTTCTCTCTTCCTCTATTATTATCTCTATCTTTTCGTCTTTCAGAAATATTTAGGAGCAAATTTTGCTTAGTACTAACTCCAGTTTGTTATGTTAAAAGGTTCAACAGGGATAAACAAGGCACTATTTTATAATATTTAAAGCTTTTCTTTTTTTTTTTTGAGATGGAGTCTCAAGCTGTCACCCTGGGTGACTGCTGTGGCATCATAGCTCACAGCAATTTCCAACTCGGGCTCAAGCAATCCTCTTGCCTCTGTTTTTCTATTTTTTGTAGAGATGGGAGTCTTGCTTTTGCTCAGGCTGGTCTCAAACTTGTGAGCTCAAGCAATCCACCTGCCTCGGCCTCCCAGAGTGCTAGGATTATAGGCGTGAGCCACCACACCTGGCTGTAACACGTGTTGACTCTCAAAGAGATAGAAGGTAGAACTCTGGTAATTACGGCTCCAAATGAGAGACAGCTTCCAGGCAGGGCCACATGGAGGTAGTGCCTAGGACAAGGGTAATGGCAAGCTGGAACTCTAGGGACAACTTATAAATGGCAAGCAGTGTGGGGTTAGCAAGGTTTGGGGGATCCCTGTGGATTGGCTAATACTTTTGGTAGGCTCTGGGGCATAAAAACTGTTTCTAGTTGTCTTTCTGCCTGGCCAGGTACAGTCAGAATAAATCCTAGTGGTCTCAGAGTGTGAGAGTCCAAAAAGGGAAGTGGTTGGAATGTGGGCTCAACCGGCTGCTCAGGAAAAGGAAGTGATGAGCATCTCTCGAGAGACCCAAACTGAGTCAAAACAGCACCATAAAAAATTATACTACAGGCACTGTCCCTACCTATGATGGGCTTGCTTATCTATTGGGAAATCCCAGAAGCAGAATTTACTATCTGTTTTTTTTTTTTTAGAGACAGAATTTCACTTTATTGCCCTCGGTAGAGTACTGTGGCATCACAGCTCACAGCAACCTCCAACTCCTGGGCTTAGGCGATTCTCTTGCCTCAGCCTCCTGAGTAGCTGGGACTACAGGTGTCCACCACAATGCCCAGCTATTTTTTGTTGCAGTTTGGCCAAGGCCAGGTTTGAACCCTCCACCTTGGGTATATGGGATTGGTGCCCTACCCACTGAGCCACAGGCACCACCCAGAATTTACTATCTTGAGAGACAGTGTAGTCTTCTGAGAACAGGCTCGGAAGCCAGTTGTATACCTCACTTCCCCTACATACTGGCTGTGTGACCTTGCACCAAGCAGTTTACCTGTCTGCGCCTCAGTTCAACTTCTGAGTATTGGAGGTGATAATGACAACTGCCCCTGCCTCACAGGGTGAGTGCCAGGAAAAAAAATGGATTAATATAACAAAGTATTTAAGAGAATTCCCAATAAAATTTAGTTAAGTGTTAGCTACTGTTACTAATATTATTATTGCTATCTTTAAAATGCAATATTTGCTCTACTGGAACAAAAATTTACAAAAGACCACAAGAGTAAAGAGATTAGACAAAACCCAGTTGTTGGCAGTGAAGCGCCTGCAGTGCTTGGCTCCTCTCTCTGCAGTCCTGGTTGATGGAGCGCGTGTGAGTCCTGGCCGAAGACCCAGCCTTGGAGTGGGCTGACCCTCAGGGACTGTTGCCTGAAATCTGAGATAGCTAGGGTTGCAGGGTAGGGCAGCAGCACCATCTAATCCCCCCTGGGGAAGGCAGTGACTCACCACAGGAGAGAACCTAGGAGAGCGGTTTGGGAACATAAGATGTCCACACACTGACAACCAGGATGGCTGATGCAGCCACAGACTGAACAGCTACAGAAAGCCCCCTCAGGACACGTTGCTGGAAAATCCATTAGCATTTCTACTTAATTACTTTTGTAGGCAGGTGCAATTTCACAAGAGTAAGGCAGCATTCTGTCACCAGGAGGGATTAAATATTAACTCCTGAGGGATGAACTACATGGATTACAGGGGTGCTGGGTAGCTCCAGCCCTCTGTTGTTTTCTGGCAAAAACACTGTGGTTACACTCTTGGAACAAAAAGAACTCCGGCTCCTAAGCAGAGCTGGCTTGACTCTTCCTCCCACTGACACCTGGTGGCACCTAAGAAATGTATCTTGGTGGATATTTACATGGAGGTCTAAAGCACAGAGTGTACACCAATCTGGCCTGCTCTGGCCCAAACTTTCAAGGACAGTCTTAGGAGTTTCTTCATTCATTCATTAATTCATTCAATCAACAAATTTCTATGAAGAACTTGCATGTGGTAGGCTCTGGCGATGACACAGCTATCAAACCCTTGTCATCAGGGAGTCCTTAGTCTGGTGGAAGAGATGAACCTCACACACATAGGAGCATGGTTGAGTATGGGTAGTACAAGGTTGGGCTGGCTGTGGGCAACTTCCCCTGCATTGTGACCCTGGTCGTTCTGCATCTCCATTTCTGGGCTCTGCTTTCCTTTGGGTGGCTTAATTCTTAGTTCGTTATCATGCAACAACTCCTGGTTGCTTTCGATTTACATGAAACAAACCAGTTTAGCTGTCCCATGGAGTGTCTCTCCTTGTTCCCACAGAAAGCTGACTGTCATAGGGTACGCTCAAACAGGTAAAATTAGCTAACTGCACTAGGTCTAAATCTGATGGCTCTCCTTGGATCCCAGGAAGACAGGTGTAGCCAGCCTCACTTACAAAGTCTTTGCAAACTTAGGCTAGAAACTTAGGCTAGAAAAAATGCTACCTACCTCGCTGATGAATATTACTACAGTCACCTTTCTTTGTCAAGTAAGATTGTCCTTTAGAGGTCCTTGGAATAGATTAGAGTGGGAGGGCTCTTAGAAATTTAGGAGGCATTTTCCTTTAACCTTATGTGTTTTTCATATAATGAAAAAGTAAAATTCTGCAGATGCAAGGGTGACTCATTCAAATTTTATAACTCCCAGTATTAGAACATCCCTCCCTGCTCTTATTTTTGCATAAATGTCTTAGAGAAGTTTCTGATAATTATTTTGAGAGCAAGAGTGGAGAAATGATTATCATTTGGTATTTCTTGGTTTACCTCCTAAATGAATGGGCTGGGACCCCAGGTGTCCTTAAAGAGCCAAACCTGTCTCAGAAATCCTGACTTGCGTAGGTCACATTCACCCGATGGAGGAAGTGATCCTTTTCTCATTGTTGCTGTCCATGTCCTGGTCTTCTAGGGGCTGCAAAAAGCCCGAAGATACAGAGCTGCCTGCTGTTGGCAAGGTTGCAAATGAAGAAAACAGGGCGAACCTTGAAAAACCACAGAGAGCAGGTCAGATCCCAGACAGTGTGCAGACAGGGAAAAAAATCACTCAGTCAGTTGCAGACCTGCCAGTGCTGTTTGATTATTAGGCTTCCGGTATCGAAACTCCAAGTCTTTGATTCAAAGACATATATTTTCCCACATATTAAAGTGTCTGGATCAAGACCTACCTAACAATCAGTGTATGTATGTGATGAGATTAGATCTGTGTGCATGTGTGCGTGTGTGCGTGCACGTGTGTGTTGCTCTGTTGCTTGTTTTCCCCTGAAAAGCTATTAATAAATCCATGGCACGTCTTAAAATAAATGGTGTTTCAGAACTAGGGAATATAGTGATAAAGTGTTTCTGGAGCACACAGGACTGTGCGATCTTAATTAGATAAAATCCTTATATTTTTCATCTGGGTAATTTTTTTCCTGTGCTTTTTCTTCCTCCATCCATCCATCCACCCGACTGTCTATTCAGTGGAAACTTAGAAAAATTATTTGACCTTTATCTGCTTTAGTTTCTTCGCCTTCAAAGGGCAAATGTGAAGATTAAATAAAATTATGTCATGCTCATGTAAAGACTTTAAAAGTGCCTGGTACAAAATAAGGATTCCACTAGTATTAATCGTAGTAGCCCCACCCATAACCCTCACTGCGCCCCTGCTCACTGCTGATTGTGTTGTCCCCAGCAGTTCCCTTGGGTCCTTGTGTATAAGATGCACCAGGAGGAGGCGAGGAAGAGGATGCCTCCTCCTGGTTCCTATTATTCCAGTTGCAGAAGCTGTTTTCTGTGCTCTCAGCTCTGCAGTCTTGGAACTGTCCCTCATTCGTTCACCTGCTTTCCACTCTCCACCTGGGCCCTGGGCCTTTATCTGTCCTTTATCCAGCACTGTCACCTTATTCCCTGCAGCTGTATATAATGGATGAATCTCCCACAGATTGGGTTATGTCCATCCGTGGTATCAGGGCCAGGGGAATTGGCCCCAAGTATCCCATGATTTCTGGTGCCATTGTCTGGCATTGGCACAGCTGGTGAGTTAGTTTTGGTTTCCTGAGAGTAAAATTCCCATCAGTAACTTCCATGGCACCGTGTTCTGGAAGCCAAAGTGAATCTTTTTGTTTCTCCGTGCATCTCTCTGGGAATGGGAATCCAGAAGGGAAACTCCATGAGGGAAGGAATGTTTTGTATGATGTTTTTACTATTACATACCCAACACCCAGAACTGTGCCTGGCACATAGTAGACACTCAGTAACTACATGGTGTTTGTTGAGTGAATGAATCAATAAAAGCATCTCTGGAGGCACAGATGTGAACTTCTGCTGTTTTCCCTGAAGGTGAGGACTATTTCATGGCCTCCTTTGCCTGAGTTTCTCTGGGTTCAATTGTTCTGAAAGGTGACCAGGGACAGGATTTTGCATGGCTGTATATATGGGTCTACAAGTGTGTGCAAATGTGTGCATTTGCATATGCATGGGGGTCCATAGCATTTGAATGCACAAGTGTGCACAAATACAGAGTGGGGATGCACGCATGTGTACACATATCCATGTGCTCCTACAAATGGTTGTATGTGATATATAGGGACAGGGGTATTCCCGTGGGCTTACATTTCAGTATATATGTGCTATACTGGGGACCAGTGCATGCATAAACTATCTCAGACTATACACATGCACAGATTTTAAAACACACATATCTATCTTCAATTGTGTGCTCACACATACATATGCACTTTTATGTATATGTGCCATGATGAGCCAGAGGATTCTCAGTTTGTGTGTTGACTGATATGATTCATATCTAATTAGGTAAAATTATCAGACAGGGTTGAGAGATTTCTAACTTGAGGTCCATCCTTGTATGTAAGTTTCCCTGGATTCAGTTAGAGCAGTCAAAAATACAGGGACTTCCTTGGTGGAGGATGCTGGGTTTTAGCTTGTGGGGTGGATCAGTGAGCCACACTGTTCACTCAAAGAGAAGGAATCACAGCAGGACAGTGCCCCAGATGTCGGTGCCTTCCCCTGGAGGGCCCAAATCTACAGCCAGACTGCCTGGTCTTTTTTTTTTAATTTAATTTTTAATTAAAATCGTAACTATACATTTATGGGGTACAATGTGATGATTTAACATAAAATGTGGAATACTTAAATCAAACTGCCTCATCTTGATGCTCAGCTCTGGCTGTTACCAGCCTGCAACTTTGGGCAGTTATCTGACCCTGGTGTGCCTCAGTTTGTGCATCTGTAAAATGGAGATAATAATAGTCCCTACCTCATAGCATACCAGGAAAACTAAAAGTTAACATGTGTAAGCACACAGTAAATACTAGATAAGCTTTGACTACTTTGGAGTTAGACACGAACCAGGATTTCTTATTCTTGAAAACAAAAGGCAACCTTTATTATTTTACTCATATAAAATGAATACATATATTTACACATATTCACTGTACAATTTGGAGAATACAGATAGACCAATATAAAAAGAAAACTTCCTTCCTATAATAGGTAGCCACTGTTAATATTTTACAGTTTGTACATTTAGGTCCTTCTCCTATAAATATAACTTCACATGATCCCATTGAGAGAGGATACCTGGAAAAAGTGAGGTTTAAGAGAAGAGAAGTCTTCTTAAGGAGACTCCAGGAATACACCTGCAAGTTTGTCCCCATGATGACTCAGCTGTTAGGAATTCGTAGACACTTAATTCCCTGGGACCTGAAAACTAAGGCTTACTTCTGCTCCTGTAAAAGCCCCAGCCTGCTTCTCCAGCTTAATTCGAACTGATCAATGAGAAAGGTACCCGTGGGCTGGAACTTTTTGACTGGAGATAAAAAGGGGAAGACTGAGCCAGTTGGGGACTGTGGCCATTTTGAACTCTTGTCTGCCACCACTCTGCCGGCTGGAATAAAGTCCTTCCTCTTTTAAACACAGTGTTTGGGTTTTCTTTCTCTCCATTGGGCCTTGTCTTTCTGCAACACCATTACCACAGACTGTGGAGGTGTATTTCCCTGGTGGGCCCCCGTGTGCTATAGCCCCAATTGTGAGGTCTTCTCCCTTGTGTTTGGGATGGTCCTGTGAATTGCTGTAACCAGTAGGATGTAAAAATAGGTAAATAAACGCATAACTAAAAAAGCAAAAGAAAAACGTAGGCAGATTAGGCTGTGCCAATTCCAGGTGTAAGCCTTAAGAAATCCAGTGGTTTACATTTTAGCTTTCTTGAGAGTTCTAAGCAGCTACATAATAAGTTTGCCTCTGCTGCTGGACAAACTGCACAGGGAGAGACTTCATGGAGAATGAGTAAAGAGGCCCAGTCCGTACAGCCTTTTAGTTGAGTCCAGGCCCCACACCACTTGCCTGCTGAAAGACCACCAGCAAGATCCACAGAAGAACCCCCCCAACTGAGCTCTTCCCAGCTTGCAGAATTAGAAAAATGCTACAAATTGCAATAAAGCCATGGCAGTTTGGGGTGGTTTATTATTCAGTAACACATAACTGATAATGATACCATTTTATAGCTTGCATTTTCAAACTTAAAATTAAACCATATTTCTATGTAGTTGTGTTGCGGTTAATAGTATATTCTGGATCTGATTTTCTGGGTTTAAATTCTGACTTCTCCACATACAAGCAATGACTTTGGGCAAGTTACTTCACCTTACCTCTAACATGGACTTGAAAGTAATATTAATACCAACCTTTTAGGATTTGGGGGAAATTAAATGAACTGATGCAGTTAATGCACAGTGCCCCAAACAGAGTTAAACACTAAATGGATTTGCATTTCACCAAATCATTTGTTAAGGACCATGATATGTCACTGCAGGGCATGTCTTAATTTAATCAACCCCCACCTGTTGGGCACTTAATGCTGTTTTGAATTCTTTTGCTACAGAATATGCAAAGCAAAAATTCTCAGTTCCATTTTTAAAGGAGGAAATGGAGTGAGACAGGAGAGGCTAAGCAACTTGTTCCTGGTTTGACGGGGGAGCTGTGGCTGAGGATTCTGCATCCTCATTCCTCGGATGCTACTTTCTTGGATACACCATTTGAACATTTAGCAATCTACCTTCATGCAGGTTTTGTCTACTGCCTGTGGCCTTGCATTTAGAACCCTGTTTCCCTGGAGACTACAGTTTTCATGAACAAGAAAAGATCTTTTGACATGCTAATTTTTCTAAGAGCGTGAACATTCTAAACTTCTTAACTCTGCTGGCTTTAGCCTTCCCTGTCTGTGAGAATCATCTTTGGACTGGGAAAGGCAGCTCTTGGTAAGGAGGAACTGAGCCAGAGATGAGAGATGGTGTTATATGGTGGAGTGAACTTGAACCTGCTTCTAATAGCCCTGGATTTGAATTTGAGTTCTGTCTATTCTGAACTGTATGACCAAGGACAAGTGACTTATCTTTTTGAGGGCCAGTTTCCTCATCTGTGAAAAGGCAATATTTATCTCACCTTCTCTTCTTCCCTTCCACCTACTCTATTGTTGGGAGGACTAAAGGAGATAATTGATGTGAAGTGCCTGACCCAGGTGCTCTATACATAGTAATTATTATTGGATTCTTGGTATTATTTAGGAAACCTCTAAGGAAGGCTTTCATAATATTTTTTATCTTCCTGGCCTGAAGAAAGTACAGCTCTGGGAACTGAAAAATCTTTGGATCCGAAATCTGAACTTCTTTTGGTGCTCTCTGAGGTGTCAGGAAAGATGAAAATAAAGGTAAAAGTTATTTCTACAAACAGGAAGACTTAAGGAAGTATAGCTCATGCCAAATCATTAGCAGGTGTGAAATCCTGATTTGCAACACACCTCCCTGTTCATCATCGATTTCCTGTCACTGATGCCCACTCAACGTTTGTGTGTGGGCCTCGATGTTAAAATCATCTCCGTGTGGGCAGGGTTGGCAAAGGAAGCAGAAGGTCACGTTGAGGGGGTCGCCACCGCGGCCCCGGGAGAATTCCTGCTGCACGTCCCTTGGCCAGTCTTCTGTTCCCCTCTTCATCTTCTTCAGGAGACGTCAGCATGTCAATCAACGTCCAGCCACTGCCAGAAGTAATTTCATCTTTGTAGGACTTGGACAGCCTCAAAGATGGTGAAATAGCCTAGTTTCAATCTTTCCATAATGAATTTAGGTTGATAGATGGCCATTTTGGTAACTTTTCATTTTATTTCTTCCTTGCTGCATCTTTCCTGACAGTTATGTTGGCAAAGAGCTTAATCATTAAATTCAAGTGCCAATAAAAGCCTGTTTTAGCAAAGGCTTTTATGCTTTACTGAGACTATCATCATACTTTCTTCCCTTTCTTTCCTTCCTCCCTTTTTTCCTCTTGCTTTCTGTCCCTCCCTCCTTCTTTCCTTCCTTCTTTCTTCAAACTCACATTGAGCATTTTCTTTCTTTCTTTCTTTTTTTTTTGAGACAGTCTTACCCTTTTGCCTTGGGCTAAAGCGCTGTGGCATCACAGCTCACAGCAACCTCAAACTCTTGTCAGTGGGCATTTTCTACATGCCAGGTCACAGGTTGCATATGTGTGTGTGTGTGGAGGGGTGTAGCTTTATAGTATGTAAAAGACAGTCCCTGCCCTTTAGTTGCTCATAGTTTCAGAGATGGGTTAAGCAGGTATAAAACAAATATTGTCATCTATTGTGACATAAACCTTTTTATTAAATCACTTGCTTATAATAAGTAATTGTTTTAATGTTTGCAGGCCTGCAAGAATATTCTAGTTTGGAATATAATAGGCAAGGTTATTATATGGCTGGGCTCAGTTATGCTTAAAGTTGCCAAGCAGCTGGGTTTACCTCCAGGCTGAGGACTTGGTTTAGGTCTGTACCCCGTAGGCTCAGTTTGAAGCCAGACCGAGGAATCAGTGATTACCCGATGCATTCTCTTGCCATGATGGATCATAAGAACACAAGAAGGCAAGGCCAGCCATGCAAGGACAATTTAGCCTCTGATTATATCAACCCTGCTAACATCCCATTAGCCAAAGTGCATCCCATGGCCAAGGCCAGCATCAGAAGGGCAGGGACCTACTCCTGTGCCCACAGTAGGAGGAGAAGAGAGTGGATATTTGCTGAACGGTATTTTCAATCATCACAGGAGGGACCAATAAAGGCACAGGAGTAGCCAGAGCATTAGGGAGGGTGCAAAGACAGAGTACCTAAACCAGAGCTGTTGGGGGCGACATCCTGCAGGAGGTGAACCTTCAGGGGAGCACACAGGAAGCAAGCTGGGTGAAGGCATAGGATTGTCTGCTCAAGGTAGAAGAGTCATCCATTTAAAGGTATAAGAATTGGAGATGGCAGGGCCTATTGTTTGCTAGTGTTTTAAGCAACCATATAGGTGTGGGAAGAGACATTTTTGGAAAGAGAACAAAGACTAGATCTCAAGGTCATGTCTTCTAGGACAGAAAATGTTGGAATATGGTAGTCAGAGGTGACAGTAAGACAGAAAAGGGAGTGAAACAGAGGAGGGACAAGTTATAACTCATGTTTAACAGAGGGAGGGACACTGACGTTGATGATGTCTATGGAGGTGAGAACCTGAGGGTGGTGAGATCAGGTCAGAGTTGATAAGATCCTAGAAGGGAGAGGAAATGGTAGGATGAGATATTTAAGAGACAGGATCCTTAACACCTAAATAATGGAGGAAAGGGAGAGTTGGGAAAGACTTCCAAGTCTCTGTTGCTGTTGCAGTGGCTCTAAGAAGTAGTTACTGCTACTGTTGTTCTCCAGAGGACTCAGATGATGGTGAACTCAGGATGAACAGAAAAGGGGGCAAAGTGAATGTTGCAAACTATAGCCTGGGAAATCGATGCTATTCAGGAGCGTGCTCCTTGATTGGGTTACAAAAGGATATGAACACTCACAAAGAAAGCAATGATTATCCCGAGGCACCGCAGAAGACTACCTCAACAAGGGTCTGAATTGCACACTTCAGTACCTACTGGTTCTGTGAGTTTCAACAAATTTGTTACCAGTACTCAGCAGCCCTAATTTCATCCCTCTGGGATTAGCTTCTTCCTATATGAAATGGGGAAAAAAATTATTCAGTGTGGTTATCATGAAAATTAAATAAGATAATGGATGTAAAGTGTCCTAACTCAGCATTTTCATCTCTCAGCAGACATGTTAAGTAGTTTACATGAATTAACTTATTTAGTTTTTTTCAAATAATTCTATGAGATGGGAACTATTTTTTTCAGCACCCTCATTTTACAGAGTAAGAAATGAAGCTCAGGGAAGTTACAGAACTTTCCCAGGGCCAGGGAGCAAGTGGGTAGTAGAGCCAGAATTTGGATTAGGGAATCTGACCCAGAGATCATGCATTTCTCCACCAGGGGCACGTTCTCTTTGCAGTGAATGAGTGCAGTTAGGGAAGGAGGTTGGGCTGGGCCAAAGTTTGCACCAGAATCTCTAGTGAGCACTGCTCCATGCTCTCCCTTGCCCCAGATTCAGACTCTTCCTTTACATCTTCTATGCACCCCCAAGAGACTATAGGTGATAGTACTTAACCCAAGTTGAGTGTAGTAGGCCAGCCATCATCTAGTGTTTGGTCAATGATGAGTGAGTTGATAAAGTCAGGATTCCAAAAAAATTCAGAAACTTGCCCTGAGTAAGAAGCAGTGTCTCTGAGGCTGGACCCCAGGTCTGTTTGGTCCTGAGGCTTGGACAAGTCATAGGGCAGCCACTCTGTGGGTCTAGAAGGCAGGGATTTAACTCATGCTGCTGTTGCTTGACAAAATCAGGTTTATAGAAAGTTTTTTTTTTTTTTTTGCAGTTTTTGGCCAGGACTGGGTTTGAACCCGCCACCTCCAGCATATGGGGCCGGCACCCTATTCCTTTGAGCCACAGGTGCCACCTGATAGAAACTTTTTAAATACATTTTTTTTTTTGCTGTAAAAGTATAATTATTTTTAATCAAAAGTATAATTTGTTTTTTATAGGGAGAACAAAGGATGAATGGAGGGAAGATGTTACTCTGAAAATATCATATCATTTTAAACTCCATATACAAATATTTCCATTTTAAACTATTTCCAATTCTCTCGGAATGCTCTCAGTTTACATTTAGGTACACTGTATTTGCACAAAGTACTGTTTCTGAATGTTTATAAGGGAGCCAGTAAACTTTGTGGTCAAGAACATTAGCTCTGGAGAAAGATTGAGTATCAATCCTGAATTCACCACTGAGGACCACAGAAAAGTGCTTTGATCCTTGGTTACTCATTGGTAAGAGAATAAACATAGTGTCCTCTTAATGCAGGGTAGCCTGATCCTAGCTGCCTATGCATGGAAGGATCCATGAGCACCCTTGACCTCAAGTGATAAAGGGACACTAGAGCTCCCTGGAGGTGAGGAGCAGCAGTGATCAACTAGGTCCTTGAGAAGAAAGAGAAGCTTAAGGATAAAGGTGAGGAATGAAAGGTCCACCCACTCCTCCCATTATACCAAATTCTTCCTCTTCCACTTTGAGTATCAGGGTGTTGGTGTGTTAAGATATTGACAGGTATTTTTGTAGGGCTAAGACACTATTTAATCATTAGTCATGTAGATATGCATGCATTTATTAAGCCACTAATTCAACAAGTAGGTATTAAATCTATAATCTAGGTACATTTCTAAGGGTTACAGATACTGCAGTGAAGGGACTGATAAAGTTTCTGTCTGCATGGAGTTTGCCTTTCAATGGGGAAAACAGACATCACATCAACAAAAAATAGGAAATGCACATACAGGTGCATTACAGTGCTAGAGAGAAAAGCAAAGCAGTCTTGGGGATGGAGGGTATTTTAGAGAGAGAGAATGGTCTTTATAGTTCTCTCTGCAGAGGTGACACTTGAGTAGAGAGTTGAATGAAGTGAGAGATGCAGCCTCCAAGCCCTACCTGGCCTGCCCTCAGGAAGGCTGTGAGGCTGTGGGAGTGACTAAGTGGACCCAGAGCAGGGGCCTCTAATCCAAGACTGGAGGGCTGGAGACCTTAATGAAGAAAATGATGGCTTGGACGAGAGCTAAAGGGAAGAGTAGAAGGGACAAGAGCAGAAAGGTGAGGACAGGAGAACGCTGATGTGGGAGGGGACCACGTGCATGAAGCCCCAGAGGGAAGCAAGCACAGTAAACTGGGCAGAGCAGAGGCCCAGGGGAGCAGTGGTGGGACATGAAGGGGAGGTCAATTAGGAGGCCATGACTTTCATCCAGGAGTGGGATCTTGTTGGACTGACCTACAGGAGTACCTGTGAAAAGCAAGAGAAGGGCTTTCAAGAGAGGGCTCCTGTGCAATGCCAGGCTTTGTCACCTTTTTTTCTTATTCCTGTTCTTCATGATTAAAGAAGTTTTATTATACAACACATAAAATATCCAGTATAACCATTTTGTACTCTGCAGTGTAGTGGCGTTAATTGCACCTGCAAATCCTGTTACCTATTAAGAACCAGCTCCCTAATTTTCTCACCTCACTCACCCCGATAACCTCTCATCTACTTTGTGTCTCTATGAATTTGGCTATTCTAGATATTTCATGTAAATGGAATCATATAATATCTGTCCATATCTGGCTTAGCTTAGTATGTTTTCAAGGTTTATGCATGTTGTTGAACTTCATTTCCTATGTGGTTGACCATGAATATCCCGTATTTTGTGTATTCATTCATCTGTTGATGGACATGTGGGTTGGTACCACCTTTTGGCTGTTAGGAATAACACTGCTATGAACACCAGCCTGTAAGTGCCTGTATGAGTACCTGTTTTCAGTTCTTTGGGATATATAACTAAGGGTAGAATTGGAGGCTTACATGGCAAGTCTATGTATTACTTTTTGAGAAACCAAACTATTTTTCATAACAGCTACATTATTTTGCATGTGTAGCAGTAATGCATGAGGGTTTCAATTTCTCACATCCTCTTTAAGACTTGCTACTTTTTTTTTAATATAGTCGTCCTAGTTGGTATGATGTAGTATCTCATTGTGATTTTGATTTGTGATTAAAGGATGATGTCAAGCAGCCTTTGATATGCTATTGGACATTTGTATGTCTTCGTTGAAGAAAATGCCTGTTTAAACCCTTTGCACATTTTAAAATTGAATTGTTTAGTTTTCTTGTTTTTGAAGTGTAGGAGTCTTTTATATTAATATATTCTTAATTATAAATACTGCTCATATATGTGATGTGCAAATATTTTCTCCCATTCTATAAGTTGTATTTTCACTTTTTGGTAACATCCTTTGATGCACAAAAGTTTTTAATTTTTATAAAGCATAATTTGTCTGTTCTGTTTTCTTTCCTCATTTATACTTTTGGTGTCATGTCTAGGAATCCATTGTCAAATGCAAAGTTATGAAAATCTACCTCTATGCTTTCTTCTAATAGTTTATAGTTTTAATATTTATATTTAGGTCTTTTAATAATTTTGAAATAATTTTGTATATGGTATTAGGTAGAAATTTTTTATTATGCTCTTATCATTTTTTTCCCTGTGGACTTCCTTTATAATGTTGAGGACATCTCCTTCTAGTTCTAGTTTTCTGAGTATTTTTAATCAGTAAGGTGTTGGATCTTGTCAGATACCTTTTTTCTGCATCAGTTGAGATGATCATGTGGTTTTTTTGTTGTTTTCCTAACGTGGTATATTAATTTGCTTTATTATTGAATCACTCTTGCATTCCTGGGATAAATTCTACTTGGTCACAGTGAGTAATCCTTTCAATACGCTGTTGGATCTATTTTGTTGAGGATTTTCACATCTATATTCACAAATGACATTGGTCTATGATTTTCTTTTCTTTTGATGTCTTTATCATGATTTGGTATCAGAATAATCCTAGCCTTATGGATTGAATTAGAAAGTTTCCCTTTCTTTCTGTTTTTTGAAAGAGTTTGAAAATGATTGGTGCTAATACTTTTTTTTTAGAAAAATTGAGTATAATATACTAGTGAAACCATCTATACTGAACTTTTCATTGTTGAAATGTTTGTGATTACTAATTCAATGTCTTTACTGGTCTTTTGAGGTTGGTAATTGTTATGTCTCTAGAAATTTTCTTTATCTAGGTTATTTAATTTGCTGGCACACACTTTTTCATACTGTTATTTTTCTAATCCTTTTTCATTTTGTTAGTTCAGTAGAAACTTCACCTTCTTCTGATTTTAGTTATTTGAGCCTTATCTCTTTTATTCATTGTCAGTTTAGTTAAAATTTATCAATATTATTATTTCAAAGAACCAATTATTTTGTCCTTCTTTGTATCTTGCAACAGGTTTTTTTTTTTTATTGAAAGGTAACTATGTACATTAATGCGTTTCTGGGGTACAGTGTGGAGTTTTCACATGCAATCTGAAATACTTCCATCAAACTGGTCAACACAGCCTTCATGTCATTTTCTCAGTTATTGTTTTAAAATGTTCACATTCTACTTTTAGAAAGATTCACTTGTACCCCTGTAACAGTTTTTGATTTAAAGTGTATTTGTCTGCTAGCAATATAGCTTCTGTGGGTCTCTTTGGTGACCATTTGCATGGAGTGTATTTTCCATATTTTACTTTTAATCTTTTTGTGTCTTTGCACTTCAAGATTACAGCATACAACTGGATTTGTTTTTATCTATTATGCCAATTTCTTCCTTTGGATTGGTGAATTTAATCCATTTACATCTAATGTAATCTTTGCTTATGAAGGGATTATATATTTTGTTATTTATCTTCTGTGTGTCTTAGACATTTTTTGCTTTCGTTTTTGCTACCCTCTCTTGTGTTTAGCTTTTTTGTGGTGAATTATTTTGATTTTCTTCTCATTGATAAAGCACTTGCTGACTCTTGTTTACGATGCTGAAATACAGAAAAGACCTTATCTGCATTGAACTGACATTCCAGTGCATAAAAGACAGATTAAAAACAGACAGAGCAGCAAACAAATATCTACAAGAAAGCTTGAGATACTGAGGAGTGCTCTGCATAGAAGGAAGTGATGTGGTAGGTGTGATTAGTTGGCTACTTTAGACAGGGTGGCCAAGGAAGTTATAACTGAAGAGATGATGATATATAGACTAAGATTTGAATGACAGAGGAACTCAGCCATGTGAAGATCAGGGGAGGCAGTGTTACAGGTGGAGGGAGCAATCTGAGCAAAGGTTCCAGCAGGGAATCTAGTCATATGGAAATACTACCTGATACATGCCCATGTTCATGCCCTCATGAACCTTGTACTCTAGTGGATGCAATAGACAATAGCCAAATAGATAAACAAATAAGAAAGGTAATTTTGGATTATGATAAAGGATATGAAGTAAATAGATTCAGAAGTATGAAAGAATGAGGGAAGGGCACTTTAGGTAGGTTCCAGCTCCTTGAGGATTGTGGTTTTGATGCCAGCAGCAAGAATGTCTGAAACGCTGAATGTGTTTTGCTTGTATTAGGCTCTCTTTGAGATTCCAGAATAATTTTTGGGTTCAAGCTGACTTTTATTCCTTCCTTTTTTTCTTCCACAGGTCCCAGGGCCTCTGCCTGTTTCCTCTCCTTCCTCTCCCTAACACTGTCTTCCCCTTCAGTCCACTTGAAGGTGCCAGAATTCCTCTTCCTCCTAACACAGACTCTGAGTCTGGCTGGAGTGCCTTCACCTCCTTTAGAACCCTCCCTCAGCCTGATGTAGAGCAGGCTCAAATCTCAATAGTTTCCTGTTCCTGGTTGTATTTTAACTCCATACTTCCCTCCAAAAAATTCCACTGGCACTTTCCCCAAAAGGATTTTACTGCAGATCACCAGATATTACACTATCAAGGAGAAATAAACTTGCAAATATGGGACTTTGAAAGTTTACAGACTATTCCAGGCTTTTAAGCTAACATATATGGCTCTTCAATCCCTCTTTTAGATAGCTGTACAAGTCCCTTTAGATTCATGCCTTTAAAATTATTTTTTTCCTTGAACGTAACCTCTTCTATGAGGTTACAGAAACAACTCCTCTCAGCATAAAACATGAGAGTAAATGTCCCCTCAACTCAGTCAGAGGAATTGTATTTTTTATGATATAATGGAAATAGAATTATCATTGGAATCATTTGGCCTTAGAGTAATATTTGAGCTATGCAGTTTGAGAGTGACACAGACTAGGTATCTTCTCTGTATCTTAGTATCTTCATCTGTAAAAGAGCAATAGTGCCTACCTCACCAGATTGCAAAGGGAATTACATTGGTTAATTAACAGATATGAAGTGTGTAATATATGGGGGTCTAGTATGCCCCTTCCTTGCTTCCTCAATGCCTCTCTTTGGGGCCACTAACATCCTTGCTGTCCCTAGGGTTGTCCTGGATTGTGCTACAGAACCTTTATTAGTCAGAAGCATCAGAAGCATCAGAAGCATCTAGAATTAGTCTTAATACTCTGGACCCAGTATGCAGGATTCCAAGTAGTGGATCAAATTCTTAGCTCCTCAAAAAGCTATTTGCAAATGACTTTACATAAAGTATGCCCCCACTCATTCTTCCACATGATCACATTAATATGACATCTATTTATTTCATAACCCTGATCACAATCATGCAGTACTCTGCTTATTTATTTGTTTACTGAGCTGTGGTCTATTGCATAAACATGAATTTGAAGTACATTAAATCATGACCTAGCACTAGTTTCACCTTTACTGTGTTCCCAGTGTTAACATGTAGTAGATATGTTATAAATGTTTTCTAGATGAATAAATTATTGCTTAGGTGGGGCTTGGCTAACCACTGGGTCTGTTTCAGTTGCAGTTTTTCTAAAGTCTTCTGTCCATTGAGCCAAGCCTTATGCTTGGTTAGCTACCTTGGTTTCCTTACTCGGCTCCTAGTCTCCTTCTGAGTCTGTGGCCCTGTCCTAACCTGTGGCTGACTTGGTTGGGACTCCAACCCTCTGCCTATATCTTGCTATGTTCTTGCATTAGGGTGCTGGTTCCTGAGTCCTGAAACATTATCACTGTCTAGAAACTTGCAGCAGCTTGAGTGGTCAAGTGGAATAGCCTGGGACCCTCTAGTTTCTTCAGTTATAACTTGTCTTCTTCCTGTTCCTTGCCAGAAGGCAACTGTGGCCAGAAATGACAATGTAGTCTGGATACTGTGTTTCTCAACTACTTTGGTAAGACCAGCCTTAGGAGGAAGTTCATGTCTTCTTCTTCCTGATTCTTCTTCAACATTGTGATTTTTATCATCATCATCACCATCATCACCAATCATTATCCTCACCAGCATCACCCCATCTTTATCACCAACACTGTCTTCATCACTAACATCACCACCAGCATCTTCATCACCATCATCATTATCGTTACCAATCATTATCCTCACCAGCCTCACCCCTATCTTTATCACCAATACTGTCATCATCACTAACATCACCACCATCATCACCAACATCTTCATCACCTTCATTATCACCATTATAATTGTCACCATCATCATCATCATCATCATTATTTGTGTAACATAGAGTTTAAGGGCTCAGTTTCTTTATCTAGATTTTCTCCACTGTTATCTTTGTAAAGCTAGGTTCATCACTGAGCCTCTCTGGTTCTTCCTTTTTGATCTATAAAGTGAGAATAATAATAAGATATTTTTATAAAGATCTAATCAAACAACACAATCCAGATAATGAGTACAGGCTGTACAGTAGATGCTTAGTTAATGTTACTGTCATCAATATTATTATCCCAAATAACATCTCACTACCATTTATTATATGAGCACTTTTACTAGAAATCAGGGGCTGAACTTTGCTGAATTATTTCCACTCATTAATGCATCAGTATGTGGTGAGTTCCTGCTATATACTGGGAATTATTCTGTACTCTAGAATGATGTGCTGAGTTGTCTAGTAGTGAACACAACAGACAGGGCCTCCAATCTCATGGAGTTTGCATCCCATGAGAAGGGAAGACAACGAATAACCCCACAAAAATACTTGTATCTAGAAAAATCACTCCCATTTTGTAGATTACAAATATAGCTTGGACAAGTTGAGATACAGGTGCCCAGCCCCTGCAAAACCATAGGGCCAATGTCTCTAACCTCTCTCAAATTGAGCTTGACTAAATTATCTTCGGAAGTCCTCCTCTCTTCTGTTCCCTCTGCCTCATAAGACTCCCACCTGATCTCAGAAATTCCTCTGGGCTACTTCAGAATGAAGGAACAGCCTAGTCTCTGATGAGTATCTGCTTTCCTCTGTGCACAAAAATATACAATGCTGATTATCTCTCTCAGTGGGAACTGCATGTCTCCTCGGTGAAGGACAATTTTCAGCTAAGTGCATCTTATTTAAGGCTCTAAGAATGGCAGTTTAAGCAAATACTTGTGGAGAAATGTATATGAAAACTATCCATTGAAAGCCTGTGGCTAAATATATCAACTGCTGAGGGATTGTTTCCAGGTAATAGTGCACAATCACCATTCTTCAGCAACAGTAGCATCTGGGGAGGGGGAGAATGGCTTTGAGGTTTGATTTGCGCTCATCGATTTTCTTTATAGATCAGTTTGATACTAGATGTTATAAGGTTAATTTTGGATGATTAACTCCTCCATATTGGGAGATTTGATTTAGTTCCCTTCTGACACATTCTCCCTATTGATTTTCAATATCGTGCTTTCTAAGAGGGAGATAAAAGGCTTCAGTAAGGACTTGTGGAGTTGCTCCCCATGGCTGTCCAGTCTCCCAACCAAATATGTTCCCTGGGCAGGAAGAACAATTAGTGTATGCTGTGGGCACCTGATCTCATGCCAGTCTGGGGAGGTGGACAGGGGCTACTTACACTTGAGTTGGTCTAAGCAGTAGCAGGCAATAACAAGAATTTCAAAGTATGTCATAGCTTCCCTGGGTTTGAATTCCAGTCTTACCACTTACTTGACGATTGGCCTTGATGGGTCATGTGACTACTCTGGGCCACAGTGTCCTTAGCAGTAAGTATAGGAGTGCTTGCTTCTTTAGTACCAGCAACTCTGTTCCTCATCCTCTGATAATAACGTGCTTGCCCCCTCCAGGGTGTCACACTGCCTCACACCTCTGGCCTTTGGCACATGCTATTCCTTTGTCTTTTCCATGCTCTCCTCTCTGGAGGCTTCAAATCTCCCCACCTCATACCTGTTCTCACTAGTTCCTCCAACAGATGACTCCAATTCTGTACCAAGATGCCTCCTTCTTCTGGAAGGCTTTTATCTTCCACTGGACAATAAATTTCATGGAGGACAGATGAGGTCTGTTTTGGTCAACTGTGCCTGCGTAGAACCTGACATATTGCAGACCCACACTGAATACTTCTGAGAAAATAAGGAAGATCAATGAACAAATCTGGAATATGGCTGCAGATTGCATGTGTGAGTGTGTGTGTGTGCATGCACATGCACACAGATATCTGGATTCTATTGTGCTCCTCTCCAAGATTTGGGCCATAGCACAGATGGAGATACCCTCTTCTCAGCTTGGCTGAGCTTCTCATTCCCTGCTGGCTATGCCTTTCTTACCTAACAATCCATTCTGGGCACCTTACCTCCCTGGCAGGCACTAGCCTCCCAGCTACGGCTTCTGCCCTCCCTCCCCTCTGCTTTCTTACCCTGGTGAGCCAGAAAGAACACAATGGAAGCATTAAAGTACTCCCTTCAACCCCATACTAAAAATCCTAGAGTCACAGTTAATCAATAATAGTAACAACTAACACTTATGGATCACTGGCTGTGTGCTAGATATTTTCAAATGCTTATTCACTCCTAGAGTCTTCTCACAACCTTAAATGTTAGGTAATAGTATTATTTCCTTTATCTTCACTTTATAGACCATGACTCCACAGCCCAGAGAGGTTAATTATCTTGCTCAAGCTCACACAGCTAGCAAGTGGGACAGCTAGGACTTCACATAGTTCATCATTAGACTATTGTCTCTGGGTCAAAGGTGTAACACCTTGCCCCTACCTTCCATCATCCAGTCTTTCACCTTGCTCCTTGCAGCCTCTGAAGAGCTCAGGTTTCATAGTCAAGCCCTCAAATCTCCCTTTTGGCTCTATCTTCTCCCAGCTCAGTTCTGTTGCTAGATATTTGATAAAGTCTCTCCAGTGTCTAACCTCGGCCTGTGGCTCAAAGTAGGGCACTCTCAACCTGATTTTTGGTTTTTGTTTAGAGCTGCACCTGCCCACCTGGGGTACAGCCCTTGTAGTCATCCATCTCATAGTCAAAACCTCTCTCATCTAACCCCTGGATACCCAAACCCACCTGTTCTGTACTTCCCTCCATTCCAACTCTTAGGATTGGGAGCATCTGTATTACAGCCCCTCTGTCCCCTGCCTCTCCCTTGATGTCCTGTATGTGACCTGCTTTCCCTGCCAGGAGCTCTCAGTAGGAGGCATAATCTCAGATACTTATGATCAGGTCTCATGACTCTGTGCTAGGAGTGAGGATGCGGAGTTTCAGAGAATTAAAAGAATTGTATGTTTTACATGCCACAGCTTGTTTTAAACCCTGACCTGTCATACTCCTAAGGCTGTGTGCTTTCCCACCGTCATCATCACCTGAACAGACCCTAAACTCTAGTCTGGGGTTCCCTTTACTCATCTGACCCTTCCTGCCAGCTCCACAACTTCAGACTCCAGCCAGCACCCTCATCATCCTCAAGGATATGGTGTGAGGTTTTATTTCTTCTCCACAATTATACAACTAGAGTCTCTCTCATTTCCATAAAGGGACAAGCCAGGAGTTTCAGAGTACCAAGGGTGGGGAAGTGACTGTTTCCAGAAACTCACAGAGGTGTAGGCCAACTCCTCAAACCATCCAGGCCCTGGTTTGTTCCATTCCTTGGTCTGGTCATTGGAAGGTCACTAGGGCTTGAGTCCTTCAAGTCTGGGGATCATCACATCCCTCTGTCTTCTTGGTGCTTCCTGCCCATTCACAAAGGTCAGAAGACACTCCCTTCTTGATCATTTAGCATATTCAGTCAGCAGCAAAACATTTTTGAGGTTTGTAGAGTTCCTTCTCTATGCCTTATCTTCCAATAGACTGGTCTTAGCAGAGCTGGAGAGGACACCATAAGGACAGAAAATCACAAAACCACATGTTAGTGGGTCAGATAGATTTGAGTTCAAACCTGAGCTTCCTCAGTTATTTACCTTGCAGAACTTGGCCAAGTTAATTCATTTATCTAAGTCTCAATTTCCTCATCTTGGGCAGAGTAGAGCAGAAGGAGCATGAAGACAGGACTGTGCTGTAAGGTAGTTGTGAGGTAATACGTGTAAAAGCATTCCTCCCAGTTGGCCAGGCATATACATCAAAGGGGCTTAATAGTAATAGTAACAACAATAATAAATTATTGTGAAGATGATGATAATAATGACAATGATGCTGATGGTGATGGCAGTGGTGGTGATGATGGTGATCAATGACGGAGCTGGTGGTGATGGTGGTGATGGTGGCAATGGTGGTAATAATGACAGTGGTGGTAAATGAACACAGTAGGAATCACAGAGCATTCTAGAAATAGCACCAAGGAGGTGCACCTATCTAAGTTGAGATTGGGAGAAAGAGGCTTAGTGGGAGTGGCCCAAGAGAAATAATTCTTAAAATCAATTTGAAAAATAAATAAGAAAAAGGAGGGAGTAGGGTCAAAAGTTGAAAGGGTTTTAAAGGCAGAAAGATCTTTTGCAAAAGCCCAGATGTTAGAGAAAATATATAATAGGGAACCCACTACCCCACAAGGCCCTAAAGTAGAGCTGGGTACCTTGTAGAAGCAAAACTTTCGTCCAACTTTTGGATCTAAATTTAACTCTTTGCTCTTCACAATTACAGGATTATATTAATAGTCCCTCAGATAATTCAGAATGCATAGCATCTCTTTTGCGGTATTATCTTTCTGCTACCTGAGCTCAGGGTTCCAAAGTCCCTCCTGTCCAGATTCTTGAACCACTTCTGGTTTCTGACTTTGAATGCTCTCACCCACCTGGTTGTCACATAGTCCCTCTGCCTTTCCCCCCCTTTCTCTTCTTTTCTTTTCTTTTAGAATAATATGAGGGTACAAATGCTCAGGTTACATTGTTTGCATTTGTTACGTATGTCCCTGTTGTAGTTGCGTTCCCCACCTAGGAGGGGTGCCATATACCCTTACTTTGTGCCCATTAGGTGAGAGCGCAGCACTCCCCCTCCTTCATTTCCTCGGCCCCCTTCTTCCTCCATGCTCCTCCCACTTGAACTTAATTGAGTTTTTCTCTGCGTGACTGTGTATTTGTTCATCTGTTGGCCTTCATATTAGTATTGAGTACGTTGGCTACTTGCTCTTCCATTCCTGTGAAACTTTGCCAAGGAGAATGTATTTCAGCTCCATCCAGGTTAATGCAAAAGATGTAAAGTCTCCATATTTTCTGATGGCTCACAGTTCATTAGCCCATTCATGGGTTGTTAGACACTTGTCTTGATTTCACATCTTGGCAATAATTGTGAATTGAGCTGCAATGAAGATTCTATGGTAAGATAATCCTTTTTTCTCCTGGGTAGATAAACCTTTTTTTCCCTAGTAATGGGATTAAAGGATGAAATGGAAGGTCTACTTTGAGCTCTTTGAGGATTCTTCATATTTCTTTCCAAAGAAGCTGTATTAGTGTACAATAACCCCAACATTGTAAAAGTGTTCCCTTTTTGATATCTGGCATATTCCATGGGGAAAATGTTAAGTGAGTCCCTTTCTCCCCATAGTAACCCTGGGTAGACATGAGTGTGTTCAAATGTGGCACCTCTGTGTTGCACAATCCCATGGGGCACCTTCACCTCATGGAGTATGCAATGTGTAAAGTCCTCAAAAGACCAAATTTGACTTGTAAACCTGTTAAGAAGGAGTTCCCAAGCCCATAAAAGCTGGTTCCTTCCTGCTCCCTTGCTTCCAAACCACCCGGCCAGCCTCGACCCAGGCCTCCCATATTAGCAGCTATTAGTGCTGAACAAAGTGTTTTAGCTTGCTCCCACGCACAGCTTGAGAAATTGAGATCACTTGGCTGCTAATCAGAATTCAGTCACCAGCTCAGAGCTGTAAAGAATTCCCTCCCAGAACATCACGTCAGAGGAGGCACAGAGTCGAGGGAAGACAGCAGTAAATTGTCCACCCACACAGGTGACAATGTGGAAGGAACAGTGCCTGAGGCCAAGGGAGGGGTGTCAGAGGTCCAGACTAGACAGCAAAGCAGGGGAGTGTACAGCTGGCAAGTGTTCTACAGCCCAAGGCTGCAGTTCTCATCATCGACAGTCTCAGCCTGCCTCATGCCCCACCAACAGAATTACGTCCCTATTTGCAATACAGACCCTGGGATGTGCCCCGGGTTTGACTTGCCCCTATGCCCAGACAAATAGGTAAGTAAAGCACCGAAACAATGCATAATTTTGAAAAGTGTTTAGGATGGTTCATCGGTAATGATTGCTTTCCACTGGCCATATCATAGAGAACAAAACCTGATTTCAAGAATATCTGGAATGTATCTTTTTCTGTCTAAACATCCTCTATCTGGGAAATTACCCTTTCTCTGTCCTCTGGGCTTGTGCTATGGTGGTGCTGAGGCTTTCTTCTGACTCTGGGATTGCACATAAGTCTGTAATCCTTATCATTGCTGGGGCTGTGGGTAATGATCCCCGAGAGGCTTGCTTTAGGGTGAACGTAACTCTAATCTTTGCCTTCCCCTAGAGGAAGCCCTTCTGATAGAGAAGGAAGCTGATTCAACATTAGAAAGATAGCTGTTAGTGCAGAATTTTGAACCAACTCATCCATTCTCCATATGCAGTCCCACACTCTGTACCTCCAGGGAACTCAATATGAAGTAGCAATGTTGGTGGCTTACTTACTAAGCCACCAATAAATTAATTTCTATTAAAGTCATTGAGTTGGATTTACCTTGCTTGCTTCCAAAGATTGCTGATTAAAATGCCACTTTTTAAATTGAGAGAACTTTCCCAGAACATGGGAAAACAGGGAATGAGAGGAGAATCTTTAGGTGGCGTGAGTGGTAAAGGGCTGGATGCTGAACAAATACGGAAGATTTGTTTTGATATTCTAAAAATGGTGGTTATGTAAGAGCCTGGTAACTGTAGGGTAACTGGATGAAACTTTAAACCAAGGTTTGATGATGCTAAAATTGCAGTTATTTGCCTTCCTGCAATGTAAATTCTACTTTTCTTCAAACCTAAAAGGAAAGTCTTTTACACACACTTCACCGGGTTAATGGTTTGGAGAATAATCAGAGAAAAAAAAAAAAAAAAACTACTCCATAAAAGTGTCAATGAACAAAAAACATCCAGGGGAGGTAGGATGGGATTTGTCTGAACTTGAGAATTTATCAAGAATGGTTCTGCAGTTTCCTACGGATGTTAAAAATCTGCAAGATAATGTTACTCTTATGCTAATAATGAGAAAAAACATAATCTGTATAATATTTTAAAGTCTAACAGAGAATTTTGTAAAAAAAAAAAAAAACCTACTGTATTTTGCTGTGTATGGTGTACACTTTTTTGCCCAAATTTTTGAGAGGAAAATAGGACACACATAATAAGTGGATAGTACTAACTCCATGTCTATATAAATGTTCTTCATTTTTTAATTTATGCTTATTCATTAAAAGTGTAGCTCTAGAAAGCAATAACGATATCAGTATGCAAAATAACGGGATATGGTAATTGGTTTCATTGAACGTACGACACACTTGCGATGAAAGCCTTTTTGTCCAACTAAGAATGACAAATTCCTCTTCATACACTTTAGTGGGAGCTTAGTAGTCTAGTTGATATTTTTATAAAAATTATTGGAAAATCCCTCGGAAAATGTCAAAACAACTTTTGAACACTGCAAGTTTTAAATTTTGAATTTGAATTCAAAAAGTAAAATGAAATATTTTTTTCCTACAAGTTGAGGCCAAAAACACAGGGGTGCATATACATGGGAGCACATTATACAGGCAAAATATGTGTATGTATGATATATGGATCACTGAATTCCAAAAGGCAAAAAGGCAACAAGCTCCTCTGAGGAGAGATGGGTCACACAAAAGGTTACATCTTTGGCAGTATGTGGGGAACCGGTAGTAACCATAAAATAGGAATAGAACAAAGTTTTTTTTTCAGATTTTTGGGGACAGAGTGAGGGCAAGCATTACAGCCTAGAATCCTTGGGCTTAGAATCTCGGGCTGCACTAGACCTAGGCAGGGTGAGTCTTTACCCATTAATGAGGTTTGTTTCCATGGACCTCTGGTGGTGTCTCTCTCAGATTTCCTCAGTGTGTCCGGCCTGTAGGGCCTGCCAAGGTTTGAGGGTGGAGCTAAAATACCCAGCAAAGCTTCCATGCTCAGGCCCTACATGAGTACCAGATGGTGATCACTTGTCTCCTAGAGACCAGTCTAGAACCCCCTATGCCACATACCAGTGACTTAAAGCAAAACCTATATTCTACTGGAAGAGGGGTGAAGGCACACCCATGACCCAATTTTGACCTTTCTTTGAACATAAGACCAAAGCTATGTGCCTCTGAGGAAGACATAGTCAAAATTACCAGTCATCTGGCTTTTGCTTGTCACTGGAAAAGTATTGACTGCCAATTGACAAACCCTACACTTGACAAACACTAGGCAACAGCCACCTATTTCTGAGACAGTAGCAGAAAACCTGCTCTATACAAGGCACGGTTTAGTTTGCATGAATGGGAGGTAGAGGGCAGGAAACCTCCCTGTGCTCTAGACCCTGCCTGTTGATTTTTTTTTTGCCACAAGGAAGGTGTTCTGAGAAAGCCCCATCTCTGAGGTTCAGGTGCACAAGTCTACCTAAGGCTGAGGCAGGATCCAGAAAGGATCTGAGAAAACCTCTGCCCACCAGAAGCCTTGCATGAGCAACAGAGGGTACAGGAAGTTAATCACAATAACAATATAAAACCTAATTCAACTGCAGACTAGATTGACTCAACACCAATACTACAGGCCTACCAGAAGGAGGGGCATCGCCATTTCCAGATATACATATAATTTACTTAAATTCTTTTATACACAGCAATCACTATTCGATAAAAGTTATTATACATATATAAAATAAAAAGAATCTTATCTAAAGATAAAACACTCAACAGAATGAGACTCAGAGGTGAGTACTATTGGAAGTATCAGATAAGGACTTTAAACAACTATAATTAATATATTAAAGGATCTCATAGAAAGACAGCATGAATGAGAAGATGGGGAATTTCAGCAATGGAGATGAAAACTATGAGATAGATGAAATAAAAATGGAAACATTACAGAAGTGATAATTCTTTTAACAGGCTTATCAGCCGAATGGACATAGCAGAGGAAATAATTAGTGAACTTGGATACAGGTTAATAGAAATTATTTAAATTCAAAGGAAGAGGAAAAATAACGGAGGAGGAGAAGCAACAGACAAAGGAAAAGAGTAAGAGTTGGGGGCCAATTTCAAACCGTTGGCGTTCCAGGAGGAGGGAAGAAAAAGTCAGGCCGGAAAAAAATGCTTCAGGAAAAAGTAGCTGAGAATTCTATGATTTGAATGAAAGATATGAAACACAGTTCTATTAGATCTTATTGAATGCTGGGAAGAATAAATAAAAAGAAAAACAAATTTAGGTGAATAATAGTCAAACTGCTGAAAATCAAAGATGAAGAGAAAATCCTGAAGGCAGTCCAATAAAAAAGGAAAAATGACTTAAATAGGAACAAAGATAACGTAAGAATAATAAAATTGCTCCTTGCAAACCACAAATGCTAATGGACAAGGAAGTGACATCTCTAAAGTGAAGAAATGTAATGAAACTGTTAACTTATAATCACAAAGAAAATATTTCTCAAAGATGAAGCCTAAATAAGTGTTTTTCTTTTTTTTTATTTTTTTATTTTTATTTTTTATTTTTTATTGAATGGTAACTATGTACATTAATGCACTTCTGGGGTACAGTGTGGGGTTTTCACATGCAATCTGAAATACTTCCATCAAACTGGTCAATTTCTATGAAACAAAATCAGAGAGTAGATTTTTTAACAGACCTCCACTACAGGAAATACTAAATTAAATTCTTCATACAAGAGAAATAGGATACCAGATAGAAAACTGGCTATACATAAAAGAAAGAATCTACTGGAACAGATAAATATGGTTTTTCTCCTTTTAAATTTCTATAAAAGATAATAGATTGTATAAAGCATAGGGGTTTTTTGCTGTATATAAGATATGTATAATAAAGTTTGGAAACTATGTGTAACCTCCCGCCAATATTTCTTATGAACATGGATGCAAAAATTCTTAACAAAATATTAACAAATAAAATTCAACAGTAGATAAAACTCATAGTACATAATAAAGTGGGGTCTATCAACTAAGAGTCATGTAATATAATATAGCAATAGACTAATAAAAGAGTAAGGCTATGGAAATACACACAGAAAAATGTTTATTGTGAGTTGTTTAACATGTGGACATAAAATGTACGGTAGCAGTAGCACGAAGGTCACAGAGAGGAACGTTCTTCATCATGTTACCACTTGAATGTAGTCGATAATAAGTTAAACACACACGATAAATTTTAAAGAAAATACGGAGAGGAGGGAGAAAGAAAGAGAAGAGAGGGACAGAGAGAATATAAGCCAACAAAACAGATAGTAAACTTTTAGACATTTGATTAACATAAAACAAGGCTGAAAGAGAGTAAAGAAGGAAAGAACAGAGGGAGCAACTAGAATAACAGAGAGATAATATGTTTTTGACCACAGCATATCACATTAAATATAAATGTGCTAAACACTTCAATCATTAATAAAAGGTAGATGCTTTTAGATTAAATAAAAAGTATGACTCAACTATATATTAGTTCCAGAAAAACACTCCTAAAATATAAATAAATGGGGTAAAGGTAAAAGAATAATAAAATATATAACATATAATACCAATAAAAGAAAGCTGGAGTGACTATATTAATATCAGACTAAGTAAATGCCCACGTGAATAATATTCACAGAAGGACGAAAGAGTAATTTAATAATGATAAAAGGGTCAGTTCATAAATAGGATATGACAACTATAATATTCACGCATCTAATGAGAGAACTTGAACACACAGGAGGCAACAACTGATAAAACTGGAAGGAGTAGTAACTGAATTCACACTTCTTGCTGGTGATTTATCACTCTTCTCTCAAGAATCAATTGAACTAGTAGAGTGAAAATCAGTAAGGAAATCAAAATTACCTAATTGTCAATTAGAAAACCCTCCTCTCAGTAAGATCAGAATGCACAATATTTTCAAGTCCACACAGAACATTTTCCAAATTGATGCTCTGGGAGGTAAACAAGTCTCGATAAATGGGAAAGAATTCAAATTATACAAAATATAGTCTTTTTACTACTCTGGAATTGAATTAGAAATTAATAAGAGAAAGATATTTGAAAAATCCCCAAATTATGGAAGCTAATTAACATACTTTTCTATAACCCAAGAGTCAATGAAGAAATAAAAATGGAAACTAGAAAATATTTTTATATTTATGAAAACAAATACCCGACTTATCAAAACCTGTGGAATCAACTTAAGCAGAGATTACAGCAAACTTTGTTATATTACATACTTATATTAGAAAAAAAGCCTCAAATCAATACTTTGAATATTATCTTTAGAAAAACTGAAAAAGAAGATAAAAATAAGCTCTAAATGGGCACATAAAAGGAAATAATAAAAGAGAAGGAAACACTATAATAAAAAAGAGAAAAAGCAATAAAAGAAATGGATAAAACCAAAAGCTGATTAATTTACAATATCATATGAGGTATAAACCATTAGAAACACTGATCAAGAATAAAACAGAGAGAGTATCAATTATAAATAACAACACTGAATAAAGGCCCCACTACAGATTAAAAAGATGGTGGTGGATGGGCACCACCCATTAAAAAGATGATACAAAAATTTAAAAACTCTGTGCCTATAAATTTGATCACTTAGATGGAGTGAAAAAATTCTTTGAAAGACACAAACCTATCAAAGCTCGCTCAAAAACAATAAAACTTCAATTGTTCTACATTTATTTTAAAATTTGAATTGATAGTTTAAAATCTTGCAACAAAGAAATCTCCAGGTCAAGAGGGCTTCACTGGTGAATTACGTCAAATATTTTAGGAAGAAATCATACCAATTCTACACTAACCCTTCCAGATAATTGAGGAAGAAGGAATGCTTCTGAAGATGTTCTGTGAGACCAATATGACTCCAATACCAACACCAAAGAATGACATCACAAGAAAAAACAAAATACAGAGCAAAATCCTTAATAAAGACAGTACAAGAATTTTAAACACGGTTTTAATAAATCTAATCAAGCAAAGATAGTATGTTATAAGCAAGTGGTACTTATCCAAGGAATGAAAGGTTTAGCATAAGGAATTCAATCAATACAACTTATCATATAAACCACAGACTGTTTATATGATAAGTTGTATTGATTGAATTCCAGAAAAAAAATAATACATTTTGATGTACTTCATCAAAATTTAAAAAATACTCTGTGAAAGACACTTTTATTTTTACTTAAAAATGTTTTAAAGAAAGAGTTTATTTTTCCATTAAAAACCAGACTATATTTCAAGTTTAGATTTACTTGAAAACTTGAGAAAAGAGTAGAGTGTTTCCATATACCTAATACCTTATTTCCTCTCTCATCAGCCTTTTACATTATTATGATATATTTGTTATAATACCAATATCGATACATTATTATGAACTAAAGTGAATGCTTTCAGTCATACTTACTGGTGTTTTGCTTGATACCCCTTGCCACTTCCAGAACACCCTGCAGGATATTGTATTTCATTTATTTGTACTCCCGTATCTTTGCTTCTATTGGCATGTCATTACACTTAGACCTTCTCTGAGCAAGGAAATAAATGTGTGTATACTAACCTTGGTACTTTTACTTGCCTATAAATATGTGCGTATGTAACAATCTGTGTCTATAATAGACTAAAAAACTGTACCGATGTCTCTAACTCTAACCCATTATTGTAGAGATCATTCTGGTCTCTCTTTTGCTGATCTATAAATTCCCAGTCAACAGTGAGAAGTGTGGTTCCCATTATTCACTATCCATTTCCTTAATTGTTCAATTCCTAATTGGTTGAGAAATTTTATCACAAAAGGGGGTTGGATATTGGCTTTTGTTAAAGGCTTTTTCTGCATCTATTGATAGGATCATGTGATTTTTCTCTATTAGCTGTTGATAAAGCGATTATATTATTTGGTTTTTGAATGGTGAACCAGTCTTTATTCCTGGATTAAATCCCATTTGGTCATACTGTATAATATTTTTCACACATTACCAGATTCAATATACTAATATTTTGTTGAGGATTTCTGCATCTATGTTGATGAGAAATGTCAGGCTATAGTGCACCCTTCTTGGATTTATTTCCTCTCCAATATATTTATTTAGTTTTATTTGGTTTTGATGTTAGGGTATGAGATAAAAATTTTGCTTCTGTGTCTATTTTCTAAAAGAGATTGTGGAAAATTGCTATCTTTTTTTTTTCTTTTTTTTTTTT
>NW_003852491.1:4566248-4581123 GCF_000181295.1 Otolemur garnettii | reverse complement strand
AGGGAGAGGGATTTGAGGGTTCACTTCTGTGGTTCATCTTACAAGGGTACAAGTGAATCTTTTTATGAGTAGAATATGAATGTTTTAACACAATAACTAAGAAAGTTACATGAAGACTATGTACCCCCAAAGTGCATCAATGTACACAGTTACCATTCAATAAAAAAAAAAAGGAAAGAAAAAAAAAGAAAAAATGCTCATTGTTCCTAATCATCATAGAAATGCAAATCCAAACCACTCTGCAATATCACCTAATTCCACTGAGAAAACCTACATCACAAAGGCCCAATGCTACAGAGGCTGGCATGGATGTGGAGAAAAGGTAAGACTTTTACCCTGTTGATGGGGCTGCAAACTAATACAACCCCTTTGGAAAGAAGTATAGAGAATCCTCAAAGAGCTAAAAGTAAACCTTCCATTTGATCCTGCAACCCCATTATTAGGTATCTACTCAGAAGAAAAAACATCCTTTACCTTAAAAGCATTTACACTAGAATGTTCAATGCATCTCAATTCACAAGTGCCAAGATGTGGAACCAACCCAAATGCCCATCATATGAATACATTAATAAACTGTGGTATATGTTTACCACAGAATACTATTCAGCCATAAAAAAAGAGACTTTACATCTTTTGTATTAACCTGGACAGAGTTGAAGAATATTTTTCTTAGTAAAGTATCACAAGAATAAAATAGGAAGCATCCAATGTATACAATACTAATATGAAAGAAATAGATAAACAACTACACCCCCACATGAGAGAAAAACAAAATTAAATTCAAGTAGAGGGCAGGGAAGAGGGAAAGGAGAAGGGATTGGTAAGCTATCACCTAATAGGCACAGTGCAAGGATATACAGCATAACCCCCAGGTGAAGGGCTCAACTATAACTTGAACTTCACCTAAAAAACATGAACAATGTAACCTAACTGTTTGTGCCTTCATAATAATCTGAAATTAAAAAGAATACTTTTCCAGACAAACAAAAGCTGATGACTTCATCAACACCAGACCTGTTGTACACGGGGTACAAATTTCTTCAGTCTGAAAGAAATAGATAGTTTCGAAAGGAACAATAAGATATCGTCAGGAGGTATACAACACACTGGTAATAGTAAGGACACAACTGCAATTGTGGTGTATGAACCATATATATCTCAAGTAGGAAGACTTAAAGATAAACCTATCAAAATGACAATAATTTTTTGAGAGATAGTATAAATAGCTATGGATAGAAACAACAAAAAGCTAAGAAGTAGGATAGATGGCGTTAACAGGTAAAATTTTTGTTAAAGTTTATTTTTGCTTTTTTTTTGTAAGCAGACTTGTCATATGTTTAAAATAGTAGGTCAGAATTTTTTTCTGCAACCCTCATGGTAACCTCAAATCCAGAAACCTACAAGAGATACATAAAACTATAAAAAAAGAAATTGAAACATGCTACCAAAGGATATCACTTTAAACAAAGGGAGACAGAAATGAAGTAAGAAAGAAAAAGAGGACTATAAAACAGCAAGAAATTAAATATAATAACAACACCTGTCAACAATAATGTTGAATGTGAATGGACTAAACTCCCCCATAAGAAGATAGAATGGCTGAATGGTTAAAAAAATGAGAGTCAACTATATGTTGTCTGCAAGAAATAGGCTTCACCTATAAAGACACACATAAAGTAAAAAAAGAGAGATGGAAAAAAGATATTCCATGCAAATGGACACCCAGAAAGAGCAGGGATAGCCATACTTCTATCAGATAAATAGATTTCAAGACAACAACTGTAAAAAGAGATAATAAAGTTCATACAGGGATCAATTCAACCAAACAATATAACAGTCCTAAACACACATGCACCCAACACTGGAGCAGCCAGATATATTAAAGCAAATATTTTCAGAGCTAAATAAGGGATAAATATAACCCAGTATAGTAATTGTTGGAGCCTTGAACACACCACTTTCAGCACTGGCAATTGAAAAAAAATATCAACAAAGAAACATCATATTTAATCTGCACTGTAGACCAAATGGACCTAATAGGTATTGATAGAAAGTTTCATCCAATAGATGCAAAATATGCATTCTTCTTTTCCACTCATGGATGATTCTTAAGGATAGGATATATGTTAGACTCCCCCAAAAGTCTTAAAGAACTAAAAAATATGAGTATTATGTTAAGTATTTTCTCCGACCATAATTGTGTAAAACTAGAAATCAATAGGAAAAAGAACATTGGAAACTATACAAACATGGAGAAATAAAACAATATTCTTCTGAATAACCAGTGGGTCAGTGAAGAGATTAAGAAGAAAATTTAAAAATTTATCAAAGCAAATGAAAATGAAAGCATAACATGCAAAACCTATGGACTATAGAAAGACAGTAATACGAGGAAAGTTTATAGGAATAAGTGCCTAAATTAAAAAAGTAGAAAAGATCAAATAAACAAGCTAACAATGCATCTCAAAGAAATAGAGAAAAGCAAGAGAAAAATAGTAAAATTAGTAAAATAAAAGAAATAATAAAGATCAGGGAAGAAATAAATGAAACTGAAACAAAAAGGAAATACAAAATATCAACATAATGAAAAGTTGTTTTTTTCCAAAGATAAAAAATATTGACACACCTTTAGCCAAAATAAGAAAAAAAGAGAGAAGACCCAAATACATAAAATCAGACATGAAAAAAGAGACATTACAACTGATTACAGAAATCCGAAGGATGGTTAGAGACTACTTTGAGCAAATATATGCCAATAAATTGAAAACTTAGAAGAAATAGATAGATTCCTAGACACATAACCTACTAAGATTGAACCAGGAAGGAATCCAAAGCCTAGATAACAAGGAAAAGCAATAACACATAACAAGATAGAAGCAGGAATAAAAAGTCCCTTATCAAAGAAAAGCCCAGGACCCAAAGGGCTTTACTGCTTAATTCTACCAAGTATTCAAAGAAAAACTAATACCCTTCCTATTTGAAATACTCACCAAAATTGAGGAAGAGAGAAGACTTCCAAACTCGTTCTATAAGGCCTCTATCACCCTGATACCAAAACCAGGCAAAGACACACACAAAAAGAAAACTATAGGTCAAATCTCTAATGAACATACATTCAAAATATCCTCAATAAAACATCAGTAAGCCATATTCAATAATACATTTAAAAGATTCATCATGATCAAGTGGAATTTATCCCAGGTATGCAAGGATAGTTCAACATATGCAAATCAATCAATGAGATAATCATAGCAACAGAAGAAAAAGGACAAACACCAAGCATTCAATAAAATTCATTATCCCTTCATGACAAAAATTCTCAAAAAAACTGGGCACAGAAGGAACTTACCTCAGCATGATAAAAGCCATGTATGACAGACTCACAGCTGATATTGTACTGAAGGAGGAAAAACCGAAAGCCTTTTCTCTAAGATCTGAAATAAAGACAAGGATGCCCACTTTCACCAGTGCTATTCAACTTATACTGTATGTTCTAGTTAGAGCAATCAGACAAGCAAAAGAAATAAATTACATCCAAATTAGAAAGAAGTCACATTATCTTTGTTCGCAGATGATAGGATCTTATATCTAGAGAAACTTAAAGACTCTACAAAATCTATTAAAACTGATAAGCAAGTTCAGTAAAGCTGTAGTATACAAAATCAACGTACAAAAATCAGTAGCATTTGTATATTCTGATAGTAAATGATCTGAAAAAGAAACTAAGAAAGTAATCCTGTTTATAATAGCTACAAATAAAATAAAATAAGCTTAACCAAAGATATAAAAGATCTATATAATGAAAACTATCAACATTGATGAAAGAAATTGAAAAGGACACAGAAAGTAAAAGACATTCTATGCTTATGGATTGAAAGAATCAATATTGTTAAAAACTCCATACTGCCCAACGTGGTCTACAGATTTAATAGATTCCCATCAAAATACCAACGATATTTTTCACATATCTAGAAAAAATGATCTCACAATTTATATAGAACCACAAAAGACCCAGAATAGTCAAGACCAACCTGAGCCAAAAAAAAAAAAAAACAAAACTGATGGAATCACATTACCGAACTTCTACTTGTACTACAGAGCTGTAGTAACCCAAACGGCGTGTTACCAATATAAAAACAGACACAAAGAGCAATGGAACAGAATAGAGAAACTAGAAATAAATCCACACATTGACAGTGAACTTATCTTCAACAAAAGTGTCAGGAACACATAGTGAGGAAAGGGACAGAATCTTCAATAAATGGTGCTGGGGAAACTGGATATCCATATGCAGAGGAACGAAAGTAGACCTTTATCCAAAATTCAAATAAAATAGATTGAAGACTTAAATCTAAGACCTGAAGCTATTAAACTACTAAAATAAAACATTGAGAAAATGCTTCAGGACATTAGTCTGGGCAAAGGCTTCTTGAATAATACCTCCCAGAGCACAGGCAGCTAAAGAGAAATTGGACAAATGGGATCAGATCAAAGTTAAAAAGCTTCTGCACAGCAAAAGAAATAGTCAACAGGTGAGATGACAAAAGGCAGAATGAAGAAAATATTTGCAAACTACCCGTATGACAGAGGATTAATAACTATAATATAGAAGGAGCTCTAACAACTCAATAGTAAAAGAATAAGTAATCTAATTAAAAATGGGCAAAAGATCTCAAAAGAAATTTCTCAGAGAAGACAAACAAGTGGAGTGGCCAACAGGGATTTGACAAAATGTTCAACATCATTAGTTATCAGAGAAATGCAAATCAACTTCATTGAGATATCATCTCACCCCAGTTAAAATGATTTTTATCAGAAAGTTAAAATGAATCATGAAAAAGATACGAAGAACAAAGAATGCTGGTAAGGATGTAGAGAAAGGGGAGCCCTCATACCCTGTTGGGATGAATGTACATTAGTACAACCACTGTGGAGAACAGTATGGAGTTTCCTCAAAAAACTAAAAATAGAATGACCATATGACTCTGAAATCCTACTGCTGGGTAAGTATGTATCCAAAGGAGGGGAATTCAGTAAATTGGAAGGTATCTGCACTCCATGTTATTGTGGCAGAATAGCCAAGATTTGGAATCCACCTAAGTATGTCCATCCATGGATGAATGGATAAAGAAATTGTGGTACACATACACAACGGGATATTATACAGCTACAAAAATGAATGAAAGTCTGCCATGGTCAGCAACGTGAGTGGAGCTGGAGAACACATTCATGAAATTAGCCACTCACATGTAGGAGCTAGTTATTAAAAACTGTTGACCTCACAGAGACAGAGAGTGCAATGATGGTTACCAGAGACTGGGAAGGATGCCGGGTAGGTGGGAATAAAGTGGAGATGCTTAATGGGTACAAAACTATTGTTTGATAGTTAGAATGAACAAAATTTGATAGAACAACAAAGTGACTATAATCAACAAGTTACGGTCTAGTTTAAAATAACTGACAGAGTGGAATTAGAATGTTCCTAGCATAAAGAAATGATAATTGCTTGAGGTGATAGATACCCCCATTACCCTGAGTTGATCAATTCACATCATACGCCTGTACAAAAACATCATATTCACCCTATGAAGATATGCTATTGTGTACTCATAGTAATTTAAACAAATTTAATGTGCTCTTTTCAGCCATTATTTTTAAAAGTACTTTTCTGCTTTGTTTTCCTTTTCTCTCCTTCTGGAACTCCGTACTTGTCGGGTCCCACAGGTCTCTGAGATTCTGTACACTTTTCTCATGTTTTCTTTTTCTTTTCCTCAGAGTTGGTGATTCAAACTGGCCTATCTTCAATTTGCTGATTCTGTTTTCTGCCTGTTCAATGTCCTGTTAAGCCCCTGCAGTGAAGTTTCATTTAAATTATTGTGCTCTTCAGCTACACATTTTCTATGAGGTTCCTCTCTATGATCTCAGTTTATTTATGGATAATCCCAATTCTGTGCATCCTCGTTGTCATACGTTTCTTTTGGCTTAAATCATTGACATATTTAAAACTGCCGATTTCAAATGCTTGTCTAGAGAGTCTAATGTTTCTGCTTCCTCAAGCACAGTTTCTAAAGATTTATTTTTTCCCTATGTTTACCATATTTTATTCCTTTGCCCATATTGTGCATTCTTTTGTTGTTGAAAAATGGAATTTTGGATATTATAATGTGGCATCCAAGGAAATCAAATTCTCTTCCCTCCCCAGGATCTGGTATTGTTGCTACTTATTGCCGATGTTGTTGGTTTAATGAGCTAATTCCAGAAAGTCTGTATTCTCTGTCCTGTGCAGCTCCTGAAGTCTCTGTTCCGTTGGCCTAGGGATCAGCTAATGATGGAACGAATCTTTCCTTAAAATGCCTGAACTAAAAATTCTTTGTCTTTGTCAAGGAGCTGTGTAATATGTTTGCGTGTTGGCTACACTTTTAACATTTAGCCCTGAAGTTTCCAACTCTGCCTTATGATTTGTTAACTGGTTCTGATGTTAGGGTCATCAGGTGAGAGCTGCGGGCTTTTAACACAGCCCTAAGCGTGCATGTGTGGCCTTCCAGATTCCAGGAAAATGTTGGAGCTTTTCAAAGTCCTTAAGGACATCTCAATCTCCTAAAGATTTTTCGTAAGTGTATTATTTGTTTATTAGCTATTGTTATCTATTGACTCTGGCAACAGCAACATAAACTAAGACATTAGTTTGAAAATGTTTTTGACAAATCCCCTCCCACTCCCACAAGCAGCTTCAGCAGTAGGCTGGCTTCAAAGTAGGCAAAATACAGGCAAACCTTTTGCGCTGGTTCCAGAGAGCCACCAGACAGGTAAGCACAAATAACTAATTACGATTCTTTGCAAATGATGCTCTTTCTTCTCTCTTTGGTACCAGGGATGTGGACCATTATTTTCACAGATACTGTTGAGCTTGGATGTGAAGGATAGGATTAGGGTAAGTTAAATTCCTGCAAAGATTAAGTTCAATGCTCTTACCTAGAATCAGCATTTTCTTCCTTTGTGTGTTTTCTGAAAAAGCATTTTTCAGGTTGCTGCAAGCCTTTGATTAATTTCCAGAGTCCTAAAAATGTTGATTTTCATAGGTGTTTCTTTATTTCTTTTTTTGTTACTGTTATTGTTGTTGCTTTTACAGATGGTGGAATCTGGAGTTCTTTTACCCTGCTATTTTGCTGAAGTCCTGCAGTTTCTTTTAAAGTGAAATATACACATACTTTAAGAACTAGCAATCCTTCTAGATATTTACCCAACAGGAATAAAAAATCATTCACAGGAAAAACTCTACACACAAACGTTTATATGGGCTTTATTCATATTACCTGAACCTGGAAACCGTCCACCTGTCTCATCTATAAACAAGCTGTGGTATTTCCATACAATGAAATATTACTCAGTGATAAAAAGGAACAAAGTATGAACATACCCAATAACAAGGATGAATCTCACATGCATTATGCTAAGCAAAAAAAAGCCGGACTCAAAAACCTACATTCAATATCTATGACACTCTGGAAAAAGCAAAACTATTAGCACAAAACAGATCAGTGGTTTCCAGGGTCTGGGGTTAGAGCAGTTTTTGGAACTGGGGCAGAAGAAAATCTTAGCAGTGATTGAGTTGTTCTCCATCTTGACTATGGTGATGGTTGTGCTATGTGAAAACATACCATATATTTGTCAAAACTCACAGAAGCGTACAACTAAAAACAGTGTATTTACTGCATTAAAGTTATACTATAATAAACAAATGACTTAAAAAATAAAAGTATAGAGCAATTGTAAAGCAAAGCCATGAGTAACTCTGAGGATATTAACTCTCGGAAATTTTGGCAATGCATTGACCTCCCATAGGACAAAGTTAGGGAACTGGAGGTAATTTTCATTAACTTGTAGGTGAACCTCAGCTTACATCTGGATGCAGAAATCCACAACTAAGAATCATAAGAGAAGTTCTTAGAGGAAAGGGGCAAAGGAAGAGTTGAATAGGAGCCCACCGTAAGAAACCAGATTAAACTGTATAGTGCAGTACTTTATTCAAAATGTCTTGTGCTTCTGATTGTTAGTAACAATTTATTTGCAATGTATCTCACCACTCAGCCAAACCTATCAGTGCTGTGACACCCCAGAACTCACCTTGAGGCATGAGGCTCCTTTAGAGGCTTCTGGAGAGTGTAGATCCCGGAGCCTCCTGTTCATAGAGTGTCATTTACAATAAGAGCAGTCCTGAAGGGATTCCTGACAATTCCTGCTAGAACTCAGGGTCGTCTAGGTGAGGAATGAATTTCATGACATAGTGCAGCTCCTGATTTATCAAAGGCCAGCACAGAGGCCTTTGATTTTTTCAGGGAAATAAATATCAACTGTCTTATACCAACACTCTACCTTTAGATTCTCTAGAGGCCCTCTCTCACTCTGCAAGTTTCCAGCCTCTCTGAAATTCAGAGCCTGCAGGCTTAGCCCTGACAGATGGAGCTTACCACACTCTCCAGGGTTAAGTTCCATGGATGTGAACTGAGGGATTAAAAAGTTATAGGTTGAAATATGGGAAATGTGATCTTCTACCTGCAATAATTAGCTTTTGCTACTTAGAAATTTTAAAATTTTAATGGCTTTCAGATATGCAAGATAACTGCAGTTCAGCTGTTCTAGACGGGGTTCAGCTGGGTGGCTCTGCTGCAGGCTGTGAGTCAGCTGGGCTTGGCTGTGCTTAGGGTTTGGGTCCACTCTGCCCCATGCCTCTCATCTTCCTGTTCAAGTAGCAACCAGGGCACATTTGTGTGGAAAACCACCATTGTGTTAGAGCTAGGCCAAAGCACACAAACATATTTAAGTTTTCCTTTTTTCTATAAATATCTCCAGGCAAATCAAGTTACATAACTGAGTCCAAAATAAAGGGGATGGGGAATATACTCTTCCCACAATGATTTTTTTTAAAATCTAAACACTTATGCTACCCAGGTGAACATAGACAATTTTGTCATGTATAATATACTTCCATGTATATTACTCACCCACATTTTGGGCCCAAGGAAAGAAAATCTTTAATATTTTAATCCAAATTTTTATTTGTTCATATTTAGATACATGCTTTTTGTACTACAAGGGAATTTTAGCATTTATTTTTAACATATTGGGGTATAAGAAAGAGTTACACTTTCAATGCATAAGCATAAATAAAAGAATTAAAAACATTTGTATAGATATAGAATTAGAACTGCCATGTATAATGCATATCTTTATATTTTCCCCTTAAAAATTTGGGTAAAAAGTGTACACCATACACAGCAAAATACAGTAATTAACCCTTTTTGCTGTAATTTTCTCCTCTAAAAATGTGACTATTACTTATGACTCTATAGTGTTTGTGTGAAATTTCAATGAGGTAAAAATACAAAAGCACTTACCCCATTACATCATGGCAGATTTTCAATATATGTGTTTTCTCCCATCCTAATATTGACATGTTTAATAAATATCTGTAGTGGAATCCATTGACAAAGAATTTTAACACAACTGTGATTACATAGAGATTCAAGATATCGCTGAGAAAATGGAAAATTTTACTAATAATCTTTCTCTTAGTGATAAATGGGTTTGTAACACCCAAACACTTCTCTTGAAGTTCAAATTTAAAACCTGCCAAGATGTTCATTACCATGGCTCCATAGCAGGGCAAAAGGCAATGATACTCTTGAGATAAAATTACCCTGGAGATAAAAGTTGCAAAACTATTGTCTAGTCTGAAAGTGTATCATGGTTTTGGGTCCCCAAGATGGTAGCTACAATGGTTTGTCTCAGCCTAGCCTCAACTTCAAGGCAGTTTTGCCATACAGTGTATGTAGGAGATTAGCGGTAGGGGAAGGTTTATTCTGCTTTAACCTTGAACCAACATGGCATTGGAAATGCACCCCAGGGTGGCTGGATACTGGAGATGAGCCACAGCTCTATTTGTTGGATTGTGGAGGTGATAACACCCAACCTCTGATTTTATTGTCAACAATGAGATGATGGTAAATTCAGGAAGAACCAGTTTTGGTAGTCGTCATTAAGTCTTTTAGTCTAAAATCCTAAGGTATATGAGTCCCATCTCCAACAGTGAGACAACCAAGGTTCTTCAAAGATGAATAAGCTTTTCAGACAGAGTTGCCACGTAAAATACAGAATGTCCAGTTAAATTTGAATTTCAGATTAAAGACACTCTTTTTAGTAATATTTTTTGCTAATTTTATACTATAAAATTATTTGTTATTTATCTGAAATGCAAATTTAACTAAGTATTTCAAATTTTTATTTTGTAAATCTAGCAAACCTAATTATGAAACATCTTTGGAGAAATTAAGGTAGGGAAATCCTTGGTAGGACTGGAAGAAAGAAGAACGAATATGGTGGGACTAGAAGCAGTCATAGTAGGGTATTTAAAATGGTCTAGCAGTGGTTCTCAACCTGTGGATCGTGACTGCTTGTAACAATGAAAATACATTGCAGCATTAGGAAAGTTGAGAACCACACTGGTCTAGGGGAGTCAGAGAGATGCTGAAGGGAGTGCCAAGTAAGAAGAGAGGCAATGGATGCAAAATTGTCAGATGAAAGAGGAGGGTGAGTGAGGGGTACTGTGCAGGAGTGGCTAGTGACCAAGGCAGCAAGAATTGGTCAGGTGCAGTGGCTTGCACCTGTAATCCCAACCAGTTGGGAGGCTGAGGTGGGTGGATTGCTTGAGCTCAGGAATTTGAGACCACTCTGTGCAAGAGTGAGACCTTGTCTCTACTAAAAATAGAACAATTAGCCAGGCATTGTGGCATGCAACTATAGTCCCAGCTACTGGGGAGGCTGAGGCAGGAGGATTGCTCGAGCCCAGGAGTTTGAGGTTGTCTGGAGCTATAATGATACCCAGGGTGACAAAGTGAAGCTCTGTCTCAATAAATAAAAAAATTAATTAATTAACTGAAGGGCAGCAAGAATTTCAAGCACAATTTTAAGGAAATGGGAAACAGCCCAGCATGCTCAAGACACAGCATAATGTTGATGCAGGTGGATTGCAGGATGCAAAAGAGGAGCACTGGGAGGTGGACAGATCCTCTCTGAGGATGTTCTTAGACAATCAAGGTATGGCTTTTATAAACACAATGAAGTACGCTCAGGGATGTTATTTCATCTCACAGTGAACTTGGGCAGTGATTATAATGTCCTCTTTACAGATAGGAGAACTGTAAAAGAAAAAAAAAAGATGGTGATAACAACGGCCTCCAATTAATGACATTTACTATGCTACAACAGGTATAGCGATGGTATTGTTAAATGGATTTTCCTCTTCTGACAACAGCACTTTGAGGTAGAAGGTATTATTATCCTAGTTTTATGGTTGAGGACCCAAGGGGCAAACATACAATTTCTTATCAGATGACATGCACTTGGGGACAGGATATACAGCAGAGCTCAGTAGCCTCATCCTAGTGGAGATGGGTCACACCACATGACACCAACAGAATCACTTGCTCCTTTCTGAAGTGTAAATGTAGAAAGCACAGGGGAAAGGGGGAGGGTCTCTAAACTGGGTTACTATCCTCAGTAGGGTTTGGCAATCTTCCTGGCTTCTTAGGTAGCCTGATATGCATCTGAGAACCAGGGAGGCTGAGGAACTGTGTGACTTCTTGGGTGATGAATGAATTTGTCTTGCACTTTATGATCCTGTCTATTCTTAAAACCCTTTTATAGGAAGCTAAGTGATCTCTTAATGTCGTGTCTTTAAATCCTAGGAGACAGACCTCCTGGATTCTTGGCAGCCTTAGGGTTTCTTGGCAGCCTAGCTATCTGAAATAAGAATGGACCCCCTCATACAGTGGTTCTCAACCTGTGAGTCTCAACCCACAGGAACTGTAGTAAAGGTCCACAGCATTAGGAAGGTTGAGAACCACTGCTCTCATAGAATAATGTTGCAAATTAGAGTTAGACTCACCTGAGCTCCCTTTAACCTATAATGAAATCAACTAATTATACTCTACATTAGAAACTAAGCAGAATATTTACTGTTTATTACCCTAATATTTTGATTTCTAACAGTGTAAACTTCATTCTCTTATTATATTCTTCAATTTTTCTGATGGTGAGGGCAGAGATCAGCTGGAATCAGTTTGAGTAGAGCTTAATTCAATTTGATTTTCTCAATGTTTTTGAAAACCAAATTGGCGTTCAGGATAAGATGAGTGGCAGAGACTCAAACGTAGTGTTCCTACTTTGGGGCACTATTTAATCTTTTACTCCTATTGTCAACCAGAAAATGGGTGTTTTAGTCCATTTATGCTTCTATAACAAAAATACCATAGATGGGGCAATTTATAGTAATGGGCATTTGTTTTTTACAGTTCTAGATGCTGGGAAGTCTAAGATGAAGACACCAGCGGATTCAATGTCTGGTAAAGGCTTATTCTCTGCTTCAGAGAAGGTGCCTCTTGCTGCATCTCCATGGAGAAAAGACAGAAGGGAAAATTCTTAGATGCCTCTTTCATCAGGGCATTAGTCCCACTCAGGATGGTGGGTCCTTATGGCCTAATCACCTCCTAAAGCCCCATCTCTTAATACTGTTGCATCAGGGATTAACTTTCAGCATGAATTTTGAAGTGATACAAACATTCAAAGCATAGCAACTGGCTATGCCATATCTTTTCCTATAAGGAATTCTGGTGGTACTGATATATCCAGATAGGAAAATGTACCTGGTCAGTGCTTCAGGCATCACAGGTGCTGTATAGTATTTTAAATGAATATATGAATGTGAATAAATTGATACTCTTTAAAAGCTGCCATCTTATCATCAGCCTGGCCCCAAGATGAATATCACCTCTTCAGAGAAAACTTCAGGAGCCTGGGATGGAGTGAGAAAACAGGGAAAGACACATTTGTCCTGAAAGATCTTTGCACTAATGAACTGTTTTGTCCACAGCACAGTCCAGAGGCTTTTGGTGAATTTGATCTTGATCCAAGATAGAGTTGATATTTAAAAGGAGTGGGGCAAAGTGTTTTGGCAGCATAGGGCTCTACTACTGGAGCAAATATCTAATGATTCAGCATCTGTCTTCAATGAATTTGGGGGAAATTATTTAATTGTGTACATATCTTGGCCTCAGTTTTCTTATAAGTAATGTGAGGATTATGGTATCACCTTCACCACAGAGTTGTTCATTCATTCCACAAATGTATTTTGAGCCCTGACTTTGTTCAAAGTGCTCTGATGGGCAGTGAAGATACAGCAAAGAACAAGACATAATAGCTGCCTTCCTCCCACCGCCCCCGGCCCAGCTGCTTACATTCTTCTTACATTAATAATTGTGACTGTTCTGCACAGTGATAAGTACTATAAAAGGAAATTAAAGAATATATTGTGGCTATGATGGGCTAGATGATGTCTCACCAAAACTGAGGTCGTAGGGACGTTTTCTCTGAAGAGATGATGTTCATCTTGGGGTCAGGAGCACTCTAGGAAGCTGTTACAAAGTTCTTGAAAATGGAAGAATTAGTATACTTGAGGATTAAATGAGATTATGTCTGTGGAGTATTTAACATAGTGCTGAGTACATGACAAATGTTAAATGAACAGTAGCAGTGATGATAATGGTGATGACGGTGATGGTAATAGATGGGAGGCCAGGGGGATTACGAATCATCACTAGGGTCTGGCCATAGTGGTAGGAGGCCACCTTTCTGGAAAGAGACTAGCATGAACTGGGCTATATGTGCTGTTGTTTGGAGCAAAGTACAAAGCAGATATATCTGTAATTTTGGTACATGATGAGGTTCCCACTTGGTAGAAAAACATCCCCTGAAGTCATTAGACCCTCATCTGTGGAATTGGGAGCAGAGGGGTTCCTAGTAGCCCTTCCCATTATGGTCAGTTCTGTTTCTGTAGCTAGTTAGAGTTGAAGCTGCAGGTTGGAGGTGATCATTCTGTGGTTGAGCAGAGCTGGAGAGCCACTCCCTGCATGCAATTTACCTGCAACCTGGGAAACCTAAATTCTATACACTTCAAAAGCTCTGACAGCCCAGCACTAGCTCAGAGGGAGTCTGGAGCTGAGTTTATAAACATATAGGTGCCCACAGAGAGGCTGGCAGGAAAGCATCACAGCTGAGCATGTCCTCATCTAGGACCAGTGTTGGAAACTCTGGTGCCAGATCTCATTACTGCTCTAAGAAAGTCCTTGCAAGGCTCGTGTCTCTTCCTGACATCTTCTATGGGCTCAGACTTTTGTGGTGCTGGCTTCGTTTTCCTTGACACTGGAACATTTATATTTGATCCTGTTGGGATGAATTATGCACACACCCCACTGAACACAGATTTAATGAGGGGATTTCTTTCCTGTTCCTTATTTTGACTTTTAATGGAGTCTAGCCTTTGAATTAAGCATTGGCTCACCAATTTGAGGCTTCAAGAGATACAGAAAGAGAAACTATCTCTCAACTAGGGACTTAGAGGTGCCTGTTTTGGTAACAAGCCCTATCTATAGATTTTCTTTATCTGGATCTTATTTCTGGGTCTCCAGTGAATCCAGTGGTGAAGTTCTTCATTAGAGTCAGAGAACAAAGACTGTGTTGGACCAGGTGAGGAGTTATACTGAAACTCTGGGAAGCAGGATGATCTGAAGGCCAAGTGTAAGCCAAAGCTGAAGAAATAACAGTTCTTAAGGGAAATTATGATGCTGCAACTAGAAAAGGAATCATGGGTTCAGAAACTCTAGTAGCCACTGTCCAGCATCTGTTCCCTCTTATTTTATTATCAATAACTTTATTTTTCATATGGAAAAATGATGTCTCTGGTTTCTTTTTTTTTTTTTTTTTATTGAATGGTAACTGTGTACATTGATGCACTTTGGGGGTACAGTGTGGTGTTTTCATA
>NW_003852491.1:4559813-4564128 GCF_000181295.1 Otolemur garnettii | reverse complement strand
AAGTGTTCTGATCATAAAGGGATGCTGGATGTTATCAAAAGCTTTTTCTGCATCAATTGAGAGAATCATATGGTCTTTCTTTTTTAATTTGTTTATGATGTCTCTGGTTTCAATTGATATGATACAAGCAAGACTTGACTGTATTCCCTGCTTTAGAAAATGAACTAGCCAGTGAGATACTTAAATACCTTTGGCTAACTAACTGGTTCAGGGGTGGGTGTGTGGCCCAAAAAAAAGGAGTTTGAAAGGAAGATATTCTGTCTCTCTCTCTCTTTCTCCTTCCCTCCCTCCAGTTGCTAAATAGTAAAGTGATAGAATATACATCTATGAGCTGCTATTGGCCACCACATGGAAAGGGCTCTTGACATAAAGTGACTGTTCAAGAGAGACTAAAGCATTATTAGAGAAATAGAAGGCAGTATTGAATGTGCACGGCATTATTCAAAAGTCCCTGGATCCAGCCATACCTGAAGCTATTATAAAATAACACATTCCAATATTTATTACACTATTTTTAGTTGACATAATTTCCTTTAAGACAGAAATATTTGACTTGAAAGCTGAGGAAGAAAACAAAAAAAAAGTAGTAAAAAAATTAGTTAAGAAGAAATGGACCAGGTCATAAGAAAGAATGAAGAACTGTCTCTATGAGATGCTGGTTTGGGCATAAAGATAAATCTCCTTCTTGTAATTACAGGACTAGTTTGGCCATGTCTCAGCTTCAGTGTCATTTGTGTCAGAGCCATTTCTTATAACTGTAATAAGAGTGAAATTTTTTCAGTGAAATTGATCCATATAAAAATAACTTCAGTAAAATTAAAACAGAAAATAATTGGAAGCAGTTTAACTGTACTGTACAGAAAATTGATCCAAGAGTTAAATAGGTTTGAAGAGTTAGTTCCAGAAATAATTTCTTCATGAAAATATAGCAAGTTAACCAGAATTTTGATTAGAATAGTTGTTATTCCCTTGTTTTAATACTTATACAGGAGAAAAATAACCTCCATAGGTTCTTAGTTGGAATGGACCCTTATTACACAAGACAGGTTAGTAAGAGAAAACCAGAAGTTTACATGTGCATTTCATATACTCATGGGAGACACCCAGGAAATGAATGATTCTCAAAAAGATAGTTTTGAATTATAATATAAACTAGAATAGTATATTCAACAAAATACAGTAAATTTTTAGAAAAGTGGCAGGACAAATGAAGAGGACCAAGGTTCTAGGGGAGGAAGGCAAAGTAACCAGCAGATAAATTTCCAGGCTGAGGAAGGTTTAATGTTTTCAGTGGTTAACCTTTGGGTGTGGGTTGAAGTGAGAAATCTGGAGATTCTCCACAGAGGTAAGTATGAAAATTGAAAACCACACCCAAACACAACACGAGGGGGCGTTTTAAGGAACGAAAGCTATTTCATTGGAGAGGAGATACCATGGAGGCCTTGATAACTGTCTTCAGATGTCTCAGTGGGGATCATGAAAAGGGAATATTTCACTTGTTCTGTGCAGCACCTCCCAAGGGCATTACTTGTGAAGAAAGACTTTTGGCTGCATAATAAAAATATAATTGAACATTAACCTAGGAGTTAGTATTATATTTGCTCCCTTGAAGTACATAGGCAGAAGCTTGCCAGCCATCAGGAAGACTGACAATACTCTCACTCGTTCAAGTATTGATGGCAACTACTATGGTTTGCTAAGCAATCAATAAGAGGAGAGATGATTTTTCTATTCCCATGAAGTTTACCTTCCTGCTCAGTTTTGCGATGTGGGAAGGAGTGAAGCTCCACAAAGGATTGGAAGGCTGGCACCAAGATCAATGTCAAGGTTCGAGCTGGGGCATAGGTACGAGAGCTAGATGTGAAAAGGGGGTGGAAGTATTCTTCTGAACCCTGATATCTATAGATTTTATACTTTGGAGCAGAGTTATGAACCTCTTTGGTTCTTCTTCTCCATTAGTAAAACAATTTTTTGAATTTTTGCTCAAGCAACATTTCTTTCTTGAAGTCTAGTCTATCTGGAGAAGGTGCTGAGAAACTATATTTCTTACATGCCTAGAGGTTCCTTCTAAGGAAAGCAATCTCAGGTGGCTCTTTACAGTATAAATAATTTATTCCAAGTGTGAGAATTAAACCAGCCCTCTTCTGAAGGCTACAAATAATTGTATCAGGTCTTTGTTACTAGGCAAAAGCAATCAGTAATAATTGGAAGGATAGAGATCAATACCCATGAGGGACCTTGATGACAATTCTACCCAATAGACTCTACCGCATTGAATGAGAGCAAACAACTTGCCAGACTATCTGAGGCAGATGGCTCCAGAGAAGGTGGGTCATTAGAATTGTCATTTATCTTCCTGGTTTTTCATGGGTCTACTATGTTTTCAAATCATGGAACTGTTTAGGTCACCAAAGATAATGTCCCTCATGTCACTCCCCTGATTTTCCATTGCTCTTAGAATAAAAACAAGAATCATGGATGAACTACAAGTCTGGATATCTGGATTCTGCCCATCTTAGCCTTGGCTAACTGTAAACAGGCTCTCATACTTTTGCTCTGGTTTTATTACTCTTCTTTGGGTTTTTTCAGCATGCTATTGGGGCTTTGCATACTCTGTTTTATCAAGTCAGGGTCCCTATCATTTTGTTTATTTGTTTTTCCCATTCAGCACTGTATCTATAATTCCTACCACAGTTGTTGACACAATGTAGGCCTAAGGAAATAGATATACATGGACATTTTTTTAACTGATAGAATCTATCTACAAAAAACCCACAACCATATCATACTGAATAGAATAAAACTGAAAGCATTTCCACTTAGAACTGAAACCAGACAAGGATGTCCACTATTGCCACTACTATTCAACATAGTGCTGGAAGTCCTAGCCAATGTAATCAGGCAAGAGAAGGATATCAAGGGTATCCAAATAGAGACAAAGCTGGTCAAACTTCAACTGTTTGCTGATGATGTAATCTTATACTTAGAAAACCCTAGTAACTCAACCATGAGACTCCTGGAAATGATTGAAATACAGTAATGTCTTAGATATAAAATTGATGTCCACAAATCAGCCCCCTTCATATATGCCAACAGTCAAACTGAGAACCCAATCAAAGTCACAGTACCCTCCTTAGTAACTTCAAACAAAATGAAATGCCTTCCAATATACTTCACAAAGGATGTAATAGATCTCTGCAGAGAAAACTATGAAACCCTAAGAAGATAAATAGCAGAAGGAAGAACATACTATGCTCAAGGCTGAGAAGAATCAATATCATTAAAATGTCCATACTACCCAAATAAATCTACAGATTTAAAGCAGTTCCCATTAAAACACCACCATCATACTTTGAATAATTTGAAAAAATAGTTCCTTGACTCATATGGAACAAACAAACAAACAGAACCCCAAAATAGTCAGCCTGATTCTACAAAATAAAAACAAATGTCGAGGCATCACGTTACCAGACTTCAGGTTATACTACAAGTCTATATTGATCAAAACAACATGGTACTGGCCTAAAAACAGAGACATATCTGTGGAACAGAATCAAGAGCCTAGTAATGAAACCAGCCTCATATCAACCATCAGATCTTTGACAAACTAAGGAAAAGAATACACTGGGGGAAAGAATGTCTTTTTAATAAATGGTGCTGGGAGGACTGGTTAGCCACATGTAAAAGACTGAAACTGGATGCGTACCTATCACCATTTACAAAAACTAACTCATGCTAGACTAAAGATTTCAATCTGAGACAGGAAATGATAAAAACTCTAGAGGGAAGTGTGGGAAAACGCTTGGGAAAGAATTCATGAAGAAGACCCTATTGGCAATTGCAACAACAACAAAAATTAATATATGAGGCCGGATCAAGTTAAAAAGCTTTTGTACAGCTAAAGACCTAATCAACAAAAGCAAATAGATAGATAACCTTTAGGACGGGAGAAGATATTCACATGTTATGAATTAGACAAAGGGCTAGTGACCAAAATATATGAAAAACTCAAGCAAATCACCTCTTGGTTCTCTATTCTGTTCCATACATCTACCTTTCTATTTTTGTGCCAGTACCATGCTGTTTGATCACTATCGATTTATAGTATAGTCTGAAGTCTGGTAGCGTGATTCCTCCTGCTTTGTTTTTATTTCTGAGTAATGTCTTGGCTATTCGAGGTTTTTTCTGATTCCATATAAAACAAAGTATTATTTTTTTGAGATCTTTAAACTATGACAGTGGAGCTTTAATAGGGGTTGCATTAAAATTGTACATTGCTTTGGGTTGATTCTTCCCAGCCATGAGCATGGTATGT
>NW_003852491.1:4537334-4557904 GCF_000181295.1 Otolemur garnettii | reverse complement strand
TCTTAACACAGTAACTAAGAAAATGCCATGAAGGCTATGTTAACCAGTTTGATGAAAATATTTCAAATTGTATATAAAACCAGCACATTGTACCTTATGATTTAATAAAAAAAAACACACTTTGAGATATCACCTAACACCAGTGCAAGTAGTCTACATCACAGTGTCCCAAAACTGCAGAGAGGGGGGCATAGTTACACACTATTGGTGAGATTGTAAAGTAGTACAGCTGTTTTGGAAAGATGTATGGATAATCTTGAAAAAGGTAAACGTATAACTCCCATTTGATCCCACATTTCCATTACTAGGTATCTACCCAGAAGAAAAAATATTATTTTGTGATAAGGACATTTGCACTCAAACATTTATAGCAGCTCAACTAACAAATGCAAAGACATGGAAACAACCCAAGTGTCCATCAGCCCATAAATAGATTAATAAACTGTGGTATATGTATACCATGGAATACTATTTAGCCATGAAAAAGACAGAGGCTTTGTAGCTTTTCTATTTACCTGTATGGATTTGGAGAACATTTTCCTAAGTAAAGTATCTTAAGAATTTAAAAGCAAGTACTGTATGTACTCAATACTAATCTCAAAATAGTAGATCAACAACTATAGGCCCACATGGGAGAAAAACACAATTAAGTTCAAGAAAGGAGAAGGGGGGAAGGGGTTTGGTAAGCTCCCACCCATTAGGTACAATGTAGGGGTATATGACATACTTCTTGGGTGAAGGATTCAACTACAATTCAGACTTTTGATATTACCTTATAAATTACTTTATACAAATAATGTAATGTAATCATAGGTACCCTCATATTAACCTGAAATTAAAAAGAAATAGATATCACTCTAATTTCATAAAAATAGTTACCCATCACTATAAGCCATCTGAACATGTAGTTCCCTGCTTGATATACTAACACTTTTAACATACATGAGACAAAACAGCATGGTGGTTAAACTTTTGGGCTCTGGAACAATTTTTTTTCTTTTTTGGTCTGGATTATATTCCTGATTCTCCATTTAATAAGTGGATGAATTTAGTCAACTTCTTTAAACTTTGTGTGCTTTGGTTTTTTAATCTTTAAATGTAGGATTATAACATTAAATTCTAATAGATAAACATTAGAACCTCTGTAAGCTGGCCACCCAACAGACTGTAACAAACTGGTCAACATACAGGGATGGTCAACATAAGGAACTAAGCCTACTGTACTGATATGTACATGTGATGCATGTCCAGTTTATGAAAATTAGGTCAATGTGGAGAAGTGGTCAGCTATCAAGGTTCTACTGTATTTGTTGTGCAGATCCAGTGATCCGATAAGAACCATGCCTGGAACATAGTTAGCAGTCAATAAATTGTACAAGTTGCATATCAGCTTCCAGGTAGAACTGACTGCTTTCTGCTTTATCATATCCCTCTGAACTTCTTCATGCAATGGAATATTAAAGATTAAAAGTTGAAAGTATAACATAACCACATACTTTTATTGTTAATTTTAAATACACCACTTCCTTGTAGCCTAGATATTTTACCATACTCCTGATGTGTGAGATGTAGGAGTAACTATGCTTCTTGATGGGTCTGCACATTCTCTCCTAGGTGAATTGTCTATAAAAGGATTGGGACCATGGTCCTATAGATGACTCTCACACCACTTATGCCCAGAGTGGTGACTTCATCTGCTCAGGTTGCTATAACAAAATGCCATAGACTGGGTTGCATAAACTGGGGTTTGTTTCTCACATTTCTAGAGAATAGGAAGTCCAAGATCAGGAGACTAACAAGGTCAGGTTCTTGGCATGGGCCCTCTTTCTCACTTGTAGGCAGTTGCTTTGTTGCTGGGTCCTCATATGGTTGAGAAAATGAAAATTCTTGTTCTTTCTTTTCTTAAAAAAGGATGCTAAAGCATTATAGGGATACTACCCCATGCCTGCATGTAAACGTAATCACCTCCCAATGTCTCCATCACATCAAGACACATGAATTTGGGGGAGACACAAACGTTCAGACTATAATATGTGTCTAAGAGGATTCTAGAACATGATGCATGTAGAAATGCCATGCATAGGATTTTGTACATAGTAGGTGTTCATGAATGTTTATAAATCTGCATTTGAGTGAAGAGAACTGCTATTAACTGGGGCTAATCTGATAAGGGCAATTCTAGCTGACTCAGTCCCTCTGGGAGCCCCACACATTGTTAAAAATTCCATAGTTACATGAGAGGCACATATTCTGTAGATTCTGCAAGTTGTTCATTAATTTACAATACTACATTTTATTAAATTAATTTAGATTTTAATGAAAAAAACTAAACCAAAGTGATTTCTGTCTTGAGGAGGAAATAGCATTTCTTTCTTTCTTTCTTTTTTGGAAATACCTTTTCTATTCAGGTTTAGGGAGTAGGATGCCAGAAAAGAGAAGTGGAAATTAAAAAAAAAAATGTTCTAAATTTCTCCAGTGGTTATAGTCTATTGACTTAAAAAAGTTTAAAAAGATGACCTTCTACACCAAAATAGTGAGTTTGTCGTTAATGGGGATATCTCACCTCAAAGACATGGTGGGACGTTAGTAATGGGACTGATAAATAGGAAGAAGGAACTGGGATTAGGGAGGGTGAGGACCAGGATGTTCAGCGGAGCTACAGGGGAGTCTTCAAACTCCCAAGCCATAAATAAGTTTGGGAGGTTGAACTTGTTTCTGGAAGGTGAGCCCACCGAGGGCACTGTGGTGGGAAAGACAACACATGCTATTTCTTTTTAAGTGGGTGACTGATGCTTCAGACCATTTAAAATCTCCAAAGCTAATGCCAAATATTTATTACTCAGGAAGATTCTGGCTTCAAGGATCTAGCACCAGGTCAAATTGCCTGAAGCAGTGAACTTATTTGGCTTCATTAACTGAAAAAGTTCAATGGTAGAATTTTAGGAATAGTTGTTCAAAATGACACCCTTAAGGACTTGTGTTCTTTATTCACTTGATTCAATGTTTCCCATTTCCTTTATCTCAGGTGAGTTCTTACTGCATGGTCACAAAAATGGCCACAAGTAGGCCAGATATGGTGGCTCACACCTGTAATTCTAGCACTCTAGGAGGTGGAGGTGGGCGGATTGCCTGAGCTCAGGAGTTTGAGATCAGCCTGAGCAAGAGTTAGTCCCTGTCTCTAAAAACAGCGTGGCATTGTGGCAGGCACCTGTAGTCCCAGCTACTTGGGAGGCTGAGGCAAGAGGATCTCTTGAGCCCAGGAGTTTGAGATTGCTGTGAGCTATGATGACACCACTGCACTCTACTTAGAGTGACAGAGTCTCAAAAAAAAAAAAAGGCTACAAACAAGTCTAGAACTTCAAGAGTACCCTACCCACCTAATAATCCTGGTGTGGAGAAACAAGCACCTCTCAGTCAATATTTTTATGGAAGTCCTGAGATTTAATTTTATTGTCTCAAGCTATCTTTTTAATTACTGTCACAGGGATTGTGGAGGCCTCTGACTGGTTAGCTTGGGTCACATGCCTATCCCCTAATTACCCTTCTCAGGAATTGTGAAGGGCTTTGATTGGTCGACTTGGGTCACGTGTTCACCCCCGCCAAAGCAAGAAACTCTATATAGCCAGCTCCATCAAAAGGACACAGTCACAAAGTAAAGTTGGGGCAGTTATTCACAGGATGATTGGAGTGGTATTATCAGAAAAATGGTGGTGAATTTGGGGTAGACCAAAACAACGCATATTGTCTTTACTTAGGATATAGCCTCCTGGTCCCCGATGCCAAGGGAAAGGAGCTAGCTTCAGTAAAACAAGCTGAGCTTGGGGATTCTAGTCATTTAGGCAGAATAAAAATAAGAATGTGAGTCAGAAGATGAGTTGCAAACCTTAGAATAACATGGTGAAAATAAAAAAACCCATGATTTCAAGATGTATGTGAGGATTTGTCTTATTTACCACTATATCCCCAGTATCTCTCCCTGAGCCTGGCACATAGTAGGTGTTTAATAAATTTAAAATAGTGACTGAAAGTATATTATAACAAGAACGATACACTGCTGCTGCTACTAATATGGCGATGGTAACAGTAGTACATAAATGGCAAAAAGAAAGCCAGATTTTCAAGAGCAGCAGCCTACCACTAAATCTCTATGAGCCAAAATTTATTAAATTACCATGTGCCAAATACTATGCTACATACTATATTTTCAGTAGATCATTTTATCTTTATAGAGATGCCATAAAGGCAAAGCTTTATTATCTCTATTTTACAAGTGAGGCTCAAAGGTGGTGGTTGTGTTAGTTAAGCTAGTTTGTGTAAGCAACCCCCAAATTTCAGTATCCAGATAGCATGAAAGTTGTTTCTTGCTCCTTTCAAGAAATAAACCTAGGCTTCCATAGTCATCCAGGGTCATGTGGCTCTGCCCTCTGCCAGAGACACATCCTGCTTTGTAGTATCTAGCAGACAGGAAAGGGACTCTCATCTGAGGATGTTAACCATCCTGACTGCAGGTGGCCCACCTCATTCCTGCTCACAGTCTACTAGTAAAATAAGTCATGTGGTCCCTCCTACATCCAAGAAGATCTGGGGAATGTAGCCTGTTTGTGTCAAGGAGCTGCATACTACACAGTTACATTAGTAAGCAACAATGGTCACATGCTCAGCCGTGCTCAAACCCCTCACCAAACTCAAGTCACATTCACCTCTACACACCTACCTACCTATATTCTTCTTTCCTTTGGGCATTATCCAAATTCCTTCCACTCTTCACCTGGCCTCCACATTCTTTCTGTATCTTTGCCCTGATCTCTGTCTCTACTGCCCCTACTGACAAAGGGAATTTTATGAGCAAACTCAGGACCAGAGTTATCACAAACAGGGCATTTAAATCAGCTCTCTGGCCAGGCTTGGTGACTTGGACTCTTCATTACAGTCAAATTCCACCTGCAGAATTCCCCTGTGCTGCAACGGCTCCAAAGCTGAAATAATTTGATGATTTGATTCTAAGGAGGTTCAGTGATATTAGTTGACTGAATATGAAATGTGTCTTTAAAACCATTCCCTTCCCAATCTTTTTGATCATTAGATTTGCTCTTAATCTCACACGCAGACATTCTGTGATTTTTTTTCTCCTTTTGGCAGGTTAATTAAACCTGTCTTTAATTTTTTTTCTTTTTCCAATCCTGCCTAAACATTAGGGAAAAGATCTAAGACTCTAATCTCTGGTGGCATTTGTTATGGAATATTCCAAACACCTGGGACCATAAACCATTCTCTCATTGAACTCCAGCTCTGCTCATTTCAAGCTGCCAGAACTCACACCTCGTTGTGTGAGCAACTTTAACTTGGGGGAAGGGAGGGTCACTTAACTAGAAAATTGAACAATAAAAATCTCAGGAAATTGGATATTTAAGCGTTCAAAGTAATTGATATTGAAGAAAAAGTATGATCTACTAGAATTATATCCACACAATCTATTGCCCATTAGTTGGGACACCCACATAACCCTAATCTAAAATTATGAGGGTTCATTACAGATGCAATCAGACACAGTCATCTTCATTCCATACATCAACAGTTCACGTGCTCCAAAAATCCTCTTTGTCTTTGCGTTCCCCACATTCCTAAAGCAGAAATTTGACATCTGATTTTTTTCATATTAGATGACAATTTCTAGGGCATTGTGCCCTAGAAATCCTGCATTAAATATAACACTAAGAAAAATATAAAAAAAGGTTGAAATACCATCTGGATAGCTGGAGGTAAAAAAAATGAAAGATGATGCCCTTAAAGGTGAAAAAAAGTTAAGAAAAGGTAGAAGGAAAATTTCTTTGTATTAATGGCTGGAGGAGGCTGTTTGAAGCATTCTTCACCCAGCTGAGACGTACATAGTGACTTTTCATGATTTTTCCAAAATGTGGTTGGTCAGCAGGCACTGTGGTGCTTATTTAATCTTGAGTCCCCCCGGTAATATGGAAAAACCAAACACCCAACAATATTAAAACAGAACAGCTGCATCTGAGCAGAAGCCAGAGTTCTTAATTCATACAACCTTCCCAAATGTTCCAACCATAACTTTGATCTTATTCTGTCTTTCTCCCTTTCTGGCTGTTCTGAAGGTTTTCTAACCTCAAGTGGTAGAGAGGCCCTCTGTGAATTTCATATCCTTCTTCTGCTAGTCACTAAGTCTATCTTTCTCTCTACCACCTTAGGACCAGTGGTTTTTTTTTGTCTGTGCATTTATGGCACCCAGATCCTCCCCTATGAAAAAGGCTATACTCTCCATTGTCATTGTCTGTTAGGACCTCTCTCTGTTCTGTTAAGAATTGAGATCAAGGCCAAGGACTGTGTTTTATTCATAACTGCATCTCTAATACCTGATACACATAATTATCCCTAGTAGTAGACTACACAATAATTACGGACTAGACTTAGGCCATTTTAATTATTCATTGTTACTCAATGGATATTTACAAGGTGCTGTAGACACTTTGCTTTTGATGTCAAGTTCAATGATTTTCAAAATTGCAACTCAATACTTGGTGGTGAAATCATTTTAGTAGGTTGTAAGTAGTATTAAGAAAAATAAATAGAGAACTATGAAATAGGATAAGAATGGAAAGTGTAGGGTAGGGTAGGCCATTAGCCTTGAGAAATATAGATGATAATGATGCATATGTAAAAATATAAATATGAACATACACTTGAAACTATATATTGGGGGTGGCAAGTATATTCTGGATCACAAGTATGTGTAAGTCTCTGATCTTGATAACTTAATTTATGCTAAGGCTTTACTAGCAGAATTAGATAACTAATGATTAGATATTTTGTCAAGCCAATATGACTATAAGGAAATTCAGAGTCAAACTTTTTTTTTTTTTTGAGACAGTCTCATTGTGGGTAGAATGCTGTGGCATCCATCTACCTCACAGCAACCTCAAACTCCTGGGTTCAAATGATCTTCCTGCCTCAGTCTTCCAAGTAGCTGGGACTACAGCCACCTTCCACAATGCCTGTGCTAATCTCTTTTCTATTTTTAGTAAAGATTGGGGATTGTTCTTGCTCAGGCTGATTTCAAACTCCTGAACTCAAGCAATCTGCCAATCTCAGCCTCCCAGAGTGTTAGGATTACAGGCATGAGCCAGAGTCAAACTTAGCCCTCACAGGCTGCTTATTTGTGTTGTGTTTTTTATCCCTGGTCTTGACTTTCTATTCCAATTTACATCTTCTTTGGTTCAGAGACATACTTCTATGTAGATTTGTTAAAAGCATTTTAATAAAACCTGTTGTTTTTGACTTTCCAGCAACCCATCTTCTGTTATAAGCATCTTAATTTTCTTTAGGAAAACCACTGGTTCTTCATTCTTAGTCCATATCATTCAGGTTGGGAGGACAACCCTGCCTCCCCCTGGCTCTAGGAGTCCACACAGAATCCATGCATAGGCAATCTCCATGTTTTAGTTCTTGTCTACGGTAGTAGTTTAGGTCTATTAATGTCATTCAATTGCTCCAGTAAGATCCAGTCCTAAAACTTGGGCTGGAACTTTGGGGAAAGACCCTCTCTTTACAGGACTGAAGACCGGAATTGCAACAGGTCACACCATGGAGGGAGCCTATCTGAGAATAACACTACACAGAGAAACACAGACCCAAGAAACAGAGAGTCCTTGACTTTGGATGATGACACCCAGCCAGCCCCAAACTCCTCTAGTAGTTACAACTAAAACCATCCTGGTGGACTTAGTCACCTCAAACTTCTATAGAATGGGGAGGGTGGAGCATTCGCATCCTTGTTCTCAACTCTTTGCTTTTCCTCCCTAGGAGAGGGCGATACTGCCCCACCATTTGCCATCTGACATGCAGAGACTGAGGAAGAGGCTGCTGCTCCATGCCATGGATGTTGGGCTTGGTCATGCAACTTGCTTTGGTCAATGAGAAGTGATAGGCTATCTGCCAGCACCAAGCAAGAGCTTTTGGAGTCTTTGTGAATGCCCAAAGGCCTCTTACTATTTTTTCCTCTGCCCTGAGAAAGACATCATGTTCCAGATGTTGTTTCATCTGGATCCTGTGATGGGAAGACCCAGGGAGCAGAGCCAAGTTGACCCACAGCCAACAACATGCAGCATCAGTGAGAAATAAACTCCTGCAGTGGTAAGGCACTGAGATTTGGTGCTACTTTGTTTTCATGGCCATAAATATTGATTTATTTTGAATTCATCACTACATTCACCCCATATTCATTTTCCAGCATGCAGTATGGAACACACACACACACACACACACACACACTGAGATCCAGATCCCTTACAGTTCTTCTCCACTGACATTTTCCCTCACGCTTCACAAGTAGACCTGAAATAGAAGAAACATTTCAAAATCCTCCGTACAGATTCCAGAATAACAGTGTGGGTAGAAGAGAACACTGTGGTAGATGCTGTAAAACAGATGAAATGATCCATCCTGAAAGCCAGGCTTCAGGAGACGGGTGGCACAGACGCTGCTGGACACCACTGTTTGCCCTCAGCATGCAGACCTTGGGGCCACACCCAGGATACTGGACAACAGAGGGCTGGGGGGATCCAAGGGCTGACAATATTCGATATTTGGTCCCTGCAGAAGCAGAAAGGCTTTATAGGATTGGAATGAACTTCAAATCCATTAACTCAACTGGACTGCCGTGGATTTCACAAATTAATATATTGATAAACAACATACATGTGGTTTCTGTTCTGACGCAATTTATATTCTGACTGAAAGGAGGCAGTAGAGCTGTAAAATATAGAAGAAATGAATCAATGCTTTGGATGGCAAGGTATTGAATGCAGTGATGGACTGAAGTGGTAGAGAATGTGGGGTGAGGGGTGGGGAACACTGTGCTACTGTAAACGGGTGTGTCAGGAAGGTCGGGGTAAGGAGGTTTTGTGCTGAATGGTGAAGAGGGAGATGGTGAGGGGAAGAAGACTCTGGGAGAGAACAGTAAGTGCAAAGACCCTTTGGCAGCAAATTCTGGAGTTCACTTGTCTCTGAATTTCTCCCCTTTCCTGGGCACACCCCTGGATTGTGTTTCTAGTCTTTTGTGGTGGGAAAGGCCACCTGGCTGAGCTCTAGCTAATGCCCCATGGGGGAAGCAATGGTCACTCTTCCCAGGGCTGGCCACTATGACTCCAAAGGGCTTCTTGGTGCTCTCCCTTGGTTCCTGCCCAGTGGATAAATGTTAACTGTCCATTAAAGCCCACAGGAGCCACAAGTGAAAGATGGCAGAGCCTCCATCAGCTGAAGGTTCCCTTCCCAATCATGCCATTGACCAACAATGGCCTGAGATGAGAGTGAACAAGAAATAAACGTATCATGCTAAATCAGTCAGTTTGGGGGAAGGGATGTTTGTTAGAAAAGTGAATGATAATCACCCTGTCTTATAAGCCCCGAGATGAGAAAGAAATTCCCATGATCTATGGATAGAAAGATAGTCTAGACAGATCATGGAAAATCTACCCTTCTATCATAACCACAGTGACAGGGACATGTCCTGGGCACCTTGGGCCCTCTGTCCTACTGGTCCCCTTGAGTGTGTGCACTTGCTGTGAATTTCACTCCTGTGCGAGATACAGTAGTCAATAAACTCAGTTGTCACAGGAAGAAACTGAGTCTCAGAAAAAGAAGCCCATCTGAGTTTCTAGCTTACAAACAAACTAACAACAACAAAAAAAACTTGAGAAATTTGGCAAAACGGTGCTCACACTCTACCTGGCAAAGACTGGCAGAACCAGTCTGTGATGTCTCTCATCTTCCCACAAAGTTTGAGTGCAAGCCCCCTGCATGATCTGTCTCATCCTTGCATATCTTGTTCTTGCATTTGTTTAACAAGCACATATACAGCACTTATGACATGCCAGGCATTATTCTATGGGCTTTGAAAATATTAATTCATATAATTATTTTAACCATATGGAAAGGTTAGAATTATCATGCCCATATTCCAGATAAGGAAACTGAGGCATAAGGTAGCCAAGGCACTTGTTGAAGGTCCTGCAACTAACAAGCAGTGGAGCAGAGATTTGAACCTGATTTGGGCCTCCAAATCTACACTCTTCCCCACCATCCTGTAACAGCTCCGAGGCTTGCTGGATCTCTGAATTTGTGTTGATGGCCCTTTTATTCAGGTGAACAGGACACAGATGTCATCATGTCATCCAGACTTTGTTATTCCCCTTCTCGCTCCATCCTCCAATTACAAGTTATCAGCTGAGTCATTCTAGTAACTTCCCATCTATGTGCTTCTCCCATCTCAGCTACTTCCTCAGTGAGGAAGTGGTCAAGTGATGTCCATGGAGAACGCTTTCCTAAGTAATGTTTAGAGAAGCTTGAGGGATAATTCCCAATGTCTGAGCCACAAAGCCACGCAGGCAGCTGTATATGGAAGGAGTCTCACCAACATAGCAGGGTGAGACAGTGCTGTGCTCATCATCTGAAATTATCCTCTCTCTGCCCTTTCCCTTTCTCTCTCTGCACAGAGATTCCCAACATTTTGAAAAGCTGTCATTTTATTTTTCTCAGCTCCTCCATCTCTGGCTACAGCATCATTCACACTGACTGTTTCTTCTCCGAAGTGCTCCAGGGAAATTCCCTGGGAGAAGTGACTCCTTTATACTTTTTTTTTTCCCCCAGAACCAAATATTTAGGCTGTTCGGGGAATGGCCTTCCCTAGAGGATGCAGAATCCTATGGCTTGATTTGGCCTCCATGTGGTGTTCCAAGCTCTGCAGAAAGAATGTCAGTGAGGCTCAACCTGTAAGTTATGAGAGTCAATTTTCCACCCCATCCAAATTCTATTTCCACAATATCTCTGCCAAACAAGCTGCCCGGCCCTGACTTGAAGATGCTTGAATGATGAGTGGCTCGTTCCTTTTCCATTCCCACACAGCCTGCAAGCTTTGGAGTGAATTCCTCACGTGGAGCCCAGACCTGCCTTTCTGTAACTTCAAATCCACTCTTGCTTCTGTCCCATGGGCCACGTATAATTAAGCAGCCCGATTCCCTTTTGTCCTCCTTCTTTTCTTCCACCCCTTCCTACCAGTTACCAAGCACCCACTGTGTGGCAGGCACTGTCCTCGCACCTCACACACCATCTCATTTGAATTTTCAGAGCAGCATCATGAGTTTAGTGCAATTAAGATTGCCACTTTACATATGCAGAAAGTAAGGCTCAGAGGTCACACAATTTCTTGTCCCCTTGTCACTTGTCCTGGATTGTACAGCTGGTAAGTGAAAAAGCCCATCCCTTGATAGAAGTTTATGTTCCTGCCGACCACCTTCTTGGGACTAATGCTGAAGTTTAGTGATATTTGATGGCATATGATCAGGGACCCCTGAATGGCCAAATATAAACATGATACTCTCTCTAATTTCTCCCTGAAGCTTCTCAGGAAGAAACACACAAATGTCAGGACTTCGGTGAGGGTGGGGACAGGGCAATTGTGCTGGAGACATTGCTTCCTTCTTCCTGAGCCTGGCCTTTCCCTGTTTATAGCTGCTTGCCTTGTCCAAATAGCCCTCTGAGGATTCTAAGGGGGGTCTCCCAAAACTCCAGGGTTTCTTTTAGACATGGAATAACATCTAATCCATCTTTCTTAGACATAAGTCACTACAAAAGTTTTAAGACAGTCTGTGTTATGGTCCATTCATTATTTCACTTCCTAGAAACGTAGTCAAGAGCATCTGATTCACCCGGGCAAGTTTCCATTTGCTCAGCTTCCTTTCGTTGCTGGGAGGGCTTCGTGTGTTTCCGTCTGTGTGGATTTCATATTTCTTGATTTTTGTATATCTCAGAACTTTTGTAATGATCCAGGTAATTGTATGTGTGTATTCTTGGATTTAGATGTAAATTACATGTAGAGTAAAAGGCAGGTGAGGCCTTGCGGACCTCAAGTTACCTTTTCTGGATTATCCGTATTGTTTATTTTTTTATCCCTATTGTTTAGACCAAGAGTTTGAGAGATCCATACTTGTGCCCTCTGGTTTATATTTCTGTATGGAGAGGAAGCAAGTGCCTAGCATGTGCCTGGCATTATGTTGACATTTTCCATTTACTATTTAATGGAGCCTGCACGGCATCCTCACCACTGAACTGATACTCCACACACAAACACACACACACACATCCTGTTTTGTAGATGATTAGATAAAGCCTCAGAGAAATAAATTTTCCAAGGTTAGAAAGTGGCAAAGCTACTTTTCAGACCCAATCTGGCTACTCTAGAGGAGAAGCTTTCAATCACTTGGATTCCCTGCCTTTCATGAAAATTAGAATTTGGGACCCAGAGAAACCCTCCCCTGTCTCAGCTCAATTCAGGCAAAATCAAATGGGAAAGGGATCAGTGTCCCTTGGTCCTCTCATTTCAGCCAGCCAGAGCCGTTCAACCTTGAAAATCCCTCTTCGTGTGTTCTGAGCCTGTTTTTCTCTAATTTCTAAGAAGCTGCATTTGGCACCCAGTAAATGACCTGAATCCCTGCCATTGCTGGTTTTGTTTCCGCAGCCACCTCATGAATTTTGAGTAACAGCTGGTATTTTCTCCAAACCTTACCCTTTAATTCCCTGGGGATGAAGGCCCAAACCAGAGGGAACTCTGTTTCTAAGGCAGACTTCACCTTGGCGATTCTAGGATACAACCACCCTGACCCATGCTCCTCGGGGGCAGAGACCTCGGGGGCTCAGCTGCCCCAACATATGTCTCCAGGGACAGAGAGGAGACAGGCCTGGGATAAACAGCCAAACATGGGAAATGTTTCATTCATTGTGTATTGCTCCATTGATGTGCGTTGCCATGGTGACCTCTGGTTATTTTTGAACCAGGAGAATTAATCCTATTGAATTTTCTGTCCTAATAACTTAAGAAATTAATTTTCTGTATTATAAAATTGAAATGCACAATCTCATGAACCAAGCTTTAGTAAGTTAAACTAATCCATCCAATTGCATTCTGGGCCCACAAGTGCTGTTTTTCAGATGGCAAAAGGGCAGGACCTGTCAGCAAATGGACATTGTGGATGGTGCTCTCGCTCTCAGAGGTAGCTATTTATTCACAAAGAGCTGATTTGTTAGAAATTTCCAGAAAGGGAGAGGCATGTTGAGTTGCATAGAGCCTTATTTGCAACTTATTTATGAATTTTCAAAACCCACCTAGTCAGTGCGAGAGTACGTCAACCCCTCTCTGTGCTCCAATCTAAACTCCTCCTTCCCTAGTTTCTGAAACAATAGTCAAAGGCCTCATAATGAATGAGTCTTAGAGTTACATTTATCGAACTGGACTCCGGAGTTTGGTGAGTCAGGTTCAGGGACCATCTTTTGTGCTGCTGCCTTGATTTCCTTCATGGCCAATTTTGGTCCAATATTCTCAAGTTGCCAAAAGATAACAACCACCACCATTCTGTCCCCTAATAACTGAGCAGTCATGTTGTTCCCACATTTCTCCCCAAGTCAGACTGCAGCACTCACTTTTTGCCTTCATCCCTGCCTCATTGCCAGGTCCCGCTCCATGATAAATTTTAACATCACAGTAATTTGCCCCAAACTGTTACCCACTTGCCAGCCTCTCAAGGTCTGGAAAATCCCCAGGGAAGGTTTCCTGGGCTTTTTGACCCATTGTTTTCTTGACTGCTACATCTCTGCTCTTTCAGTACTGTGACCTGCCCATCTGGTTTCAGAATGAGGACTAAGACTTTTGAACACTGGGACACAATGTGTCACCAACCTGGGAGAAAATCCTGAGCTGGCCTTTGCCAAGTGATCATCTCCTCCAAATCCTACAATGAACTTACGCACGGCTCCTACCAGACCCCGGCTCACCCTCCTGCCCCCTGCCCCACCTTGCCATAATCATCATTATCTTTTTAATAGAAGGATGAAATCTGAACAAAATCCATAGTTCGCAGTTTCAGACCTTGTTCTTTTTGTTTTAAAGAGCAGAAACACATTCAAAATTGCTCATGCACAAGGGCTTGCCTCTTTTTCCAAGGGTGCTCTAAGAGTTCTCAGAATCACAGAAGAATGAAAATAGAGTCAGGCCTTGCAGACAAAGGAGCTGCCTGGACAGAAGCAGATCTATCTCCTAGGGTGTTCTCTTCCATACTAGCTGGTTTGCTCTATTTACTCACTCACAATGGTAAGTATCTCTTTCAATTTAGACTTACAGATGGTCCTTCAGGGGCCACCCAGACCCAAGACTCCATATGGATAATTTAGCTCCGTTCCTAAATACACCTTAGGAAGAGATATGGACAAGGTACATGATACCCACTGAGGATAGTAGCTTCCTTCTCCTACTTCATGGCCTGAGAAAGGGGAATGTGGAACGGAAGGTCAAGGTGAACATTGCCCAAGCCAGAGGTTCTAAAGGGGGAATGACTCCAGAGTGGGCTGAGAGGAACAGAAGTCCAAGTCCTAGATGCATCACACATACTGAAAACCATGACAGGAGAAGGACACAACATGAATCTAAAATGAAATAACTGGAGACACTGGAGCAAGAAGTTCTGGTAGAATAATCCTGAAGGGACCTGTTTGAGTGCTCGGACCCTGGAAAGTGACAGAGAAGCTCCTTGGAGGACCAGTGTTGGTTTTAATATTTGCCCATTCATGGAAGTTCAAGGTAGAATTTCCCACTGACCCTCGTTTTTTTCTCTCATGGCCTTTCAAGGTCCTTAATTTATGATTCATTTAAGTTCTAGTCTGTGTGCACATTTAGGTAGACCAGGACCCCCATCACCAGACAGGAATTCTAAATTCTATTTAGAATTGTAAATTCTAGTAATTCTAAATTACAGTAATTCTAAATTCTATTTACCGTAGAATTACTCATTCATTCAAAAGAAGAAAGTTATCTGTTTTTACAATGCCACAGATCTTGCCCTAGCTGTTGAAGTTAGAAGGATGAATAAGACTAACTTTGGCCACACTCTAATGTGGGGGATATAGACACGATTTCTTTACACGATTTCTTTAATACAATGATATCAATGCTTTCACAGGGGTTTGCACAAGATGCTGATGGACAAAGAAGAGGAAATCGCTTACCAGAGATTCTGAGAAAGTTTAAATAAAGAAGTGAGTGACATTTGAATTGGCACCGGAAAGATAAAAAGGAGTTCATTAGTTAGAAAAGGCAGGAAAGAAATTCCAGGTAAAAAGAACTTGAGCAAAAGTGTGGCTGCATGAAGGAAGACGACAAATATTAAGAGCATCCATTTTATGTGGAAGTGACAAAAAAAAAAAAAAAGAAAAAACCAGTTCAAACTAGTGTGAACAACAATATCAAAAGACTCACTCCAAATCAAAAAGGATTTATCAATCCACATAACAACAAAATTCCTGAACATATTAGAGTCTTGACCAAGTAGACGCAGATAAGTAAACAGTATCATCCACATATTTCTGTTGTCTCTCTCTCTCCTGTGTTTCTCCTCTCTCTCTCCCCTCCCTTTCTCTCTCCCTCTTTCTGTCTCCTCTCCTCTCTTCCTTTCTTTCTCTCTCCCCTCCTCCTCTATCTCTCCCCTCTCTTTCTCACTCTCTTCTCATTCTCTCTCTCCCTCCACCCCCACCCACATGTTCTTTCTCCATCTTTCTGGTTCTTTCTTTGTGTTAGAATATTCTTTCCTCAAGTCATGGCCAAGATGACTCTAATAGCCATAGACTTGTTTCATCAAACAAACAAACAAATGAACAAAAAGAACCCTTTGTACCAACAGTTACAGATAATGTTGCTTTTGGCCTGCTTGCACCAGTTATCCCTCCCTGAATCAATCTCTGACACTAGGAGACTGGTCTGGATAGCCACACAGGAGTCACATCCCTAAGGTCCTCAGAGTGGGACACCCCTTCATTCACACATGTGTAGGTCCTTGCAGCTGTGGGGTAATCCTAGTACATCACTTTGGCATCTCTGGCAAAGCTTCCATACTTACGGTGTTTAATTATTTATTTCATTTCTTTAACAAAGTCTCCTATGGGGCATTTTTCTATACCCTCTATGCATAGTACATAGTCATATCAGCCATATGAAATACACATAAATCTTAACCCCGCTGTACACATGAGGAATGAGGGACAGAGAGTTTTAGGTGGTTTGGAGTATCATTTGTAAGTCTGGGTCCAGTCTTAAGGCTTTAGGACCTGGGGACTTCCCATTTTTCTAAGACCCCTCTTAGGAGTAAAAGGAGCTCTGGGCATATTTTGGAAATGGGGTTAGGATGGAATATAAAAAGAGACTAACAAAGTACTAAGTAGATGTTAAGTCATGATTATTATGATGCAATGGTGGTGGTGGCAATGATGGTAATAATATCCTGAAGTAGAAAATTTTCGTTGTCCTGTCCTAGTGCACTACCCAAACACCAGGAATCTTAATCAATAATGTGCAAACCATTGATGGAGCATAACACAATGAGTTTACACTGTCCACATTTGAGCAATGTAACACTATATGAGATGACATGACACTATGGATAAATGACAGGTGGACATCTTCAGGGACATTCCTAATCTAGACATTAATAGCATGTCAAGCCTATGTTGTTACGAATATTGTTGCTTAAGATAAGGGTAATGTGAATACTTTCTGTTTATAAAGTGAGCCAATTTTAGGAAAATATTAAGCCTATAGCAGGGTAGGTGGTGATGGATATGACTATCCTAGATAAGATGTCCCACGTTCCCTGAGGATACTTCCATGATAGAAAGAGATATAAAAAAGAGCAATATCCTGAAATCTTCAGGGCAGCAGCATACTGGCCCTCCTACATTAATATGGTGCGAGGACCCTGAAACTGAAACTGTCAATAGCGAATAAACTCCAAATGACTTCAGAAGGTTCTGTGAAAGAGCCTAAGAACAAAAAAAGTCTGCTGCTCCTCAGGTCCTGCGCTGGGCCTTTTCATCTCACTCTGCACAAACTTCCTGGGCTACCTGCACCCAGGGTGTCCACCTCCACTCCAGCCTGACCTCCCATCCTGTGGATGATTGGCCAGCACCTGGACTCAGTTACCCACATCTGATCTCATTTTTCTTTCAAAGCTTACTTGTCTCCATTTCTTGTGTCAGTTGAGTCCTCTCCAATGAGTCCTCTAGACAAGAGTCTGGGTGTTCCCCAGAACTGGTCTTCCTTTCTCCACCAGATTCAGTCAGTAACCAAGTAGAAATGTTCCAGTTCTGTTCTCAGCATCTCCATTCTGGGCTACTGCAGACATCCTCAAAGTCCCCTGGAGTCCACTGGCTCATTCTAAAGAGGCCCCTCCCTGCCATCTAACTTAGTCTCATTCCTGGAGCTCTCTTGCCCAGGGTGTGGCTCCAGTGTAATACCCAGGGCATCCTCTTCCATTATGGTGGACCAGAAACACCTTGAATTGATTTTTTTCATCTTTGTATCCTATCCTGAGAAGCCGGAGCTATGGAAAAATCTCAGAAATTGTTCAATTAACCTTGGGCAAAAATAAAGAACAAAAGTGTCCAACATACTGTTTTTGTGGGTGAAGAGTTTTCCAAGTGTTCTAAATTTATTAATTTATCATCAATGTACTTTTTTGTTTACAATGTGTAAAGTTCACGTAGCGTACTTTGGCATGGTCTAAGAGTATGAGCATCCGGGTTTAGACTACTCCCTGACCCCTCTCTGTATTAGTCTTCCCTTTCCCTGATTTTCATATTCCATCTATGCAACCCTTGAGCTCCTTTTCTCCTTTTGTCCCTTTCTTTGCCCCAGTCTCTCTTCCCCCTGCCTCTCCGACTTTCACCTCCTCTCTGAGGTGCGTGGATTCTCTTCTCTTTTCCCAGCAGAGTATCATCTCTTTGTGTTCCAGCAAAAACCCAGGGCTTGGCAAAAGAAAGAGAAAGAAAACAACAACAACAATAACAAAAAAAAAATCCCTTTAGATATTATCTAGTAACACAAAATGAAAATTAACCAACTAAAACTTTAGTAAAATATCCAAAGGCTATTGTAGTACAAATTGCTACAAACATTATAAATATTTTAAAAACACGGATTTCTGGTACTTGGATGAATTTTATTATTTTCCGGAATAAATAATTTGGTGAGTTGGCTGTTGGGAAGTTGACCATTTGTTGACCTGATTTCAGGGCATTTTGTATTTTCTTTGCTATGTTCTGTGCAACTCTGTCTTTGCCCGGACCACCACCTCTACTCTCTCCCAGACACACTCACACATACGGAATTTTTAAAGCCTCCTTGTTCCATTTTTTTGTGCCTTTTTGCATCTCTTCCACTCCTAGGCAGACTTGGACACGTATGTACACACACATGCACCATAATTTGCTCTCACACTGTTTTTTTCCATACGCACGTTGTTTTTGTCTCATGAGTAATTCTCATGCAGAGTCTATTCTTTCCCTTTCTCTATTTCTCCTTTGCGCCACCATATTTTATCTTTCCCACTCTCTTCCCCCCTGTTTCCCCCTCCTTTCCACAGCTCTGTCTCTGTGTTTCTCCCTTTTCCTCTCTGTCTCTCTACCAAGACATGTCTCCTTCCTGACTTCCTTATTTACCCCGTTCGGTCCTGTCAGGCCCTTTTCTGATAAGTAATGGAAGGAAGAAATAATGAGGCCAGAGCTGACCACGGCCCCCAGCTTTCAGCAGGAAAAATGACTTTGAGAGGATTTTCTAGTGAGACCCCAGGCACTTGCCGCCCCTCTTCTTGTGTCCAGAAATTAATAACAATAGCTACAACAAAGACTTCGGGAGAAAACATAGCCCTTCGGCCACATAGGCTCACAAATAATTGGTGAAGAGTAAGGGAAAAAACAGTTCTACAACTTCTCACTCTCTTAGTCACTGGCCCTTGTGCATGAAGCTGAACTTTCGGAGGCCTCCGAATTATCAGGCAAATTGGAGGACATTTTGAGAAGTCTATTGTCAACTCCCACCAGTGGACTGGTCACTCTGTTGGTTTTCTGTGACTTCCCTTTCTCCAAGCTGAAGCCTGAGTTACCCAGAGAATGGATGTGTCCACAGCTGGGGGTGCCTAGGTCTGGTGGTGTATGTTTTTATATGTGTTTTTATATGTATAGTTGTTGTGGCATATGGGCATCTGAGCCCCTCCAGGTGCTGGCGTCTCCATATGTATATCATTATGAAAATTTTGAGATATGTAATTTTCAAGATACATAAACTCCATGGGGACAGAAACAAACGAAGCCTTCCTGGCAACATCAATAAACTGATCAAGTTGAAACATGCATGTGTGAAGACGCTGTAGGCTGTGTTTCTTGGAAGTGAAATAATGGACCATAACTTAGTCTGTCTGAAAACTTCCATAGTGACTTATGTGCAAGCCCCAGTGTTGGTGAGTCTAAGGGCCTGGGTTTCTAAGAGTATCTTCATATAGTTCTTTGTCTGAGCTTTTGAATGTAGCTGAGTGCTTGTGTGTGAAGAAAGCTTATGTGACTTTCTAGTCAGCTGGGAACATTATTCTGAAATTCAATACAAAAGATCTGGAGATCATTTCTCTTTTGGAGCATCTATTCTAGTTGTGAATACTCAAAATGCATTGATAATTGGATATTTTAGCCCCCTGTGAAAGAAAATCAAGAAATGCACTCCCAGCATCCCTACCTCCTGAGAACACAAGTGTTAGTTCTGTAAAGAACTGAAAGCAGAAGGCAAGATCCCTCTGGGCTTCCCAAGACACACTTTGAGATGTCAGAAGTGACACAAGCGGAGACTGAAATAATTGGAGGAGGGTGCATTTACAGGAAGCAGGGCTGGGCACAAGGACAGAAGGAGGAGTTCTGTATTTAGGAAGTTTTCTTATCAAGAGCCTGGATTCAGGGGTTTTCTCTGACTCCAACTGGCAAGCAGTATCCTCTGTTTGATTTCTCCCTTTGTCCCATCATTCAATGAAAGTCCTTTCAGTTTCCCAAACAGAGGATTAAAAGCAACATTCTCAAGGTCACCCACAGCACAACAGGACTCAAGCTTCCCTTTGAGTGTTGTTATGTAGAATCTGTTTGTAGTGCATGTTTCTGGGAGTTCGCCTCCAAAGAGCATGCCTGGGGGGGAGTGTTCGTGTGCATGTGTGTGTGTGTGTGTGTGTGTGCCTGCCTGCCTGCCTGTGCAATGCTCTTTGTATGGGTTTCTAACTCTGACTGATACCGTGGGCATTAAAGGATGTAATTTGTCAGGGATCTGGTTGCTTATGTGGCATGGCTTTCTGTGGCTATTGGTCTCTAGTGTGAGATCTTTGGTTGTGTGACCCTATTGTGTGACTCAGACTGCACACACACCTGGGTATTGCTTCAGATGATTCTGCTATGCTGTCCATGAACCACAACCTGGGCCAAAGGCAGGGCTGCAAAGGCACCAGCACATGCAGAGACCAGTATGCTCACATACCTATGCAAAAAGGATTCTCCCTTCAAGTACAAGCTCTTACCATCACCCCCAGCACACTTTTCACACAGAGAGCTACTTAGCTACAAAGGTACTTGCAGCAAAGATCCAATTTCTCCTTCATAGCCAATGGTTTTCACCCTTCTGGTGGGCTTTTGGAAATATGTGGGGACAT
>NW_003852491.1:4497800-4537105 GCF_000181295.1 Otolemur garnettii | reverse complement strand
CATACTTTCGAGACACTGTTGGTTGAAAACCTTCTCAAACTTGGCTCTTAGAGCAGGAGACCAGGAGAGAGGGCTGAGACCCAAGGTGGGGGCTTGTAAATGGGGCACACTTGTTAAACAACCCCCAGGAAGAAGCTAACTGGAGGCTGTGGGGGGTGTGTGCTGGCTGATAACCACAGGGAAGAACCAGGCTGGTCAGCTCTCTCTGCCACATCGCGGGACCTTTGGCTAATTACAGTGTCATTTACGTTGTATTTTAAAATGTCTTGGCCCTTGAAATAGCCATGACATCATGGAGTTTGGGGTCACCAGATGAGGGGGTCTTGATGAGAGGAATGAAGAGGCTTGACACAAAGTCTGTGCTGAGGGACTGAGGGACTCCAGGAGGAGCCCTCTCGAGTAAATCTCAAGTCCATATTTCTCATGAAACCGGAAGAAGACAAAAGCTGCTTGCCCGACATTAGTACTGATTAGGGAGGACAAGGAGAAGGTCAGATAGAACGACTCCACCTTCATTTTTGCAGAACCATAGACCTTGAGCACAACCTCTGCCTCCAGCATCAAGAGACCTTTGGAATCTAGAGAGTCTTTACCATAATTATGATTGTCACCCCTCATGTACACATTCCCTCTTGGAGGCCAGTTTTCTGATCTGTGCATACCCACCTCACTTGCCATTCTCATGATGCTCTAGGGCTCTCAGGCAGGAAGTGAGTCTTACACTAAATATCAGGGCTCAGTTTCCCCCCTACAATGATGGTTTGGAGACAACCAAATAAAGTATAAAAATGGGAGGGGACCCAGTTCTAGGAATTAATACCTAAATTCTTAGTAAGAGCCAATCCCTTAGCTTTGAATATTCCTCCCCTCAAAGCAGCAAGGCTTCAAAAGAGCATAAACCACTCCTTCCCAGTGCAGCTGTGCTTCTTTGAGCCTATCCGCTCTCCCCTCTGACAGTGTACTTTTGCTTTCAAAGAAAGAAAACCTGCCACTTACGTGGCTTACATGGTGTGTCCTGAAATTTCACTCCTGGCAATCACCCAGAACCTGGACAAACCTCCACTTGGGGGCCATTACCACACACTCACATCACTTGGGGGCCTCAAAGAGGTTGATGATTAGGTTTGGCCATTGGAGATTTTAACTTACTTTTATGGAGGTGGTGCTTAGGTACAGGAACATCTCAGATCTCTCCAGATAGTTCCAACGTGCAGAAAACTTTGGGAAACTCTGCTCCGGGCAACAACCCATCATCTCTGACATCACAGGCAGGGCAAGAGGGTCTCAGACATTATAATGCCTGATTGTACACCTCCCACACAATGCACGCCACTATACTCCCCACAGGGGTCATGACAAACAGCCATCTGATTCTGAAGCTCCCCTCCTGCTCCTGCATTTTTAAGGGTATAAACCGTACTATTCTATATTTGACAATACGTGAGTTTCTCTTAAAATAGTAGTTTCCTACCTTGGCGGCACATTGGAATCACCTGGGGTCCCACTAGCAAAGATTCTAATCTGTTTGGACTAGAATTCATATTTAAAAATATAAAAACTAAACTAAGATCTGCCCCAATGATCCTGATGTGCGCCCAGAACTGAGAAAAATTGACTTATCCCAGGCCACTTATTTTAGCACGTGAACACGTCAGCTCTGGTGGCTGCTTCCTCTCTAGGCCCCAGCCCAGTCTTCCTCTCCAGGCCTGTACCAGGCCATCCTCACTGCATTTCTGGGCATTTTTGTATGTGTCATACTGTTCCATAGCCCTGAGTTTTTTAAAACACAGCGCTCTTTTTTGAAGCACCTTCTCACATTTTCTTTACTTGGAAAATTCCTATTCTCCACTGTGACCTCCTTTGTGAAATTTTTCTTGCTCTATAGTGACAGATTTAATTATTCCTTCTTGGGTGCTCCCTCTGGTCCTTTAGCGTGTCTCTATTACAGCTCACTGTGGTTACATTTACGCAGGCAGAGAGGATCCCACACTAAGCTGGAACACCTCCAGGGGAGGGATGATACCTTATTCATGGGCGGCAGTGTGGTGGAAAAGAAATGGCTCTGCCACAGCTAGGTGGAATCCCTCTTTTGCAGCTGGGTAGCTGGGATTGTGGGCGGGTTATTGATCCCTTGTGGCTCCGTTTCCTGTGTTGTTCAATATAAATAAGAACTTGTGCCAGTGTGGGCTGTTGTAAAGATTAAATGAGAAAATGATTAAATGAGAATAGGTATCTGTCAAAGGATAGATTTTACCCCTATCACATCATCTCTGTGTCATTTATGCTTAGCACTGTTTTTAGAATATAGTAGGAATCAAGGCAGTTTCATGAATTTGAACTGGAAAGACAATATGGGGCCCGCGCTTCAGATGAGGATTGCACTAATAATTGGAAAGTGAAGTGAAAGTTCTAACCACTAACTCCAAGGGGTCTCTGCCCTTTGATCTGAGGATCTTATTTCTGGGAATGCAGCCTGAGAAAATGAGACAATTTTTTTTTTTAAAGCACAAAGATGTTCATTGCTGTATTATCTATATTAGCAAAAAGAAACAAAATAAGCATACCCAGAAGACTTCTAAATGGCCAAAAATTGAACTGGTAAAGTGAATCCTTAAAAAGCCATATTGATCAGCTGTTTAAAAGCTCAGTACAAAAAAAAAATCTATAGAAACTTTGGGAAATGCTTACATTCCAATATTAAATTTGAAATGACAAATCAAAATGATTACCTTGGGATCATGATTGGTCTGAATTTCATCTGCAGGTAAAGAATACTAAAAGGAAATATGGAGAAATAAAGAAGATGTACAGATAGTTTATGGTTATACACTATTTGTTTTCCCCTCATTTTAAAAAAGAAATCATTTTAAAATTTGGGTTTTTTATTTGCATACCTTTATGGGGTACAAGCACAATTGTGTTATGCCAATGGACTGTGTAGCAGCCAAACTGGGGCTTTGAGGTCATCCGTCACCTGAATAACATGCACTGTATTCACTAACTAATTCCTCACCCTCCACTCTCTACATATATGTGTACAAATGTTTTTAGTGTCCACTTATAAGTGAGAACATGCAGATTTTTGTCTTTCTATTTCCGGGTTGTTTCACTTAAAATAATGACCTCCAACTTCATCGATATTGCAGAAGACAGGATTTCATTCTTTTTTATAGCAAAGTCGTTCCTTTTCTCTCCCTCGGTACAGAAACTGGTCTAGTCCGTATGTTTTTGCTGAGTACTTTACATTATGTGAGAACTAGAGAATCTGCTTAGAAGATCAAGATTCAGCCTTTGCCCTTGGGGAGCCTCAGTCTCACGACACAGACAAGTGCAGATACAAAGAATTATCCTGAAACCTAAGAGGAGGAAGTACCATCAGAAAAGGGGGAAAGGCAGAAGCTTTTGGAAGGAGACAACTGAGCCCCAGGGATAGCTTGCATGGGTCAAGTTATATCAAGGGTGAAAACCCTGTGATGCCTCCCACACTCTCAGCATCAAAGCCAAAGTATTTATGGTGGCCTTTAAGGCCCTGAGTGACCCAAGTCACCTCCCAGACTTCGTTGCACTGCACTTTTTGCCTTGCTTGCCTTACTGCAGTCACCCTGCTGTTCTTCCCTACGTCAACCGTATTGGCCACAGGGCCTTTGCACTTGCGGTTTCCTCTACCTCAAAATGCCCCTTCTCCACCTGCAGATACCTTTATCACTACTACTGTCATTTCTCTCAAGTCTTTAGTCCAATGCTATCATTTTAGTGAGGCCACTTTCATAAAACTGCAACCCTTAAATCTCCCTAGGAACCTCTCTCTGCTTTGTATTTTTCCAAAGCACTTGTCATTATGAAAGGTCATGGGTGTTTATTATTTGGTTTCTGCCTCATCCTTAACAATTGAAGTTTATCCTGGGGAGGGATGTTTGTCTTTTTTGTTCACTGATACATTGCCAGAGGCTAGAACGATGTCTGGCACATAGTAGGCCCTCGACACATGTGTATTGAATAAATGAATGAAAGAAGGAATGAGTCTCAACATCTTCATCTATAAAAGGTGGCATCATAACATCTCCCCCTTCACTATGTCAAAGCAGCTGGCACCTAGCAGACACCCAGGAGACATGGGCAGAATGTGACTATTGAGGTGTGTCACTAAAGGCCAGCAGGCCCCATCCCACTAGAATCCCTCGTACCTGCAAACCCCCAATGCCTACCATGGAGACTCTGTGTATTTTAATAAGAAAGCAGGCTTCATTTCTGCACTCAGCAGCATAGGCTGTCAACAGTCAAAAAAAAAAAAAAAGAAAAGAAAAGAAAAAGAAATGCACCTTGGCTATTTTTGCATCCAAGAAAGTAAACCGATTAAAAAAAAAATCATAAAACCAGAAAAAACAAAAGCAACCCATTTAACAAATTAGATCTAGCTCTTGTCAAAGGAAATGTTTTTCCAGCCAATACTAAACAACCCTCCCAATGCTGTAAAAGTCTCCAAATGTGAAACTCCTGGAGCTTGAAAAGGTCTCTCTCGCCAGCGAAAATGCTTCCAATAATACCCAGAAACAAGATTCATTAAAAGCTATCTTTAGCATTATCAGCGATTTTGTTATTATCCTGTGTCCTTCATAAAGTGCATTGCGGGCCTCCACTCGGAATTGCAAAAGTGGGGGATGAGGGAGGGATGGGGAGAAAAGATGTCGTGCCCTGGGGAATTTTGCCTTACTGTGCTAGGGGAGGGAAAGAAAATGGGGAAGAGAAGGATCTAGGAATTTCAAAATTTAAATTCACACAAGGAGCAGCAGGAACTTTAAATAAAATAATAGCCTCATGCCACTGGGATACATTTCTTGTTTCATGTGTCTTCCAGAAGTCAGTGAAGTAACCCTGGCCAAGTTTTGATTGCATTTGAGAGCAGAACTAAAAAAGGAGGTCAAGGGGACCCCTGGAAATCATGAGAAGGATGGGGGGCCGTCCCTAACCTAACTTGGCATTTGTTTATTAACAAATAAATGAGCAAATAGAAGGATACAAAAATGAAGCAAGGAACTGCCAAAATACACAGGCTCATGCATAACATTCTGCTGGCTACTCTCAAGAAAAGTCGGGATGTGGATGATACGGACTCGCTGACTCAGTGGGAGGAAAGTGTCCAACAGCTGGACACATATGGTGCAGTTAATTACCAAGAGGAGGGAGGGCTCGGTCATAACAAGAGACAGCAGAGGCTTCTGAGATTGGTCTGAGACGTGTGGCGATGAATCAGCCATAGGTTCCCAAAGCACAAAATTGACAGGCAAATCTACCTAGAATCTCTACCTTTAGGAAACTGTAATAAAACCCTTGTGTTCCTTGGGAGAATAAACCCATTATTATGTATGTGTTTGTTAATTGTCCAGCATTTATTGTGTCCTGGATATTGTGCTAAGTAGTTTACATGCATGAACTCAATCTTCCCAACAGCCCCTTAGGACAAGTCTTATTATCCCACAGCTATGAGCAAGGTCTCTGGGGTTGGAACCCAGCTCTACTAGTTATATAACCTCTCTGTATGTCGGTTTACTCATCTGCAAGATGAGGATAATAGTAGTACTTATCTCTCACCTTTATGAGTGTTAAACAAGTTAATTCATATATTACATATAGCACTATGCCTGGCACAGAGTAAATGCTATGAATGCGTTAGGTAATTGATTCCCATTTTCTGGATGAGGAAACCGAGACCCAAAGTGGCCAAGTAAACTGGCTAAAGTCACACAACTAATATGTGAACAAGCTGGCATTGTGAGCATGGGTCATTTCTCTCCCATGTGCATTCTCTTGAACATCATGTTGTCCATTTGTCAGATTTTTATATCTAGGAACAAGAATCCCAAATCATATAAAAATAGCTCTTATGCTGTTATACCACAATTTGGAGAAACCTAGCAGGGGAGACAAAATGAATAGCAAAAACTGGGGGGAGGCAAACCTGGAGGAACTGGAGTTTTGATGGGCTGTAAAGGAAAAATACAAGAAAGAGGTCAGTGTGATGCCCAGTTTGCAGGCTTGGGCACCTTAAAATGGAGAAGACAGCCTCCATTTGGGGTGATGGGCTGGATAAAGGGTAATAAGGGCTGAGCTGGACCTCTGGGTTTGAAGTCTGTGTGGTGCACACAAAGAAGCAGCAAGAGATACGGGTCCTGAACTAAGCTGAGAGCCCCGAGCACAGACCAATCTGAGAGTCCTCAGCACGTAAAGGGGGCAAAGCTGAGACATGATTGGGGTCTCCCAGCAAAGTCTTCAGCAGCAGAAGAGCATAGGATCCAACAGTAAACTCTCAGAACATACTTCAGTGGATAGGCAGATGAAAAGAAGCCCAACAGGTGGGTTGAGATGGTCAGATTCAAAATGAGAGAGTCTGTTCCCATAATGAAATGTGTGTAATGTATGACAATTCAATGATATAATTCAGGGTAGAGCGGGAGGGAGCGAGGGAGGGAGGGAGAAAAATGCAAAGACTGGAAAACAGAATCAAAGTGAAGCATCCTAATGATTCCACCTGACACTTGCTCAGTGAACACACATACGTGGAGTGAGTATGAAACAGAGCATACAAGTTCATAGGGGTCAGTTGATATCAGCGGCCACATGCTTCACAGACTGTAAACACCTTGCAACCCTGGATGGTGCCTACACAAAACAAACTCTGCTTTGTAGTTGAGCTAAGAGATAGCAGTGCGGTAGGGGAAGAAAATTCTGACCTCAAGATTTGGGTCTGAAACCCAGACTGTATCACAAGATAGAGCTGTCATGGTCGCAAGAATGGGCTCAGTGCAAGAGAGAATGAAATAAAACCAGGAGATAGACCAAGCTACTTCTCAGCTGTTGAGGAGCTGTAGACTTTTGGGGGGAAAAATCTGAAGTGAGATTAGGCTGTTACAGCCTCCAAACTTGTTACTGAGGACTCAGCCACTCCCACATCCCAGGGTGGGGCTCATCCCAGGAATGAAAATTTAGAAAAGACCTCTGCAAACCCTATTCACGGTATGAGGCAGATAACTTGGCTGAGACAAACTTTCGAGAGAGGGGAAGGGGTGCGGAAGCATGAGATCTAGAATCAGGAAATTCCAGTCCTTATCTCATAACACACTAACTGTGGGATCCCAGGCAAGCTCCTTACCCAGTTTCCGCCTCAATCTTTTCTTTCTGAATGTAGCCATGACAATCTCACAGTACTGCTGGAAGGATGAATGGTAGAATCTGAGTACCTGGCTGACAATTATCATTAGTTCTTCCAGCAGGACGCGTAGACAACTGCAGACTAATTGAGAAGATTTATTGACTTCCTTATAAGCAGGAACTTTGTCAAAATACTGGTGCAAAGTACTTTAATAAATTTCATTATGCTTTAAAATGCTAAAATGTTTCAAATAGAAGAAAATCTGGTTAAAGAAAACTTACAGCTATTGAATGCCTACGTGGTCCTTTACATTAACTCCTTGAACTCCCAGAGCCAGGATGAAGGCACATGTGGTGAGAATAGGTCAGGATAAGGCTGACAGGACACAGCTGGTCTGGTCAGTTTCCGTCCTAAGTGACTGTTACCTCCCATCTCCCATTTTTATTGTTTTGTAAATTTAGCTCCTACCCTAAAGATGGCTATCTTGAGTAGTTTATGTGGATTGATTAAGGAGATTAAGTTTTGAATTACAATGGTGTAATAGGTCACTGAGTTAAGCTGATTATTATTTAAATTAAGGGTCAATGAGGTCTTTGCTTTGAACTTTTATGTACTATAAAACTATGATTTTGGAAATGGAAGAAGAGAACGGTCTTGGAGAGGCTACTTTCACTGTTCTCCAGAACCTCTGGCGTTCTGGCAGAGTTCGGTGGACATATCCCCATCTCTGCATGTTGGCTGACAATGACAGGCAGCTGGATCCTCTTCGTCCAGTAACAAGGAGGTGAGTAAAATCATCCCTAGCTTAAAGATAAGGACATTAAAAGACCTGGAGTAACGTACCTAGGGATGAGAAGTGCAGCTCATAGCTGAACTAGATTGTGGGATGCCAGAGTTCACGTTGCCTCCCACTACGCCCTTTAAACAGCCCTCGTTATTCCTAAGGCGTTAGTCTAGGACATTGAGTACTTGGTGGGCAAAGAGGCTTTTCAGCTGCTAAGAATTGTTTTCTCATTTAATTCCCATCTCAATCCTCATATTATGTACCTTTTGCATAAAACATCTCAAATCCTTTTTGGAATGACATAGAATAGAGACACGATCAATAACTAAAAAGATATATTTGCGCACCCATTTTACTATGTATCTATTTATGTACATGTAGTTATACACGGACTTGAATGTTTGTACAACCTGCTGCACAGTAGGTGGTTTTTATGACAATTGCGTTTAACCCCTTAGTTCACTCTGGTGAACTTGGCATTATGGTTATCACTGTGTCGTACGGGAGGAAATGTTGTAGGTTCTGGGCTCCTCATGCCTCAGTCCTGTCTTCTGAATTGGTAAACAGTCATTTCCAAAGAAAAAGGATTTTATTCTTTATCTGAGGGCCGCTTCTGCTGGAAAATCTGCTCTGGGCTCTGGAAACTTTCCTCACAGTGGGTAGAAATTGTAGGTCTCAAGATCCAGAAGGGAGGTAACAAGACACTGAGTGTCAGTTAGCAAATAGTCCACTCACCCATGCCTCCAGGACTGGGCAGATTTTCAAGACAGCAGGAGAGCCATTGTCTTGCCAGGACTCTCACTGACAATGAGGCCTCTAACTGCCGCTGCAAAATCTCCCTCACCTGGAGCAATTGGGGGAGGTGTCCTTAAAGCTCAAACACACACACACACACACACACACACACACACACACACACACACACGCCTCTGATCTCTGCTTGTCCCCTTGGCTCCTGCACCCTCCTTTCCCCTCTCTGCCCTCCTGACTCCTTTGCCAGGCCCCCCACTGTGTGAATGCAGTACTTGTTGGAGCTACACAGTGTCATCTCCCTTCAAGAAAGAACTCATTGTTTAACCACAAAGAGTACCCCAGAGGCACTTTCCCATCTCAATGGAAGGACTGAAGGGTAGTTGATTCCACAGATTCATGCTGAGTACCTACTGTGTTCCAGATGCTGTTGTGAGTGTTGGTCCTGGGGGTTCACCTGTGAACATAATGAAGTTGGTATGTATCTTCACGATGCTGGATTCTCACAGGGCAGGGGTAGAGGAAACGGGCAATAAAATATCTAAGCACGATATTTCAGAGAGTGAGAAGGGCTGTAATGAAAGTAATCTGGGGGAAGGAAATCCAGAGGAAACCGTGTGTGTGTGTGTGTGTGTGTGTGTGTGTGTGTGTGTGTAAGTGGTGCATTACCACTTTAGCTACAATGGTCTGGAAAGGTCTCTCTGAGTAACCCCAAAGCAAAGAAGAAAGCCGAACTTACAAAGACCTGGGGAAGAGCATTCCGGGAAGACAGAACAGGAAGGTAAAAAAATCCTTGATAACTGTCATCAACTAGGTTTCTCAAACTGGCATTTGATGGTCCATCTGCAAACCATCTACATTCATCTTTTGTGTCACCATTAGCTGGCCTCATAGTTTGGGCAACACTGTGTCAGTGGAAAAGAACCCAAACTCTGTAAAATAGTTTAAAGAGATTTATTTTGAGCCAAATATGTGCAACTGTGGCCCAGAGAACTCTGGCTAAGAAGCTTTGAGCAAGTGCTCTTACCATAGTTAGGGTTACGGTTTGGTTATGTTTCAGGGAGAAAGGAGTTACACATAAAGTCGTGAATCAGCACACTGAAGATTGTTGATTTATGCAGTCCCCAGGTGACAAATGAGATAGGTTCTGTAGGTTTGTTTTTAAGTCAAATTTGTACGTAAGTTGGAATAGGTACATTTGCCTATTACCTATAATTGTCTCCATTCCTAAGTGCGAGTTTTACATAAATAGGATGTTTATAACTTGTGGACTGCCTGTATTGTGTTGGTTTAAAAAGAGAGCACATCTCAAAGCAAGGGATTACTGATTATAAGTGTAGTTAAAGATTCTTTGATTGATGACTGGTTAAAGAAATGGAGCTTTGTCTTAAGGCTTGGAATGTTTTAAGTGGAGGAATTCTGTCCATCAGAGACGGACCACTGGACATATACCAGACATAGACCCAGACTCAAGCAATCCGTTAAGTTAAATGATGATCTGCAGGTGTGGTTTAAGTTTTGCCTTGCATGGCCTGAGGCATGCTAAGGAGTTGCAAAGGCTATCTCCAAGAAGGGAGAGGGGCGTGATGAGGCATGTCTGACCTTCCTCTCACAGCCAGCCACTCAGCTTGAAGGTATTTCTGGCCAAGATGGGGTCCAGTCGGGCATCCGGAGGGGACTTAATGATTTTTGTTTCCATTCACAACTGGGTGAGATAATCCCTAAATTCTCTCTATGACTCACCAGCCATGCTAAATCTGCAGGCAGAGAAAGGTCTGAAGGGAGAGAAGGGACTCTGGGCTCAGGATACTCCCCTCCATCGCTTTCCACCCTCCCCGCCTTTTCTCTTCCTCACTCTCTCTTCTCTTTAGGGGTCTGAGAACAAGGCTGAAAAATATGAAAAGGAAACATGTTATTTCTTCTCCTCTACCATCTCTTACCTTCCACCTGGTTCCCCAGGAAGGAGGAAGAGAAGGGAGGAGGAGGATACTGTTTGTGAAACTCATGGTTCAGGTTTTGAAGACTCATCCTCCCCTGTGTCATTCACCTCCTGCTGGACTTTGCAACGCCTCACTCTCAACAAATTACCATAGCTTTTCTCCAGGACCAATTTCTTCTTTATAGATTTCAGTCAGCTTCTGACGTCTGTTGATGATGCTTGGGGGACAGCTTTCAGTTTGCTTCAGGACTGTACCTTTTGTGGGTTCGTGGCTTCTTGTTCTTCTGACAGCCTGCAAGCAAGTCCTCACAATTTCTGTGTACAATTTTGGATTTGCATGAGTAATAGGCCTCCTGGACTCCTGGTCTCCTAAACCATGCAAATGACACTAGCCTGGGGTTGCTCAGCTTCAGCACTCTTGACAATAGGATCCTTCTTTGCTGTGGAGCCTGTCCTGTGCGTTGTCAGATGTTAAGCAGTATCTCAAGTGGCTCCCTACACTTGATCCCAGTAGCACACCCCATCTCCTACCTCATCTGTAAAAACCAAAAATATCTTCAGAGATTGTCTAATGTACCCTGAGGGGTGAAATCAACCTGCCTAGAAACTAGTGCCCATGCCTCACATTGGAGGAAAAAAAAAAATTTAATTGAAGACAAAGACATTTCTACTTCATTCACACAAGTTTCAATTTGCACTGCATCACAATATCCATGTAAGTGTACTTTCAGCCATTTTTAGTTGAGACTTGTTGAGATATAATCTGTAGAATTCATTCAAGGGCATGTCATCATATATTCACTGAGGAAAAGCTGAAATTGAAGCCTGTATGCATAGTATCTCAAGAAATATTAAACATGTTCAATGTCACAGCCCTGCAAGAGGTATTACCAGTCAGCTGTGTGCAGGGATATTCTCCCCTTTGAATGACATTAAGACTTATCATACCACCAGTGAATTCAACTAATTAAAATTTATCAGTGCTCTAATTCTTCCCTGGTAAAACACACAAGAGCTGTCTATTAGGAGAACATTCAAAATTCAGGCACCAAGCCATAACCATTATGTAATGGAACATTTTATAAGGCTTGTAGATCAGATGAAAACATGAATTACCTTGAGATTAGTAACTAATGATAAAGTATCACATCATTCTGTTTGTTTCTTTTGTAGCTAATCTTCCTCCTTATCAAATCGTCTTGTTTTACTTCTTCATTTACTTGCTTATTTTCTAGCTTCTCCGTACTTAGCAGCAGGGATCTTGCTGTCTTCTCCACTGCTCTATGCTTAAGACCTGGAACGGTGCTTGATACATAGTACAAACTCTATAAATATTGGTGGATAAATACAAGCAGAGTGCATGAATGATCTACAGGCAAATAAGGCAGCCTGATAGTCACCAGAAGAGGGGATAGAAAGCTTTGAGTGAATGGACAAAATCTAGTCCCCCCCCAAAGTCCAGGTAAGGAAGATCGCTTTGAATTGCTTCTAACCCCATAGGCGAGCTTATAGGAAGGAAGAAAAATTCAATGATTAAGCACAGGAGATTTAGCATCAAACTAATCTGGGTTAGGATCTCATCTTCTTTCCCTTTTTTGTCTTTCTTGGATGTCTCACCTTTGCCACTTGTAAGCTAAGCATCTTTAGTAATTTGAGCTCAGTTCCTTTGAGTATAAAGTAGGAATAATAATGCCTGTGAAGATAACCTCTGCCCAGCTCTGGGCTGGCCATCAGGATTATGAGGTCTGACCCATAAGTTTGCAAATGCATCCTGGAAAAAGTCATTGCTGAATACACCATGATTACCTCTGGAGTACTCCCCCAGGGCCACTGGTGACCATAGTGATATTTAGTGATTTTTCTGGGATAAGTTCAGAAATTTAACTGGTAGACCTCATATGAAGTCAGCTCTGATAGCCATTCCAGGAAAAGAGTTCCAAAATTGCTCTGGAGGGTGGACAAGGCACTGGCATCAGTGCATAGCTTCCCAAGGGGAGTACCTCAAAATGATCATAGTGATATTCTCCAATGAGGCATGTAGCATTTTTTGTAGGATGAATTCTTGAACTTGTCAGACACATATCAAAGGCTCTTTGTAAATGGTTTCTATGATTCTTATACTAAATAATATCCAGAAGCGACTAATTATTAAGACATTGGAATGGGTGTCTTCATGGAGCATGTGTCATCCTGGCTCCATAGTCCTTCACTTTCACACCTGTCATGACCAAGGCAGGTGTTAGGTGTGTGATCAGAAGGAGGCGTGCGCATGGGCAGGGAATTGTACACGGCTGCCAATCTGGACACCTAGGGTATATGTGGGGAGTCACAAAGCTTCCAAGTTATGCCATGACCATATATAGTCATCAAATAAGTATCACATATTTCCCCTTGATCCTTTTATATTTTAACATAAGATGCATCAGTAATAGTCAACTTTGTATCTTAGTGTTTATATTAGAAGGTATCAAAGGAGGAATTTGAATTAAGCAGAAGAGTAAAAACCCAGGACCAAAAAAAAAAAGGGAATTTGTAACTTTGTATCCTCTTGTGAGGGAGGGATTAATGCAGTTTCTGTGATACGGCTGATACTTGAGTCTTGTTATTCAGAAGTTTAACTGTTGTCATGATTTGGAGATTAAGTGTGGTTTAAGGAGACGTGTGTGGAAGCCGACTGACAAGAAGGGTCTATTTTCTTTTTGCGAAGTGTTGATTTGGTTAGGGTGAACTACACTCCCCAGAATTACATTCTTGTGTGTTTCTGATTAAAGCAGGTCACAGGAAAGAAGCTTTGGAGATGTGGATGGCAGAGGGAGGTAGTAGCCACTTTATAGTAGCTTGTGATTAATCGCTGATCTGCTCAGCCACCCCCAAAGTATGAGCAGCGTCATGGCCTGCAACGGCCTTACCTTCCTCCGGATTCTCCTCCAGCATCTCTGACTACCGGTCTAGGAGTATGTGTTGGGCTCTGGCTTCTTTAGGAAACCCTCATCTCCAGGGTCAGAGCCAGCAAGAATAGACATAGCTTTCAATCCAGCCTTGTGGGGCTCCATTCCTGAGTGCCTGCTCTATGAACTCCAGCCTCTAGCATCAGACGTGGACCCAGCAGCTAGTAGAGACTGCTTAACCTGATTCTGCAATTGCATGCCAGTTTTCTAACAAGTCTCTCTCCCTCTCTCACACGCATATACCTGGAGTGACACAACCTTTCCCTCATACTGATTAATAACTGAATGGCATCCAAAAATCTGTCCATAGAAGATATTAGAACTCTTTCTTTTTTCTTTTCTTTTTACTCTCCGTTATACTAACGAGGAGATGTAAGAATTCTTGATCTGACACTCCAGGGAGGCATGGAAAGGAATTTAAATGATAACTGCTTGAAGCTCAGAAGCCATCTTAACCATCTTAAAACACACAGTGTAATAGTATTAAATATAAGTAGATTCAAGATATTGTGCAACCATCACTGCCACCCATTTTCACAGTACTTTTCATCTTGTAAAACCAAAACTTCATACCCATTAAATAATAAATTCTCATTGTTCTCTTTCCCCAGATCCTGGAACCCACTTTTGTACTTTCTGTGTCTATGATTTTCACTAAGTATATTTATAATCGGATTCAAACCATGTTTATCCTTTTTGAGTGACTTATTCCACATGGTATATAATGTCTTCAAGGTTTACCCACATTGTGACATATGTCAGAACTGCCTTCTCTTTTAAAGCTAAGTAATATTCCATTGTATGTATACAAATACCACGTTTTCCTTACCCATTTATCTGTCAATGGACATAAATGTTCCTTCCACCTTTGAGCTATTGTGAGTAATGCTGCTATAAATGCGGGTGTACAAATGTCTGTTCAAAATCCTACTTTCATTTCATTTGAGTGTGTATCCAGAAGTGGAATCGCTAGATCATATGGTAATTCTGTGTTTCAGTTTTTGAGGAACCACCATAGTGTTTTGCACAGTAACTATACCATTTTATATTCCAACTTTGACAGTGCCAAAGCGTTAGGATTTCTTCATATTCTTCCCAGCACTTGCCGTTTACTGTTGTGACTGTTTTTGTCTTTGTTTTTCAGTAGTAGACATCCTATTGAGCATGAGGGAGTATCTTGTTGTGGTTTCAATTTGCATTTCCCTCATGATTAGTGATGTTGAGCGTCTTTTCATGAGCTTATGAGTCATTTGTATTACCTTCTTTGGAGAAATGTATATTCAAGTCCTTTGCCTATTTTTTAATCAACTTGTTTGTTGTTGGATTTTATGAGTTCTCTATATATTCTGGATATTAATTCGTTATCAGATACATACATGGAAAATATTTTCTCCCATTCTGTGGGTTACCTTTTTACTTTGTTGATACCGTCTTTTGATGTACAAAATTTTTAAATTTCATGAAGCCTAATTTATCCATTTTTTTCTTTTGTTGCTCAGCCTTTAGTGTTTTATATCCAAGAACTATGCTAAACCCCATGTCATGAAGCTTTCGTCTTCTATTTTCTTCTGAGAGTTTAACACTTTTAGGTCTGACTTGTAGGATGCCTTTTTCTATTTCTACGGAAAAAAAATTAGGATTTTCATGAGAGATTGCATTAAATCTGTCATTATTATTATTATTATTTAGATGGAGCCTCAAGCTATTCCCCTGGGTGGAGTGCCATGGCATCACAGCTCACAGCCACCTCCAACTCCTGGGCTCAAGCGAGTCTCCTGCCTCAGCCTCCCAAGTAGCTGGGACTGCAGGCACCCACCACACGCCCGGCCATTTTTTGGTTGCAGCCATCATTGCTGTTTGGTGGGCCCAGGCTGGGGATTCGAACCTGCCACCTTAGGTGTACATGGCTGGCGCCTTAGCCGCTTGAGCCACAGGCGCCGAGCCTTAAATCTGTAGATGATTTGGGGGTAGTGTTGACATCCTAATCATTCTCCTACCAACCACCAATTTCCCAGCTTCTCGCAGTTAGACAAGGCCATGTAACTAATTCTGCTCAGTGAACTATGAGTGGGGAGTGATGTATCACTTCCTACTGAAATACTTAAAAGCCAGTGTGTACCTCTTTAGTGCTTGTTTTCTTTGACACAGCAATTGTGGCGGCCAAAGGAAGTCTAAACCTGGGTTCCTGAGTTACTATGTGGAGCAGAACTCCCCAATGATGCAGACTGGGCACTCAGCCTGTGAGACGTGAACTGCTCACTGAAATTTCAAAGTTCCTTGGTCGACTGCAGCATAACCTAGAAAATAGGGACTCACGGACAGTGCAGTATGATTGTTTTTGAGGATCAAGTGAAACTACTCAAGGGAAAACAGTTGTCAGAGGCCTAGACATACAGAAGGTGTGCAGTAACAATTTTTGCCTATTCCTTTAAATCCAGTTTTCTATTTAGGTGGGGTGCAGTCATCTTTTCACCTGTCCTGTCCTTAGTTCTTCTTTCTTCATCCCATGCGAAAGCCCATTCAGGAACATGTGAATTTTGAGACCTCTAAATGAGGGTGGAAGAATTTTTAGCTTTGCAAAATGTTCATTCTTTTTAAAAAAGGATTCAGTGCAGGAGTCCTTGGAAGCAGCAGGTACGTCTGTATAATGGATATGTTTGCTGATAAACAGTGGGTGAAGGCTACCTGCTCTGGAATCTACTGGCTGCATCTCACCAAGCAAGCAGCTTGTGGAGGGCATGGCTGGAAATGTGCAAACATCTTGTAATGACCTCCAGGCCTGAATAACAACTTCACCCCGAGAGACAGATAGCATGGTCTCTGTATTCTAGGATCTCTAATACCACAAATTTACTACCACTGAACTGCATAGAGGGCAAATTTCATTGGCCTCATTGGTGTGTTTAGTATCTGGCACAAACTAAGCACTCAGTCCCAGCTCGGCATTACTTACTGTGTGACTTTAGACAAAAGACTTAACCTCTGTGACTGGTGGCTTTTATCTGACAGATAAGGATAAATTATAGTACGTAGCTTCTAAGGTATTGGAAAGATTGAGTTAAATATAAATGGAAGGCAATGAGTGCATTGTCCGACATACCCCAACTTCCCAGTCAATGTATATAATAATGATTCTGATCATTGTCATCTCCACTGTACTTATCACGAGAACTCTGTTGCATTCTTTCCACGACCACATTACATTGGAAGTGATAATAATTAGGCTTTGGAGAAAATTCAAGTTATTATTTTTATTATATCTAGCCCAGATTTAATTTATCAAATAAGCCATTTACTCGCTGGGTGCCAGTTATTTACCACCAGTTATTTCAATGTATTTATTTATTCCCATATAATTTCCCTATAATCATTAAAAATGGATAGCTAGAAAAACACAAGCTCCGAGGGTTTAAGTAGTTTGTCCAAGGTTAAACAGTTCATATTTTTCATATTTTAAATTGTCAGAAGTACAAATTGAGATCTTCTGATTCTATAGTTTTTGTTTTGGCCATTCCTCATTATAATTTCAGGTGACTTGAAAGATACGTGTTGTCTCTACCTCCGTCTGTGTAATTCTCAGTCTCCATATCCCCTGTTTCCCTGAAATTAAATGTTTAATAAAATTAACACTTAGATATTACTTTCCACCACTTTGTTTCAAAAATGTATTTCCAGGCATGATCAAATTTGAATTTCTCATAGTTATCTAGTCCAACAGAGGTTCACTCTTCCTTCTTCTCCAGAGGGGAAAATTAAGGTGCAAGCAAGCAGCTGACCTTCCTGGGGTCACAAAGACATTCACTGGCAGACTGCAGAGACCACAGGTCAGGTCTTCTGCTGTCCAGCCCATCACTCCTCCTCTTGTATCTGTAATTTCAGATGTCCTCTGTAAGCTGCTAATCATCATCATTAGAGAAAATTGTATTAAATTATTATTTCAAAAGACAGTAGTCTCCCTTTATGTGTGGGGAATACATTCTAAGACCCTTAGTGGACGCTTGAAACTGTAGATAATACCAAACCTGATACATACTATGATTGTATCCCCACATACATACCTGTGATTAAGTTTAATCAATAAGCCACGAGTGGTGATGTATTTCTGGAGCCTCAGCTAATCAGGAGGCTGAGGTGGGAGATCACTTCAGCCCAGGAGTTGGAGCTCAGCCTGGGAAACATACCAAGACTCTGTCTCAAAAAAATAAAAATAATTTATAAATTAGGTATGGTAATATATTAACAACAATAACTAAATATAAAATACAACAATTATAACAATATGCCTTAATAAAATTCAGGTACATCTCTCTCTCTCTCGTTCTCTGTCTCCCTCTCTCCCCAGCCTTCCCTCCCTCCTGAAATATACTCATATTTTCAGACTGTAATTGACTGTGGGTAATGGAAACTGCGAAACTGCGAAAGCACAGCCAGAAATATACAACCACATATTCCAGGAAGGACAAAGCTCTCTAAATTTTTATGTAGCCAAGCTCTTTTCCAACTATTTTGTTTTCTTTGCAATGAACAAAATGCAAAAGAAAATACTGAGTGCTAGACAATAACCCCCAAGGGTATACCAATGAACTCTTTGCCTAAAAATAAACTCAATTTGGCTAAAGCCACCTGCTGTTTCTTAGAAAGTGACTGGGGAAACACAAACCCCAAAGCCTCAGGGCCTTGTTCTCTTTCACATTTCTTTCCAAATTCTCCATACTGTCTCCACTTTAAGACCCACAGCACTGAGGCATAATATAACATACACTAAAAAGTACATACTTTAAGCGCCATAAAGTTCTATGATTTTTGGCTAATATATAGACCTTTGTGAACATCATCCTGATAAAGATAACAGCATGTTTATCTTACATCGGAGAGTTCGCTTATGAGCTTTCGCAGTAAATCACCTCTGACTCCACAACCCCAGCAGTTGCTGATCTGATTTCCAACTCGATACATTAATTTTGCCTGTTTTAGAACTTCAAATAAGTGAAATTCTATGTTTTCTTTTGTATCTTCCTTTTTCTGCTCAGCATAATGCCTGTGAGTTTCATCCACATTACTGTGTGTGTCACTAGTTTGTTCTTTTACATTGCTTTAAAGTATCTACGGCACAAATATACCACTTTTTTCATGCACTGACTTGTTAATAGACATTGGGTTGTTTACAGCTTTTGGCTATTAGGAGACCTGCTCCTATAAAATACTGGTATACATGCCTTTTTTCTGAACATATAATTTTATTTCTCTTGTATTTGCTAGGTAATGTAGGAAGTGTATGTTTGACTTGGTAAGAAACACCAAATCCTTTTCCAAGCAGTTGCAGTGTGAGGGTTGTAATTGCACCAGCTCCTTCATCACTCCTTTCCCCCAGCCTATCCTTAGCCACTGATGAGCTGTCTGTCCCTATAGATAAATTTGCACTCCATAGAAGTTCTACAAATGGAGTCATACAGCACATACATATGTACTCCTTCTTTCTGCTTTCTTCCCTCAGCATAATGATTTTGAGATTTCTCCATGTTTTACACATATCAATATCTTGTTCCTTTTCATTGCTGAGCAATACGCCATTGTGTGGGTATACCATAATTTGTTTATTCATTGAGGTCTTCATGGATTTTTCAGTTATTTACATTTTTTTGGCTGATCAATACCCAAGTAAAGCTGCTATGAACTTTCATTTAGAAGTAATTGTGTGGACAAATGCTTTCTTTTTTATTTTTTCAGGAAATATTTAGGAGGGGATTGTTGGACCATATGGTATGTATAGGATTAATTTTTTTAAGAAACTGACATATTGCATTACAAAGTGCTTATACAACTTTATATTTTCCCAACAGCAGTATAGGAGAGGTCTAGTTGTTTCCTATGTTTACCAGTTTTTGACATGACCAGCTTTTAATTTTAGGCATTCTAGTGGGATATATGATATTATCTTGTTATGGTTTTAATCTGAATTTTCCCAGTGGTTGATGATGTCATGTACCTTTTCCTGTACTTTTCAGCAGCTGTGAAGTATTGCCCACCCCCTTTTTAAAATGAAGGTATATGTCTTCTCATTGACATCAGATTCCTTATATTTTTAAACTGTAAGCCCTTTGATAGATGTGTGTGTTATAGATATTTTCTACCAGTCTATTGATAGTCTTCCCATTTTTGTTAGTGTACCTTTTGGGGGCAAAATTCTAAATTTTGCTAAGTCTATGTATTAATTTTCTTTTATGAATTGAGTTTTTGGTGTCATTTATAGGAAACATTTCCCTAATTCAAGTATGCAGTAATTGGCTCCTATGCCACCTTCTAAAAGTATCATGCTTTAAGGTTTAGGTAGACTATTTATACTGACTTCATTTTTATGTGGCGTGGAATATCAGTCAAAGCTCTGATTTTTGGCATGTTAATATCCGATTGTTCCAGAAATGTTGTTGAAAAGACTACTGCATTTTACTGAATTGCTTGTGCACCATTCTTGAAAATCAATTGATCACAGATGTGTGGATCTAATTCTGGGCTCTATTCTGTCTCATCAATTTATACCAATTCACTAATATTTATTTATCCCACATTGTCTTGATTATTGCAGCTTTTATTTTAATTCTTTGTTATGTTTTTATTAATTAATTTTAAATTTATGCTTGACATATAAAAGTTGTACATACTTATGGGGTGTGGTGTGATTGGTGTGATGATTCAATGCATGTCTACATTGTATGGTAATGAAATGAGGGTAATTACTACATCTATCACTTTAAACATTTATCACTTCTTTATAGTGATAACATTCAGAATTTTCTCTTCTAGCTATCTTGAAATATGCAGCACATAGTTATTTGCTATAGTCACTCTACTGTGTAATATAACATCAGACTTTATTCTTCCTAACTGTAACTTTGTACCCATTGACCAGCCTATCCTGTTCTGCCCTCCCCTCTGCCTTTCTCAGCCTGTGGTAACCACTATTCTACTCTCTACTTTTATAAAATCAACTTTTTTAGATTCCATTTGAGTGAGATCATGCAATGTTTATTTTTCTTTGCCTGCCTTATTTCACTTAACTTTATGCCTTCTAGGTTCATCTATGTTGCTGCAAATGACAATATTTTATTCTATTTTTTTAAATCATAAACACATAGATCATGTATACATTAATGCATTTATGGGGTACATTGTGCTGATTTCATATAGCATTAGGAACGCTTGCATCACACTGGTTAATATATACCTTGTTTACTTAATTATTTTGTTAAGACATTTCTACTCTATACTAATAGATCCGACATGTACCCTTGCATTATGCGCCGTAGGTGTGATCCCACCATTCACCGTCCCTCAATCTGACCTCCCCACTACCCACCCACCCTTCCTCTTCCCTCCTTCATCTTGGGCCACAGTTGTGATCTATTCTTCATATGAAAGTGAGAGTGACTGTAAATTGGTTTCATAATAGTACTGAGTACATTGGATATTTTTTTCTTCCATTCTTTAGATACTTTACTAAGTAGGATATGTTCCAGCTCCATCCATGTAAATGTAAAAGAGGTAAAGTTTCTATCTTTTTTAAGGCTGCATAATATTCCATGGTGTACATATACCACAATTTATTAATCCATTTGTGGGTTGATGGGCACTTGGGCTTCTTCCATGACTTGGCAATTATGAATTGAGCTGCAATGAATAATCTCATGCAAATCTTTGTTATAAAGTGATTTTTGGTCTTTTAGATATACATCTAATAGAGGAATTGCAGGATCAAACAGCAGGTCTACTTTTAGATCCCTAAGTATTCTCCATACTTCTTTCCAAAAGGGGCATATTAGCTTGCACTCCCACCAGCAATGCAGAAGTGTTCCCTTTTCTCCACATCCACACCAACATCTGTATTTTGGGATATTTTTTATGTGAGCCACTCTTATGGGAGTTAGATGATATCTCAAAGTGGTTTTGATTTGCATTTCTCTGATGATTAAAGATGATGAGCATATTTTCATGTGTCTGTAGGCTGTGTGCCTGTCTTCAGAGAAGATTCTGTTCAAGTTTCTTGCCCACAATGAAATGGGATTACTTGTTCTTTTCTTATTAATAAGTTTGAGTTCTCTGTGGATTCTGGTTATCAAAGGTTTGTCAGGAGCATAACCTGCAAATATCCTCTCTCATTCTGTGGGCTATTTTATGGCTAAATAGTATTCTAGTGTGTATGTATTCATACTATATTTCTTTGTTCCATTCATCTGTAGATGGGACTTTAGATTGAGTCTATATCTTGGCTATTGTGGATACTATGGCATTAAACAGAAGTACAGCTATCCCTTTAACTTACTGTTTTTATTTCCTTTGCTTATATACCCAGTAATGGGAATGCTAGATAGCATAGCAGTTCTAGTTTTAATTTTTTGAGGAACTTTTACGCTGTTTTCCATAATGACTATACTAATTTGCATTACTACCAAGAGTGCATAACAGTTCTCCTTTCTCCACATCCTTGCCAGTATTTTTTATTTTTTGTCTTTTGATAATAGCCATTCTAACTGAGGTGAGGTGATATCTCATTGTGGTTTTGATTTGCATTTCCCTGATAATGAGTGATGTTGGCCATTTTTTTCATCCATCTGTTGGCTATTTGTATGTCTTCTTTTGAGAAATGTCTGTTATTTAATAAGATGATATGGGTTTTTTGCTGTTGAGTTGTTTGTGTTTTTTGTATCTTCTGGATATTAGATATATGGTTGTAAATACTCTTCAGTCTATTATTTGTTTTGCTGTGCAGAAGATTTTTAGTTTGATGTAACCCCATCTGTTGCTTTTGAGTTCTTATTTAAAAAAATCTTTGCCCAGTCCAATTTTATAAAGCACTTTTCCAATAAACTCTTGTACTATTAATAGATTCATAGTTTTAGTTCTTACTTTTTAAATGTTTGATTCATTTAGAATTGAATTTTGTACATTATGAAAGATGGGTCTAATTTTATTCTATTTATGTAGAGACTCAATTTTCCCAGCAGTATTTATTGAAGAGACTGTCCTTTTCTCCAATGGTTGTTTTTGGAGTCTTCATTGAAAATCAGTTGCCATAAATATGTGGATTTACTTTTTGGTTTTTCTATTCTGTTTCATTGATCCATATGCCTGTTTCTATGACAATGCCATGCTGTTTTAGTTACAATAGCTTTATATATTTTCAAGTCAGGTAATGTGATGCCTTCAGCTTTGTCCTTTTTGCTCAAGATCAATTTGGCTATATGAAATCTTTTGCATTTTAATGTAAATTTTAGGGTTGTTTTTGTCTATTTCTGTGAAGAATATTATTAGTATTTTGATAGGGATTGCATTGAATCTGTTGATTGCTTTGAGTAATATGGACATTTTAACAATATTAGTTCTTCTGATTCATGAACACAGGATATTTTTTCCTTTATTTATGCCTCTTCAATTTCTTTCATCAATGTTTTATAATTTTCTTGTAGAAATTTTTCACATTTTTGTTTAAGTTTACTCCTAGGTATTTTATTTTGTCATAGCTATTGTAAATGGAATTGCTTTCTTGATTTCTTTTTGAGTCTGTTTTCTATTGGCGTATAAAAATGCTGCTGATTTTAATATGTTGATTTTGTATACTTCAACTTTACTGAATTAATTTGTTAATTCTAACAGTTTTTTAGAGGATTGCATGTATACAATAATATTTTTCACAAACAAGGGCAATTTGTCTTCTTTGTTTCCAATTTGGACCCCTTTATTTCTTTCTCTTGCCTAATTGCTCTGGCAAGAACTTCTGGGACTATGTTGAATAAAAGTGACAAAAGTGGGCATCCTTGTGTAGTTCTTGATATTAAAGGAAAAGCTTTAAACTTTTCCTTGTTCAGTATGATGTTAGTCATAGGTTTGTCACATACAGCTTCTATTGTCATATGTTCCCTCTATACTCAAATTGTTGAATTTTTTTTTTATTGTGAAGGGATGTTGAATTTTATCAAGTACTTTTCCAAATCTATTGAAGAGATAATAAGGCTTTTGTCCTTTATTCTGCTAATATGATGTGTTGTGGTTCGTGATTTGCATATGGTCAATCTTTGCATTTTTAGGTTGAATCCCACTTGAAAACAGTGAATAACCTTTTTACTGTTGTTTTGAATTCAGTTTGCTCATACTTTGTAGGGATATTGGCCTATGGTTTCCTTTTATTATTTTGTCTTTGTCTGCTTTTCAAATTAGGGCAATGTGGGATTTGTAGAATGAATTTGGAAGTGTTCCTTCTCCTTCAATTTCTTGGAAGAGTATGAGAATAATTGGCATTAGTTCTCCTTTAGATGCTTGTTAGAACTCAGCAATGAAGCAATTAAGTCCTGGACTCTTCTTTTGATAGTAGATTCTTTATCACTGTTTCAACTTCGTGGCTCTAATTGCTCTATTTGTTTTCTATATCTTCATGAGTCAATTTCAGTAGATTGTGTTTCCAGGAATTTATTAATTCCTCATAGATAGATAATTCCTTCATAATAGTCTCTTATGATCCTTGGTATTTTTGTATCAGTAGTTCTTATCTCTCCCCTTTCATCACTGCTTTTATTTATTTGAGTCTACTCTCTTTTTTCTTAGATATTCTAGCTAAAATTTTGTTTACCTTTCAAAAAAACCCAACTCTGTTTTGTGAATCTTCTGTACTTTTTTTTATCTCCATTTTATTTATTTCTGTTCTGATCTTTGTTATTTCTTTCCTTCTACTAATTGTGGATTTGGCTTGTTCTCACTTGAGGAACATCACTGGGTTGTTTGAGATCATTCTACTTTTTTTGAAGTAGGCCTTTATTGCTGTAATCTTTACTCTTAGAGATGTTTTTGCTGAATCCCATAGATTTGCAATGTTATATTTCCATTTCCATTTGTTTCAAGGAAGATTTAAATTTTCTTATTAATTTATTCATTGACCCTTTGTTGTCTAGGAGCATATTGTTTAATTTTCATGAATTTGTATAGTTCTCAATGTACCTTACTATTAATTTCTAGTTGTATCCTATTGTGGTCAGAAAAGATAATTAATTAATTATAAATTCTATTTTTGTTTTAATTTGTTAAGACTTGTTTTTGACCTAACATATGATCTTGTCTGGTGAATGTTCCATTTGCTGTTGAGAAAAATATGTACCCTGCACCTGATAGTGATAGGCTGTTCTGCAAATGGCTATTAGGTCTATTTAATCCAAAGTGCAGTTTAACACTTGATGGTTTTTATTGATTTTATGTCTGATGATTTGTCCATTGCTAAAAGTGTGGTGTTGAAGTTCCCTAATATTATGATATTAGTTAATCTCTCTCCTTAGATCTATTTATTAATATTTGTTTTACATATTTGGATGCTTGGTGTTTGGTGCATATACATTTACAATTGCTTTATTCTCTTGATGTATTGGACCCTTAATTATCATATAATGGCTTTCCTTGTCCTTTTTTATTTTTACCATTACCACTCTTGTCTTCAATTCTATTTTATCCAAGTATAGCTATGCCTGCTCTCTTTTATTGATAGGGATAAGAATTCACTTCTGAGTTGTTCAGTGGACCTGGTTCTGTTTGTCCAGCAGAACTAGCAAGTTTGGCTGAGTCAAAGAGAGAGCAAGCCAAGGTGGCGTGGAAAATGAGGGAGCTGGGCCTCCAATATAGCAGAATAGAAGCAAAGTTTATATAAAGTTTTTAAAAGAGTAAAATAAAGGTAAGTATAGACTTTCCTAGTAAAGTAGAAAAGGGTCCCCCTTATGAATGTGAGGAGACACCACACAGAGGCAGTATACAAATGTAAGTACTTCCATCCCAATTCTTCCTACATTCATCTATAAGAATTCCCACTGGTTCCTGTTAGGCATTCATGGGTGCTGTCTTAATTTCATTGGTTGTGGATTACATCAGTTGTCACATAAATTCCAATTTTTTAAATTCTTTACCAATAATTACTAACAGTTATTTTACTAGTGATGGTTTGATAGTGTGTGTTAGTCTCATGATGTTTGTGGCAACCATGGTGTGCATTTATACTGTGATGGAGATCCTCATCTTTGTTTTATGGTGATCATTCATGCACTAGAGGTCATGGGTCATGGTCACAGGCCAAAAGTTACGTTTTATAGGAACAGCATGTACTTGATTAATCGGGTCACACCCACCCCCAATTTCTTATTTTACTTTGGGGTCCTTTCCAACTTTCTTGTAATTCTCTCCCACCTCCCCATAGCCTCTTTAACTTCTTATCATCCCAACTCCATTTGCATGAACTATCTTTTTCCATTCTTTCAGTCTATGTGTATCTTCATAGGTCAATGAGTTTCTTTTAAACAGTATACAATTAGATTTTGTTTTTTTTTAATCCATTAAGCCACACTGTATCTTTTAATTGGAAAATTTAATTCATGTATACTCAACATTATTATTGATAAGGAAATAGTGGCTTGCTACTGCCACTTTATTACTTGCTTTCTGGTTGTTTTTTTAGATTCTTACTTCCCTTTTTCCCTCTCTTACTGTCTTCTCCTGTAGTTAAGTGATTTTCCCAAGTAATATGTTTTTATTCCATACCATTTATTTTCAGTATACCTATTATATGTTTTTGCTTTGTAGTTATTGTGAGGATTATAAAAATATTATAAAGATTATTTTAAACTTATAACAAATTAACTTTGATCAAAGGGAAAGAAATGTAACACAAATAAATCTTACCCTTTAACACCATTCCCACTGCTATGGTTTGGGTATAGTTTGTTCTGACCAAAATTCATGTGGAAATCTGATCTCAGATCTGGCAGTGTGTGGAAGGTGGGGCTTTGTGGGAGGTGCTTGGGTTATAGGGACAGATCCCTCATGAATAATTCAGTGCTATTCTCATGGCTGTGAGTGAGTTGCTGGCTCTCACAAGGCTAGATTGGTTCTCATGGGGATGGATTAGTCATTATAAAGCCCCTCTTTGCATATGTATCCATTTCCTTTTGGACCTTTTCTGCCATGTTGTGATGCAGCATAAAAGCCCCCACCAGAAGCCAGTGCTATTCCCTTGAACTCTCTTGCAGAACTATGAGTTAAATAAGACCCCTCTGCTTTATAAATTATCCAGTCTCAGGAATTCTTTTACAGAAATATAAAATGGATTATGACAGAAAACTGGTACCAAAAAGTGGGGCGTTGCTATGATGATAACTGAAAACTGTGGAAACAGCTTTGGAGCTGAGTAATGGGCAGAGTTTGAAAGACTTTGGAGGAGCATAGTAGAAAAAGACTGTGTATTGCTATGAATGGGGCATTAAGGGTGATTGTGGTGAGGTCTCAGAAGAAGACAAAAAGAGGAAGGAAAGTTTGGAACTTCTTACAGATGGGTTAAGTATTTGTGACAAAAGTCCTGAAAGAAATATGAACAGTAAGGATACTTCCAAGAAGGTCTCAGATGGAAATGAAGAGAAACCTAGTAGGAACTGGAGCAAAGGTCACAGTATTTCGTGTTACCACTGTAGCACAGAAATTGGCTGCATTGTGTCCATACCCTAGGGCTTTGTGGAAGGTGAATTTAAAGAATGGTAACCCAGGGTATCTTGGGAAGGAAACTTTTTAGCAGCAAAGTGCTCAAGAAGTGGTATAGTTACTTTTAACAGCCTACACTCACTTACAGCAGAAACGAAATGACCTAAAGGCAGAATTTAAAATTAAAAGGGAACCAGAGCCTAAAAATCTGAAAAAAATTGTAGCCAGGCTGTGTAGTAGAGAATGAAAGGTCATTTTCAAGAGCAGAATCCGAAAGTGAGGCCAGTGACTGCTTGACAAAGAGATTAGCAAGAATAAAAGGCAGCCAGGTGCTACTAGAACAATGGGAACAGTGCCCCAAAGGCATTTCAGAGATCTTCCAGGCTGCTTCTTCAATCATAAGCCCAGAGGCCTGGGAGAACAGACCAGTTTCAGGAGACAAACCCAGGGCATCTTTGCTCAAGCTCCAGCCATGAATCAAAAAACTCCAGCCTAGGTATTCCTTAGGCCACCTCTCCAGACTACACATATGATAACTATTGGGGGGCCTACTGCCGATACCAACCCTCCTTGTCCCTCCTGAAACAAAGAAAACAAAGGACCTAGTTAGCCCCCCAAATAAATTCATTCCAAAGGACCCTAATTGCACCAAAGCTCTACAAGCAAGCTGTGCCCACTCTCCATAGACCAATACAGAAGAGGTCTTTAATTGTCTCTAGACGCAGATGGTATCTTTGCCATGCCAGGTGGGTCACTGTCCCTTTCAATAAACCTGGTCTGAACATCTCCACTCTGGTCTCATCTCTGGGCATCACCAGTTCCACCTTTCAGTAACTTTTGGGTGGCTTCCAAGGGGTTTTAAGTCTACAAATGCCCAGAATTCAAGCGCCAAAGAATGTTGGTGCCTTCCTCCTAGATTTGGAGTATGTATCAGAAAGCCTGGAAGCCCAGGCAGAAATTTGCTTCAGGGGCAGAGCTGCCACAGAGAGTCCCCACTAGGGCAATGCTTCGTTTAGCTGTGGAAGCAGCTTCCACCAACACTTCACACTTATGGAACCACTGGCAGCATACAACTACAGCCTGGCAATACTGCAGCCATATGGGCTGCATCCAGAAAAGCCACAGTGGTGGGGTTGCCCACGGCTTTGGGAGCTCAGCTCCCACTCCAGTGGTCAAAGGATGTGGTATATGAAGTAAGAGATTATTTGGAATCTTTAATATTTAATGACTGCTATGCTTCATTTTTGACTTGTATGGAGCCTGTTACTCCTTTCTTATGGCTCATTTCTTCCTTTTGGAAGTGGGAATGGTTACCCAACACCTGTACAAACATTGTGTCTTAGAAGTAAACAACTTGTTTGTGATATTACAGGCTCATGGCTGGAAGTAGTTTGCCTTCAGACTGAGAGGAGACTTTTGACTTTTGAATTGGTGCTGGAACATGTTATGGCTTTTGGAACTATTTAGATGGAATGTAAAAAGGATGTGAGTTTTTAGGTGCCAGGCACAGGACCCTATGGTCTGAAAAAGGTTTGTTTAAACTCCACTAAAACTTGCGTTGAAATTTAATCCCCAATGTGGTGTGTTGGGATAGGTCTAGTGGGATATGTTTGATTTACAGGGATAAATCCCTCATGAATGACTTGGTAAGCTTCTCAAGACTGGATTGGTTTTCATGGGAATGCATTAGTTCCCCTAAGAGTGGGTGGTTATAAAGTCCGGACGCTCCTCAGATTTTCCCCCTCTTCATGCGTGTCCATTTCCTTTTTCACCTTCTCTACCCTTTTGTGATGCAGTGAAAACAGACAGTAGGGCTTTTGCTTGTTTTTAGTAGATGCCCTTTCTAAGTTTGAGAAAGTTGCCTTCCATTTCTAAATTCCTGTTAATTTTTATCTTGAATAGATGTCAAATTTTATCAAATTCTTTTTGTTTTTATAACTATTGAATAATCATATGGCCATTTTTGCTTTTTTATTTTGGTACATTAATACATATGTAGTTTATTATATATATATATTTCCTTTCCTTTTCTTTATTTCTTTCTTTTTTTTTTTTTTTTTTTTTTTTGAGACAGAGTCTCTCTTTGTCACCCTGGGTATAGTCCTGTGGCATCATCATAGCTCACAGCAACCTCAAACTCTTGGGCTCATGAGATCCTCTTTCCTTAACCAGTAGCTGGGACTATAGGTAGTTGTCACAATGCTTAGTTAGTTTTTCTATTTTTATTTATGTTTGTTTTTTTTTTTTAGTAGAAACAGAGTCTCAGTCTTGCTCAGGCTGGTCTCGAACCCCTTAGCTCAAGCAATCCACCCACCTCAGCCTTTCAGAGTGCTTAGATTACAGGCATGAGCCACTGTGCCTAGCCTATAGTGAATTATATTGACTAATCTTTGAACATTGAATCAACATTGTATTCTTTGAATAAGTCCAACTTGTTTACCTTGTATTTTCCTTTTTATATATTACTGAATTCATTTTTGCAATACTTAGTTCAGCATCTTTACGTCTTTGTTCATAAAGGACATCAATTTGTGGTTTTCTTTTCAAATGCAAAAGTTTTGAATTCTAATGAGGTTGAATTTTTAAAATTTTGACACCATTATTTTGGTGTTATGTCTAAGAAATCTCTGCCTAACCCAAGGCCTCAAAGATCTTCTAGTTTTTTCGTAATTGGTTTTACTTTTATATTTATATCCATATATCTTTTTTTCTCTTTGTTCTCTTTGTACTTTCAAGTTTTTCTTTTTATTTTTAGATTTCAATAATTTGCCTATGATATGCTTAGGTGTGCTTTTCTTTGCATTCATTATGTTGGTTTTTTCTGAAATTCTTGGATCTATATAAATTAATGTTTTCAATATAAATTAGAAAAATTTTGATATTTTTTAATCAGTGATTTTCATCTTATTCTAACTTTCTGCTACTTGAGGGGCTATAATTACATGTTACCTATATTGTCTCACAGTTCCTTGAGGCTTTGTTCAATTTTCTTCAATCTTTTCCCCTATTTTTGCTTCTTTTCATGTCTAGAAATTTTTTATTATACATTCAAAATTGTATATGACTTGAGATAATTGGGATTCTGTTTTCTTTATCTAAACACTGTTTTTTTTTTAAACTAGGCAATTTAATTACTGACTTTCCACCTCAAACTTGCGTAGAATTAGTTTCATGTTTTGTTAGGACAGATCAGTGAAATGTACTAGTTTTTCCAGGCCCCAGTGATAGCTTGTAAGAGCTTGTCTCCAATATCTGTCTCCCCTTCAGTCCTGTTAGTATAATATTATAGGATTTGTTAGGTCAAATATGGAGTAGGCCTTGCAGGGGTGTACAACCCGTGGCCTGTGGGCCACATGCAGATTATGTGAGGATATTTTTGCTTATTTGTGGTCATGGATATCACAAAAATTATGCACAGAATGCATGGGCCTTTTTTTTTTTCTTGGCTCACCAGCTGTCCTCACAACTTTTCTTCTTCTAATGCAGCACAGAAAAGCCAAATTATTGATCACCCTTGGGAGAGTCTAGTCTGATTTTGTTACTCTTAAGGTATGCCCCTTCTAGAGTCTTTCACTAAAAGGCTATGGCAGGGAGCAAGGAGCGAACCAAGGTGTTAATGAATGAAGTATTGCTGTTCTGATTAGGCTGGGATAATAACCACCCCTTTCACATTTTGATCTCAAATTTCTATTTCACTTTTATTACTATAGCAGCCACTTTCTTATAAGCCTTGCGTTTTCTCACCCTGAACACATTCAGCCCCTCTTTTAGCTAAAGACTCCGTGGGGACCTTCACATAGATTTTTGGGATATTCATTTTTCATAGCTCCCTATTCTATCCAGTGTGTCATAAATTCCAACTCATGCAGCCTCCCCACGTGTTATTCTCTGCTTCCTCAGCCCAGTGAATTACTCTGCACAAACTCCAAGTTACTCTACTGCAGTTGGAAAATTATTTCTGGAAAGAAAACTAGGGCAATTGTGGGAACTGAAGGAGCTCAAGAAACTGTACCCCAAAATATGACTCCTTGGTATAAAGAATATTTTGAATTTAGGCCCTTAGAGATTAAGGCCATTGGAAGGGGCTTTCCCTCTCTCTACGTACCTCAACTGACCTGATCGTAAGATCAAAGGGAACAATTGGCTTCCCTTCCTCTCCCTGTCTCTATATATTGCAGGAGAGAATATTGAGAGTGAAAGGAGACTGGCCTCAAATCATTTAAAACGTAATACCTATTTCTCAGGTTAACTTAAATGTCAATGTGTTTCTCCCATCTACGTGTCCTCCTTAGCACCATTTGTAACCCCTGAACAGAATTATCTTTACTCTTCATTTCCCCCCTCCCCTCTAAAAGACGTGTATAAAAATATCTGAACTGCATTGAGTAATTGGATAATCACTCCTGTGATTCTCACCATTGAATTGTCTTTGGAAAAAGACATTTTTTCTTATTAATCTGCCTCAATTGTGAGTTGATCTTTGCGCAAATTTTCAGGGGAAAAGGGGAGTTTCCCCTCACCCCTACAGAATCACTTTGTGAGTTTTTCTTCCTTTAGGGATTGCACTCTTGTGTTGCCTGGTGTCTGATCTCTGAAAACTCATGTTGTTTAGTTAATGGTTGGTTATGTTGGGAAGAGAAGTCTGTTACCAGCTAGTCTGTCATAGTCGGGAGCAGAAATTCTCTCCACCTTTTTGTTTTTGACAAATGGGAATAAAGAAGGCAAATGGGTTCATCTCAGCTGCCTGACTTAATTGATTGGTCATGGCTGATTGCATTGAGAGAAATTTTGTTCTGGGTCCTGAATTTTAGAATTAATTATCACGTTCTTCAATTGTTGATGGTTATTAAAGTGGAGAATCATATTACTTACCAGTTACTAGCCCTTTCCTTGAATCTTAGCCCCTCAGCTAGAAAGAGCCTCAAAGTCATCTTACTTAATACCTCACAGGACAAGCAATCCTTTTAGATAAATGAGGCTGCACCTTATTTTCTTATTTTGACCCAGGTGCTGTCTTGGGCCAAAAGTCACTTTGAGATTTTAATCTTGACTTCCTCTTTTCTGGAGTTCATGTAGACAATTCCTAATAGGCTAAAGATTACTAGCGCCGACATATGTCTGGTTCTGTTCTCCCTGGGAATAAAGAAAGGCTATAATTCATAGATCGTGCCAGTTAGGCAGAAACACATGGCTAGATCTTGGTGAAGAAATGTGAACAGAAGACATAGGTGTTAATTGTGGATTGAAGAATTAAAGGGCAGATGTGATATCTCACACTTATTCCTATGCCATGGTGATCTTAGAAGCCACATGTTAAAGTGGTCGCAATGGCCGAAGAAAGAAGGCGGAATCCCTGAGTCACTGAATGGATTAGATCTTTCACCAATATAAACTGGCCCTTTTAAAGGTGATAAATAAACTTGTATTTTGCTAGAGTACTATACTTAGGGTTGTTATTTATCCATTATTTAACTTACTATACTCAGTTTCCTCACAAATTCTGTCTTCTGTTTTATTAAATTATCAACACTCAGTCTTTCTTTTCTATCATTCTTGGGTTAAAATCTAAACTCATAGGCTGACTTTTGGAAATGGTTCAGCTCCCGTTATCAGTGAACTTCACTAATTTTAACCTCAGAAATACTCCGCCCTGCGTGAATGCCATGGCACGCATCTGCCGCTTGTAGGTTTGCCCTCTTTGATTGGCTAATGTGTCCTTGTTTCTCAAGGACCTTATTTTTAAACTGGAGTCTATTCAGGCCTAATATCTAAACAGAGAAAAAGGAAGTTGGGGGTGGGGGTGGGAATCAACTATTGCCTCTGCGTGGCAAAGGGGAAGCTCCCGAGACAAATCCCTTGAGTGCTTTGGTATGGCTTTCCTTAATTTGGAGCTTTTATAAGTTTTCTGAGGTCCAGGCTGAGACATAGCCATGGACTATGGCCAGGTATAAGATATATTTACCAGATTGTCCTTGTCTGATTTAAATTATTCTGAGAAAATGCATCTAAAAGTTTTGGCAAATATAATCACCGTATATAGATCACCATACATCTATCACTATTATCACTTTCACCACTGTCACTACCATCAACTTAAATGCACTTTCATCACCACAAACATCACCAATATCACAATTAAAGCCAGTACCACATCCTTACTGGTACTGCTACTGATAGGGTGTGGCTAACACTAAAGCCTTCTGCCATATAATAATCACATCCATAGCTGTTTCTATCATTGCCCTATCATCTTTGTAATAATCACCTTTAAAACCAGATATCATCATTGATCCTTTGCATACAGGAATTGCCATCAGAATCATCATTAGCACAATTACCTTTACCAGTTAATTCATTTACTACAAAAGCCTTTATTACCTATCTAACATGGCCAGGCAACAACCTAGGCATTTAAGGGACCAGCCAGAAATGACACCTGTCTATCAGAGAAAAAATATATGTACACAAATATTTGCAGAAAGTAGGATTTATGTTGTTATAAAGTAAGCCTAGGTGCTATGACAAGGCATTGGGACAATTTTGCCTAAATAAATTATAGATTATTTCTGGGGAAAAAAATTGAGCTGAACCTTAAAGGGTAACTGGGAATTAGCTAGATAAAGGCAGCATTGAGACAGAAGAAATTCCAGTCAGAACAAAGTGCAATTCATGAAGAAAACCTAAAGCAAATGGCAAATATAGGATGCTTTATCTTCATTAGTAATAAACATTTAATTAAAAGGAAGTATCATAGTCACCTATCAAGTTGCTAAGATTATTTAAATATTAATGCCCAGTTTATTAAGAAGTATCACTCTCTTAGAATATAGAGTATATAAAATGTTCGCATTCTTCTGGTACACAATGTAGAAATACATAAAAGTTTTAGTCTTTCAAATTATCTTCCATGAATTTATCCTAATGAAAACAAGAAATCCATAGATAGGAAAACAGTCAAAAAATTCTGGCACAGCAGTATGAATATTGTCCAGCCAGTAAAATTACAAATTTTAAGGAATATTTATTGACAGAGGAAACGGCATGTGATTTACAAGATTGGACAGTTAAGCTCATGAACTCATCCTAGAAAAAGTGTTATGTGCCTCATTGCTGAATATCACTACAGTCACCTTCAAAGTTCTCCCCTTGGGAAGCTGTGCACCAACACCAGGGCCTAGTCCACCCTTCAAGGCAATTTCGGAACTCTTTTCTGGAATGGCCATCAGAGTAGTCATCACACGAGTCTGACAATTAGGTTCACATACTCACTCTAGAAAAAGTGCTGTGAAGGGTGGACTAGATGCCAGTGTCGGTGCATAGCTTCAGCTTCCCAAGGTGAGTACTTCAAAGGTGACAATCAGCAATGAGGTATGTAACGCTTTTCCTTGGATGGTGAATTCGTGAACTTAGTTGTCTGACCTTGTAATTTAAAATGACTGAAAATAAAACATAGATCAGTGTATGCAGTGTGTGTTGGTCAGGGTAGGCTAGGGCATACTGTGGTGATAAACAGACTCTCAAATCTTAATTGCCAAATGCAGCCAAGATGTCTGTCTTACTCATCACCCAACAGGATGCAGATCACACAGCTCTCCTATATGACTCCTGTTTGAGTTGTGGCCCAGGATCTCAAGGATGTTTCCACCATGAGACAAAAAGTGCAGAGATAGGATGTGGCTGACTGTACAGGGTGGGGGTCGTCAGGACCAGAAATGGTGTGTATATCCCTTTGACCAGACCTAGTCTAACTGGAAGTTAGTTGTGGCCCAAATAACTTCAAGGAAGGTGGGGAAAGGTAACAGAGTATACAGATATTTGGTGAGCATTAACAGTATCTGACACACTATAATCCCAATGTTTAGAAAATCAATACATATGTGTCTACTTATAATCAATCCAACCATCTACCTATTCGTCCATCCATGTCTCTCTCCATCTATTAATTTATCATGCTGTATTTAAAAAGACATTGAAAAAAATACATCAATATGCTCACAGTTCTGTTCTGAATTTTCGAAATTTATTATATTGTAGGTGCATTTATAGAATCAGAAAAAAAAGATGTTCCACTTAATTTGAAGAAGAGCAAGCCAACACACTTCAGTAATCTTGATTGAGGGGGAGGCTAATTTGAATTAGCAACATCCTGAATTATAGACTGTTTGCAAAGAGATGCAGCTTTATTACTTTTAACTACCATCTTGGACCTGCTTTAATGAATAGGTAGGAATGATTTATAATTAGCCTAGTAGTTGTTTGTATCTAATTGAATGCTTCTAACGTGGCTTGAAAACTTTCTTATGTGCTTCCTAATGTTAACTCAATTTTTCTTTTAGCATTGCAAATTCTTGAATGCGTTGAATTCAAATTCACAAGCTGTCCTTGTGAACACATCAAAGTAAATGCACACACTAATGGCAAAACAAAACTCTATGGATGACTTGGGAGAAAGTGCTGACCAGCAGCAGGTCTGTACCAATGTCAGCTCTGTGTGATATCCAGACGTGGCCATGAGCACAGCATGATTGTTACCATGTAGAAACTCACGATGTATTGTGTTCTATAACCCACAGACACAAAAGGGTTAGACCCTAGCACCTGCCCCAGGACAGAGATTCAAGGGTACTACTTATGCCCATTTCTTTAACCGAGGGAAATGTCCTGGAAGAAACTCTGAGTGTGTGAGAAAACTCCCTTCTATGTTGTCTCAGAATACACACTGTCAATCTACACTACAACCGTAATAGCCTTCCTTGAGCTCTTTCTAATCAATATTCTTCCTGTCACCCCAGACCCTTTAATGAGATATGTATCAAGAGAAATAGAAAAGAAGATAATAAACAGCAACTTGCATTAATAAATAATGCTAGAGATGCCAAATAAAGATCGCCTCCATTCACTGTCTCGAGCACCGTGCCAAGTGCTTAATTATATTACTCAATCCTCCTGGGACCCCTGTGCTTGGTGTTATTATCCTCATTTTGCAAATTGAGGATCAGGGATGTTAAATAATTTGTTCAGGTTTATATGGGTTGTTTTGTTTGTTTTCTAAGTATACAATATTTTGAATTTACAGAGAATAATGTGACCAAACGTCATGAGGTCAGATGGCATTCAGTGGCAGAATAAAGGTTTGAGTTCGGAACTGCATGAAGCCAACCCCTAAATTTAACTCTTGCGTGGACTTCCCTCGTAAAACTCAAGCAAAGGTAACTGAGATGCAATGTAGAGAATGAGCAGAGAAGGGCGGGACTACTGTGAAAATTTAGGGGATGGAGACACAATTCTTGGCTGGAGTAATCAGGGATGGCTCAGTGAGTATTTGCCACTTGAGCTCCACTGTGACGCTGTGGAGAGGTGCAGTGACGGGCAGCCTAAGCATAGGAGTGGCATGAGCAAAGGCCTGCAGGGAGGCAGGTGTAGGGCAGGGGGCTGGGGCTGCAAATGCCATGAAGAGGCGTATGTAGCTGCAAACAAGCAGGGCTCCTCTGTGGTGGGACTGAACAGACTGGGAGGGATCAGTGGCCATTCAGAGGGCCAGGCAACTCCACAAACTAGATGCAAGATTCCCAGAGAGGTACTCCAAAAAGAATCGATCTGGTGGATTAATTTTCCATTTGTTATTTGCCTGGGCACTCATGATGGGTGACATTCATATGAGTGACAACATAGTCTGTCCGTTGTGTAAGGGGCGAGCTCTTTTATCACACAGGCTGCTGCATAGGAGGCACTGCTTGCCACCTGCCAAGGGAGAGGTTACACCATACTCTTCTCCTACCTCTCCCAGAGCCCTCTGTGCCCCTGGATGGCATGAGGGTCAACCAATGCTCTAGGGTCAGACTTCTACCTCAAGGATGGAATTGGACAGTGTAAACATTTCTTCCTTGAGAGATCCAGACAAAGCCACAGTCCCATAAAGGCAAACCCATATAGGATTGTTAAGGACATGGGCTTTGTAGAATAAAAGACCTGGATTCGAATCTTGAATCTGCCACCTCACAGTTGTGTGATTTTGGAAAAATATCTTAACCCCTCCGAACAACACTTGCTGTGGTTGTGATATGGCTCACTTTAGAAGATGCGGTGGGATCATATGAGATGTATGAAATGTGTTAATACAACACCTGGAGTAAATTTGGTTTGCTACTACTTCAATTGGTGTCTAAGGATGTCACCTGGGCTTCCTTTCTGATCTAGGTAAGAAGGCAGAGAGTAAGATATTTAAGCTGGTATACTAAAAGGTGCTTGGATTTAGTGATATCTGCTGAAATTAAAAGTATGCATTCCTATGTTACCTAGAAATTTCATTTTTCAGTATTAGATCTTGAGAAATACATAATTACGCAAGAAAGCATATAAAGTGATGTTCATTGCAGCATTATTCATAACTTAAAAAAAATAAACAATCCATATGTTCATGAGAAAGAAATCAGCTAAATAAACTATAATGGCACACTATGAGAAATAAGCTATAGTTTAAGAAAATAAAATAAATCTATAATATGTAATTACATGGAAAAGATATCAAACACTAGTTGTTGGGTAAAAATAAGCAAATTAAAAAGTGATACTTGCAGTATGATAGCATTTATGTGAAACACATACATAGTAATTCTATACTACAATTATGAGAAAGACAGACAGACAGACTGGGGACATAGTAGGGAAATGTCCACGTAACTGATATCATGGTTATTGCCAGGGAGAAGAAGTAGATGGGTTGATATTAAGCTTTAGATTTTTGGTCAAAGGAACACTAGAATTATTTCTTACTTTATTATGAGGAGAAGACATTCACATAGAATCTGTGTAATCGAAGTTTAATTTTAGAAAATATATAGACCAGGTTGTCTCATGAGACTATTTTGAAGCCAGAAAGCTCTACTCTGTAGACTGAGGCTTGTGATCAGAACAATGAAGTCTCTGGAAGGCCAAGTTTGCAAAGTAGAAGTTCACTAACTGGGGCTTAGGTGAGGAGCTCACCAGACCTTGTGGGTGAGGGAGGGAAGGAGAGGGTGTACAAAGGAGCTAAGGAAGAAAAAGGCTGTTTGTGGCAGCAGTGTAGATGTTCTGGACAAGCCCAACAAAATGCCTGCTGGTTACCCTGCCTCATTCTGGAAAGCCTCATCATGTCTAACATCGCACACAAACTTCCCGTTGAGGGACCTTGTATATGAACCTCTTGGCCTGTTAGCAAGGGACCCAGTCTTCCAGGTAGCTGATTGGAGCAGGGGTAACCACCTGAATTCCTGCTCCATGGTTCTCTGGTCAGCAATCAACAGAGTGTCCCCGAATGTTCTGAACCAAGCAGATACTCATTCTTAGGGAGTTTAAAATGTAACATAGAGTGATGGGCCGTTTTTAGAAGCCACCATCTGAAGAGAAGTAAAACCAATGACGTTGGATAGAAAGAAAAATCCAAGAGTAAAATGAGTAAAGATATTTCCCAGGGAGGCAGGTGCTATGGCAAGGCAGGTGCTGCGTGCAGGCAGAGCCATGACACAGACATGGGAGCAGAGGGTCAGGACAGGCTGGAGACAGAGTTGCCCCGTCACCAGCATGGCAGAGCACTGGAGTAGAGAGCCGTGGCGGCTGATGCTCAGAACTGGGCTCATGATGAAGATTTCGCTGTTGGGAGGTTGACAGATACCTTGGACTTTACAGAGAAGCATTATCCCTAAATTTATAGTTGTTGCTCAGTCACCTTACTTTCCCAGGTGCTTTCACAGAGAAAGACAGAATTGCTAACATTGTAGGCTTTGAAACCATATTATCTGCATTTTTCATCATGACTCTACATTGTTTGGGTTATGGGTCAGTGATAAAAATAAGCTGCATGTTTTAGAGGCTTGAGATAGTAAAATTGTATTTCCTGCTTCTTTTGTCCATTCCCTGAGTGTCAGTGAGAGGCTCTGTACGATGTCATCCTTACCAGGCTGATGACATCACCACCACCTGCAGATGGGAAGAAGGAGCATGATGGATTGAGCACTGGCCCCCAGAGCTTTCCCCTCATGGGGACACAAGCCGCTTCTATTGCCATTTCATTGACCAAAGCAAGTCACATGGCACATCAGCTCCAAAGGGCAGGGAAATACTTCCTTGTGTCTAGAAAATGAAAAGCCGAGCTCACTTGGGTGAACACCATAGATGACTAGCATGACTACCATCCACTACGTGATCTTGGGCAAGTCTCTTAACTCCTCTGGGCCTTGGCGTTCTCATCTTTTTTTTTTTTTTTTT
>NW_003852491.1:4441618-4481532 GCF_000181295.1 Otolemur garnettii | reverse complement strand
CCAACCAGTTTTTCTTCCTTTGTTCAGGAGCCTCTGACCAGGGTTGCTACCAGTCGGCCATCTTCCCAGAATTCCCCGGCGTTCTCATCTTAAGGATGGAATTCTAATACTCAGTAAAATGTTATGAGAGACACATGAACACCTAGAGAAGAGCTTAACATAATGTAGAACTCATAATACATCTGCCATAATTATCAGCATTATTGTGATTAGGAATTCACCAATTCCTATGACCTGAAGTGATTTGGCTCAACTATTCTCCTAGAGTAAGCCAATACAGGGGACATCACTTCTAAGTGTTTCCACAGGCTACGTTCTCTCTAATTTGCCATCCATCTTCAGGATGTCAAGAAGTGACCACCAGGATTTTATGGTATTGTAAGGAGAGTCAAGTCAGTGAATTCAGAAATGCAGCTAAGACTTTTTGATGGGTCATCTGTTGAGCCAAGGAGAGAAATGCATGTAATTTTGAAGAGCTAAAAATTGGACAGAGGAAAAGCACAACAGGAGAATTGGTTCAGAGAAGTGTATCTCTAACTCACTAAATGCCAGAAGAGAAAGACCAGGGAGGCTCACGATGCAGCAACAGGAGAATGAGCAGGAGGCAGATGAGTTATTTTAAAGACAGCAGCAAGAAAGACATGGGAGGAGAATGGTAAGGACAAGGGAACTCTGAAGCTACAGGGCAGACAATATGGTTAGAAGCCCGAAAGAGAAAAAAATGTTGATCTGGGGTGAGAAGCTAGACTCAGAAAGCCTGAAAAGAAAATAAATTGGTTCAGACAATAATAAAAATAGTCCCACAGGTACCTTCTAGCTTCCATGCCCCAAGCTTCAAGAATTAACACGTCATCACTCAAGTGAGGAAAAAATTTTCAAGTGATGGGAAAGCCAGCTTGGAGCTGGTTTAAACAGCAAGGGAGCTTTATTGGCTCACATAATTGGAAAGTTTCAGATTGGGTACAACATCAGGCAGAGCTGCATCTGGGTGCTAAACAGTGTCATCAGTGTTATTTGTTTGTGGAGGTTTCATAGATTCGATGCTGGTTTAATTCTCACACAAATTCTTCCTTCCTGGTACTAACAAGCAACTCTAGGTTTCTATCCTGTCTTCCCATCCTTCTTATTAAAAGAGAGGATTTCTTTTCCAGCCACTACAGAAAAAGCTCTGGATTTCCTTTGCTTGGGAGGCAAGCAAAACCCAGAACTGATCACTGTGGCAAGGGGGATGTGATTTCTGACTGGCTAGAATAGAGGTACATGACAAACTCCAGCCTATACATGAGATTAGCTACACTTGAACTATATGGACTGACTGCGGGAAAAAAAAATTCTCTAAGGAAAAACTGTGGTGATTGAAGGAGAGGAGAAACATAAGTGGACAGGAGAACGTGAAATTTTGGGAACAGTTTCTCAAACAATTTTTATACACCCTAGCGACAGCTGCAGTCTTCATCGGCACCCTACCCTCCCTCTACAACCTCTCCAATTTTATTAGCGCCACTCTCAGCAGTCATGGATGACTTTCCGCATGGGAGCTCTTCTCCAGCCTGGCTGGAGTTAGAAGACTCATGCTCTCATGGAGCCACCATCTCCCACAATCCTACAAATGAACCTTTCCCCTTGCCCAGCTCTTTGACTTTCTTGAGGAGCCTAAACCTGTCCTCGAATTCCATCCAGCATGATGGTTGAGAGTGTGAGAGCAGGTTGAAGCCTTGCTTGTTTCAGATCCCCAGATCTGTACATCTTTTCCTAAAATACTGGCTCGGGTTTTGCTCTATATGTGAGTAAGAGAAGGATCCCGGAATTAAGACACGGGATGTTGATATTGACCGCCACCACTTTGGAGTGGAAATTAAAACACCAAATCTGATCTTATTTGGAAATGTCCCTCTAAGAATGGGAATTTTCTATTCTGGTTAGATCCGACCTAAGTTATACAGAATCTGGAGTGAAATAATAAACATCACGTTGGTAACCAATCCTTCTTCGTTGGGTAAATCTATGCTAGTTTCAAAGCCTATTTCAAGTTTCTCGTGCTTCCTAGGCCACTGACAACTTCTCCCCAAACACTTAGTTGCTTCTTTTCACCTTCTTCCCATAGTGCGTAGATCATGCCATTATAGCACTTATATTCCTTAAAGTCGATCTTTCTTATTAATTTTGGTATCATCAGTCCCTGGGCGGATGGTTGGTAGGTATTTAATAAAAGTGTGATGGACAAATGGATGAACCGTTTATGCACATTCAGCTGGAAGAAACATTAGGAATTCGTAAAATCCTAACTATCAATTATAGAGACGGAGAAACAGTCAGCCAAAGAGGGTAAATAACTTGCACAGCACACAGAACATTTATAGCTCTGTGAAAATTGAGGCATCCTAACTCTCAATCCAGAGCTTTTTGCATTGCAGTCCTATGGGGGACACTTAGTCTTAGCATTTTACATTCATCATTTTATTCACTCTCCCTGTTCAGCCTTGGCATTCCCATTTTAACTATGAGGAAGCAGAGAGTTAAACAAAAAATCATTGCTGAGGGGTTTTCCCGGCTCTATGAGCTTCTGACAGCCCAGCTCCTGTCTCTGATGCTCTCTCTGCTTGGTAGAGAGACTGCAAAGCATCTGGAGCCCATCCTGCCCAGTGGGCCATGCATTCTGTCTCACTCCTCCTCCCAGGCAGTGGGCCCAGTAACCTGAAATAGCAGTGCTGAAATACAAACCGGTATTGTGCTGCCCATAGCCTGGAACCCTAATTCTGGCTGCCAGAGAGAATAGGACGGCTTTGGAAGTTCCCACAACTGATTCTATCCTGTTGGTAGAGAGGAAGAGTCTTGCTATGGTAACCAGACCCTAAAACCAGCTTTGACAACTCCCAGCCTAGGCCCATTAGAGAGAGTATATTCCCTATCAAAGAAGGGAAGGTACTCCAGAAAATAGACAGCTTTATCTTGAGATTTACCATGAAATATTTTCATTCTCTTCCCTAGAAACCCTATAACTAAAACAGGATATATTCATTCTCAATCACAATAATATCATCTCATATATTATCTGCCATATGTGAATTATATATGTGATCTCACTCAATCCTCATAACAACCTTAGAAGGAAAGTACAAAGAATATGAACAGTGGCAAAGCCTCACAACCATCTTCTAAGGCAGCAGTTCTCAACCTGTGGGTCGCGGCCCCTTTTTAACAATGAAAATACATTGCAGCATTAAGAAGGTTGAGGACCACTGTTAGAAGGACTTTACTGATGAGAAAAAAATGAGCCATACTGTGAGTAAGCAACTTGCCTGAGGTTACTCATTTAGAAACGATTGGATCACACCGAGGAAACTGGTAAGTCTGTCTCCAGATCCTGCATGCTCAGCCCCAGAATGAAAGCGTCTCATGATAAGATCAGAATATGTGCAATCGTGTACTGTTTGGGGATCTCTTGAGCTGTATAACTCTATGCAACTCTTATTTTTCTCATCTATAAAATGGAGCAAAAAAAAAAAAAGCCTATCTGATACGCTTGTATGATTGTCAAGTAAGTTTATGTAGGTGGATGCACATGTGAAGAAACTTAATATTGGACAGAGGTAGCATAAAGTTTAGTTTAGGAGTGAAGATTTGATTTCAAATCAAATCTCAATTTATTAACTTTCCACCCATAGGCAAATTATTTAAGCTCTGTGAGCCTCAGCCTTGAAATTAGAGGTGAAGAGTTTTTGTCTGTTAAATAATTGACTAATAATTGCTACTTATTAAGGATGGTTGTGAGTACTGAGTTAAAACCCACCTGAACGCATAACTTGCATATACTCAGCTCTCAGCAATGCTGGTTTCCAGTCTTTCCCCTTTGCCAATTCATTGCCTGCCACTTCTTTAATTACTGAGGCTGAACTTCACTATAGGATGCCCTAATCCAAGCTTTGAGCTGTCAGACACAGACTGGAAGGTGGGAAGGTAATTAGAGGATAATAACTTTTTGAGAGTACAGATAAATTCAGAGAGATTTTAAGAGAGTTCAGACATCGAAGGGCACAAATATGAAAGGCTTTCTCACATGCTATTACAGTCAGAAGCTGCTTAAGAGAAGCAAAAGTTGAATAATCAAGAGCTGGGGACAATTTCCCTAGCTTTTGTGGCTCTCGGAAGCTCAGAGGCTATCTTAAAAGTAGAAGTATAGAATTTGGCCAGGGATTTCCTCAGTTGCAATAAGTAATATAGCTGAGGGGCAATTTCACAGTTTGAAAGCAGGTGTCAGTGCTGGTCGTAAGACACAACACCATGAAAATGCCCTATGAGTCAAGCTGTTGGTTCCGGAAAATAAATTAATTATAAGTTCACATAAATCAATAAGACTTTCATTTGATGATAGGAGCCTCTATATTTTTCCACCAGGACTGTTATAGATGATCATAGAGGAGCAGACTCCCAATTCTCTCATGACTCCTCAGAAATGATCATTCTGATCATGGGCTGGGAAAAACTTGTAAATTCTTAAACCAAGGTTGGGGGAGATAATGGAGAATATTCAAAGTGGCCGATTTTATAACGTCTCAGAATCTAAAGCCAAGATACATGGGTGTGAAAGTGTAACTGTGACATGGAAATGTATAGACACACACCTAGAAAGAATTATTTTATTCCTATAGAATATGTGCATATGTTAGATAATTTAGCGTAGTGATTAAGAGTAAGGCCTTTTGGCTCAGGTGTCTGGGTTCAAATATCGAACTCCTACATGCTAGTTGGGAGACCTGGTATATGTTCATTAGTTTCCACATGTATCAGTTTCCTCATCAATAAAATGTGGACAGTAATAGCACCTACTACACAGATTTGTGAGGATGAAATCATCCATGCTAAGAGCTAAACCACATGTCTAACATGTAATAAGTGCATCGTAAACATTAGCTATTACATTTGCATAGAAACTTATGCTTAGTTTTGCAAGTAGGAAGCCTAGAAGGACAATAGTCAGGAGAATTTGTATTCGTTTGTCTTCATATTAGCTTTTCTGTTATTTAGTACTAAGTAGCAAGTACTATTTTTGTCATATATTTACTTAAAGAAGAATAAAAAAAAATCCATCAATAAGTTATTCTTTGAAAGGTAACACAAGTTGGAAGAGCTGAGCTCTAAAATGTATCATTTGTTTTCATCTAGAATAGAGTAACTTTTCCAGGGCTGAGACCTCATATCCACTCTGCAATACGAGGACCCTTTCTTTCTTTTTTCTCTCTTATGGTACTTTGTACAGAAATCAACACAACTTATCACTAAAGTCTCTAATAAATAGATATTAAAAACAAGATTTAGAGACAGAGAAAGTAATATGTGCAAATAAAATTCTGCCACTCTTGGTATAATGCCATTTAAAGGCAGATTGTGATAACACTAATGCAACCAATAAAATAACAAAATTATAGATAAGCTAGCAAAGAAGATAAAATGGAATCATACAAATTCAATTAATTAAAAGGAAGACATAAAGAAGTAAAAGAGAACAAAGGGCAGGCATATTAAATAGGAAAATAGCAATATGATGGATTTAAGCATAATAATATCTATAATAATATAAGTTAATGGTATAAACTGAATGTTGGAAGTAATAAAGTTTCCAAATTATATTTAAAAAGCAGTACCCAAGTATCTTTTGCCTACATGAAATACACTTCAAATGTGAAGACATGATAGATCAAAGTAGAAAGTAGAAAGGTGGAAAAGATATATCATGAAAATACCAATTCAAAGGTAGCTGACATGGTTATATTAATATCAAACAAACTACGTTTGAAAACAAAGACTATCACCAGTGTCAGAGAAGGACATTTCCTTATGATAGAGGAATCAATTCATTAAAAGGACATAATAATTTCAAACTTTCATGTACTTAATAGTAACTTTAAAAGAAGCAAAATACAATAGTATTGTAAGTACAATTGGACAAAGCAACAATTGTCATAAGAAATTTTAATGCTCTTATTACAATAATCAATAGAGTAATTAGAGAGGAAATTAGGAAGAACACAGAAGATTTGAACAGCACTCTCAACAAACTAGATCTAATTGACATTTATAGAACATTCCACCCCACAGCAGAATATATATTCTTTTCAAGGGCACATGTAAAATTTGCCATGATAGCCTATTCCGTGTGCCATAAACAAACCTCAATAAATTTAAAGGGACTCAAATCACATTCTTTGATCACAATGGAATTAAATTAGATATCAATAGCCAAAAGATTTCGGAAAGATCCCCAGATATTTGCAAGTTAAGTAGCGTACTTTGAAAGAACCCATGCATCAAAGAGGAAGTTAAAACGCAAATTATAAAGCATTTGACATGAATGAAAATTAAAATTTTAAATATAAGAAATTAAGCAATGCCCTGAAAACAGACTTTTGCAAAAAGTTTGTGGCACTAAATGTTTACATTAGAAAAATAGAAATGTCTCAAAGTGATGACTTCAGCTTCCATTTGGAGCAGTGGGAAAAAGAGCCAGTTACATGCAAAGAAAAAAAGGACATAATTAAAAAGAGAGTGAAATAAATACAATTGAAAATTGAAAAATAATAGAGTAAATAACCAAAAGCTGTTTTTTGAGAAGATCAATATTGTTGACTTACCTCTTAGGATTACCTAGCTAGGAATAGAGCTGAGAATACAAATAATCAATATCGTGAATGAAAGAGATGCCATCACCTGAGGTTCTATGAATATTAAAGTACTCAAATGAAATATTATTAGCAAAGGCAATAAATTTGACAACTTTGATGAAATAGAAGAATTGCTTGAAAGACATGAACAACCAAATCACATTGAAAAGGAAGTGATTAACCTGAATTAATCTCATGCCTTTTAAAGACATTGAGTTTGTAATTAAAAACCATCCCACAAAGAAAATTTTAAGCCTAGATGGTTTCTTAGGTGAATTTAGCCAGACATTTACAGAAGAAAATGTTAACAATTTTTATACAATCTTTTCCAGAAGATTGAAGATAAGGGATTATTTCCCAACTCATTCTATGAATCAATCATTATCCTGATATCAAAACAAAAGACATTACAAAAAGTGGAAAAATACAGATCAATTTTGCTCATAAATATAGGTATAAACATTTTAAACAAAATTTTAGTAAACTGAATCAAACAATATTTAATTAGGATGATGAATACTAACCAATACATATCCTGGGTGATTATTTCAAGATTGCAAGTTTTGTTTATCCTTCAAAGAGCAATCAACTATAACTCACCATATTAACAAACTAAAAAGAAAAGAAAGTATGATCATTTCAATAAATGCAGAAAAGATATCTGACAAAATCTAGCATCCATTCCTGATAACCATTCTCAGTCAACACGGAATAGAATAGAATATTCTCAACCTGATAAATGCCATCTATAAAACTCTAAACTAACATTATACTTAACAAAAACAAGCTGAACGCTTTCCTGAATGCAGCATCTCACAAAGGCTCACGTTGAATTTTCATTTTAATTTCTTTCAAAATACTTTGTGATTTTCATTTTGACTTTCTCTTTGATACATGTATTATAAAAGGCAAGGATATACATTCTTACCACTTTTATTCGACATTGTGTTAGAGCTCTTAGCCAATGCAGTTAGACAAGAAAAAGACAGGAATGGCATCCAGATTGGAAAGAAGGAACAAAACTGTTTTTATTTATAGATGACAAAGTCCTGTGTACAGGAAATTCCAAGGAATAGATACACACACACACACACACACACACACACACCTTCTAGAAGAAATAAACAAGTTCAAGAAGGTCACAGGATACAAGACCAATAAATAAAATCTATTGTATTTATGTGTGCTAGCAAAGAATAATTTCAAAGCAAAATTAAGAAAACCATTCTATTCTCAGGAATACTTTTTAACAGAATAAGTACACGAATTGTCCACTGACAACTATAAAACATTGCTGAAAGAAATTAAAGATGATATAAATCAATAGTGAAATATACCATCTTCATGAATCAGAGTATTCAATATTGTTAAGACCTCAGTTCTCCCCAGATTTATCTACTGCCTTGGTCTCATTATTTAAACTTTCTCTGCCTCAGTTTTCTCCTCAATAAAACATGAATGTGTGTGCGTGTGTGTGTGTGTTGATTGGTTGGGAAACTAACAAAAATAACATGTTAAGAATAATTCTAATTTCCTGGCATGAGCCACAGCAGGTGAATCATGATACTTTTTACTGAGAAGACAGAGGCCAATGGAGAGCTAGATTTAGATCCTTATTAACAAATTTAGCTGGTAAGAACTGGAGACGTAGAAATATGTGTAAAAAGATCAAGGGCAAACCCACATCACCTAAACTTTTTGCCCTCTCCCCACCTCCCTACACCTTTTGGTATCTCATTTGGCAAAAGGCTATTTTGATTTCTAAGAGCTGGAGGAGCCCTTACCTACCCCATTCCTACCAGCTATTAGGGCCTGCTTGTGACTGTCTACTCAAGAACACAGTTTATAAACCTACCCAGGCACTCACCATCAGTTCTGTAAGTCCACTCTTTAAGTTTCTCAGAGAATTCAACTGGAAAAACCACCAAATTATGCAACTGATCTAAAATGATAAAGAGATACAGTTTTTGAATCATTTTCCTAAAATTCCTCATCTTTGAATCTCCCGGCATGAATCTCTGTGTCCTTGGGCCCAAGCACTCTCTTCCCGAAGGCTATTTATCCGCTTACAGAGAGGTTAGTGAGGATGGATGGGCGACTATATAAAATATGGGCTGATTTTTAAACACGAAGGTGATAAATGAACAGATTTTTCCCCAGATTGCTGAGCAAACATCAGCAGAGCAAACTAATGTAAAGATATAATCGTGATTAATCTCTTGATTAAAATAATTAATCTTGGTTAATTCTGCATTTAATCATTTCTTTTTATCAATGTCTAACATGCAGCTTTATAGAAATATTCATTTAGACTAATGGGTATTTCATTCCTCCAATTAGTCTGTTTATTCTGAGCTTCTAAGTGCCTCAAATTCCACCTCTTTCATTTGTAGGAAACCTCAGTCATATTATCGTAGCTCTGGGCAGAATGTTCTTTTCATACCCAAGAAGTTCCTACTATGTCTTGTTAAGAACAAAAGGAAGGAAATCTCAGAGGGTATCCAGGGGATGTGGTGGTGGTGGAGAGGGGATTCAGGGGGAGTTCCGGGCCTGAAGGAAGTGAGATGAGTGATCCTTATCCAACATTGGCTTAGGGACTCAGAATTTTTCTCTGGCTACTAATTGCTTGTCACAGTAATAGCGATGTCATGCATTTGGGAAGAAATTATAATTTATTCTTTCACATCTAACATCTATTGTTATTTCTGCTAAGACACAGAATTAGCTTTCCTGTTTTATTGATGAGCAAGTAGAAGTTCAGAGGAGTTATGTGGTTTGCTTAAATTTATTTATGTATGTGCATGCATATATATGCGTATATGTATATATGTGTGTGTGTGTCTCTCTCTCTATATATATGGAGAGAGATACACATATAGATAATGACAAAGGCAACACTGAACATTGGACCTTGGCTTCTCAGGGGCTCTTTGGTTTCTCCTAGTATGAATAAGTTATGCCCAAAACAAAAGTGGCCTAGTAGAAAGCCAGGGGCTGTGAATTCTCCGGGCGGGGGGCACATACTGAAGCAGATAGAACAAGTATTTCTCTCAGCTGTTTGGAGAAGCAGTAGATCATAAATGCCTCTGATTTTGGCCTCATATATTCAATGAATATTTTTTAAGAATCTTACTCTATGCCAAACCTTGCCTTAAGAATAAGGAATACATCAGGAAATGACAAAAAGAAAGAAAAGAATGTCTAAAGCTGTGACTTCCAATCCTAGTGAGACCCCATGGATTTCAAGTTTAATGCCTGTATTACTGAAGTAAAGCTTAACCAGCCCAGGGCTATGGGAATGCTCAACAGGAGAGGGGTTCAGGGAAGGAGGTGGAGGAGAGAGAGAATGAATGGTTGGGTTGGGGACAGGACGAGGGGAGATGAAGTTTCCCCCTCTCGGCCACTTGCTGTAACATCACCTCTCCTCCCATTTACATTGCACTTTATTTTCACCAGAGTCCTTGTGAACTTTTATGATTTATTCATTGGTCTTCTCATTTTTTGTCTCTTTCTCCCTTCCGGAAGGTAAGTAAGCCTCCTGGAGAGATGAATGATATCTTATTGCTTTCTGCTTGCTCAGAACATGAAACAGTCCTTATCAGAGGTGCTGGGTAGATCCTGGATGAATGAATAACAGGGAAAGCTCAGGGTCTGATGACAGTAACCAACTCTGATTGAGCACTTAGGTAAGCGGCACAGGCAAAGGTGAGTGCTTTGCATGCATTGTTCCATTTCACCTTCACTGTGTTCTTTGTTATGGTTCCCATTTTACAAATGACAAAATTAAGACACAGAACACAGGTTAAGTAGCTTACTGAAGTGGGCAGGACTACCAGGCAGCCTGATTCGAGGGTGTGTGCCCTCTTGACTGCTACACACTACCATCCTGTGTGGTACCTGCTGGCCACAAGATGCTCTCGTGGGATATATGTCCACTCTACAGTGTCCTTGGTGCTGGACAGTCCCTGAGTGGTCCTCTGCCAGGAGGTTCTCCATCTTAGTATTGTAACCATTACAGGGGGAGGGATGTTTCCAGTGCCATGAATTTTTATGTATTTACTCTTTCTATAAATTATCACAGGTTCAAAGCTATTATTCTATGATACATCCCTCTCTTACTTATTTTCATTTTGATTTTTTTTAGAGAAAGCTGAAAGTGGTGGAGTTTAGCTGAAAAGGCAAGACTTTCCACAGACCTCATGGCCAGCAGGTATAGCTATCCTAAAATAAATAGCTTGATTACCCTGAACAAACCTTCAGTTGGAAAGAGACATCATCACCATACAGGTGCACCCTTGCAACTGTGTCACAGATTCATGTACCTTCTGTTAGACAGAAGAAAAGAAATGACTCTGATTAAGGCTGTCTCTCACATTGAGCTAATAAGGTATCTGAGCCTCAGAGAGGGAGTCACGCCGTGGTTTCAGTGGCAGCCTCCTACAGGCTGGTGTCTGTAAGGCCAGCCTATAATGCTGCACTGCCTCCAGTTCAGAACTGTACCTGATGCCTATAAACTGGCTGGATCATTGGTGACCTTCCCATCACCCCAACTGTATTCCACCTGGGTCACAGCCCTTCCAAAGCCTCCTCTCCCTTCCCTAGCTCCGCCTTTGCTCATAACCTTCCCTGGGACTTTAGATACCTCTACTTTTATAACAAGACACAATTTTATAATGCAATTATAAAGTAGATTTCAAACTAATTTCAAAACTGCCAACAATCCTATCACTCCAGCTCATTTAATTGCCACTGTATCACCTCTACTGGGGTTTCCCTTTCCTTAAAATGACTAGATATAGTCCTCTCACCCACAGAGCTCTCACTCATTGGTCCTATAGCCTGAGAGGCCTGCCAGTGAGGCCACCAAGATGAAGGAAGGTAGAATGATAAACTCTTGGATGGCACCTGAGAAGTCATTTAATGTGACCCTTGACTTCTGCAGATAGAGAAGCAGAGGCCAAGAGAGACGATAGGAATTACTGAGGTCGCTCAGTCAGGAGGTGGCTTGTTCAGGATCTGAATGAACCCAACTGGTCTTTCTAGCCCTCATTGATTTTTTTCCAGATGTGCCCACATATTCTCAAGAAGACCTTCTCTGGCCACCAAAGCCCTTTATCTTAGCCCATTTGGGGCTGCTAGGAGAGAACAGCTGAGGTGGGGTGACTTATAAAGAATTGAAACTTTCTTCTTATAAAGAACAGAAATTTCTTTCTTTTCTTCTTCTTCCTCTTTTTTTTTTTTGAGATGTAATCTTGCTCTGGCACTCAGACTAGAGTGCTATGGCCTCAGCCTCACTCACAGCAACTGCAAACTCCTGGGCTCAAGCAATTCTCCTGTCTCAGCATTCTGAGTAGCTTGGACTGTTGATGTGCATCACTATGTCCAGCTAAGCTTTCTATTTTTAGTAGAGATGGGGTCTTGCTATTGCTCAGGCTGGTCTCAAACTTCTGATGTCAAGTGATCCTCCTGACTCAGCCTCCCAGAGTGCTAGGATTACAGGTATGAGTCACTGCACCTGGCCAGAAATTTATTTCTGACAGATATGGAGGCTGGAAAGTTTGAGGGTCAAGGCACCAGCAGATTCAGTTGTCTAGTGAGGGCTACTTTCTTCTTCCAGATGGGGCCTTGCTGCTGTGTCTTCTTCAAGAAAGGAGTAATGTGTCCTCACAGGATGGCAAATGTAAAGGTGAAGAAAGCTGAAGGAGAAGGAGCCTCTGGGAGGAGCCTCTTCTACCTGTAAGGGCCTCAACATCATTCATGATGGAGGAGCTCTCTCAAAAGCTTCACCTCTTAATACTATTGTACTGGGAACACCTGAATTTTGGAAGGAACATATTCAAACCATAGCACCCTCCAAAGCATCCTTGGGGCAATCAAGCTTCAAAAATGTTCAGTCCAACTAACAAGGAGTCTCCCCTGTACTCAAAGCCTTAAAAGCCAACCAGGGTCACACTCTCTTCACTTCTGCCATTTATACAGTGCCTGCTGTGTATGGTCATTGGAGACAACTCAGCAAAACACCTGCAATAGCCCCACGAGATAATTGCTTTTATCCTCCATCTGCAGATACTGAAACTGAGGAATGGCAGAGCAAAGGGACTCACCAACATCATACAGCTGGTGAGAGGTGGGAAAATTTGGAGTGGTCTGACCCACCATTCATTTGTGTTCTCTCGTCTGTATCAGTGTCCCTCTCTTATGAAACAGAGGTTGGGATGCTTCTTCTTAGGTAGTATCTCAGAGTAACTTGGGTGTTCAGATTAACCCTAAGCCAGAATAGGAATTCAATGAAATAGGGCAAGATACAGACAAATTTACTTTCAGTGTTTTTTTAATCTCTCTAGCATGTTTTTACGGGAATTTACTGATAATTTACTGGTTCTGTCTTAGGGTATAACAGTGGACGAAGCATGTACCCTACAGACATGGTTCATGCTTTGGGTCCCCAAGTGGAGGGTTCTCTTAGAACTTTCTTTTTGCTTTTCTCTTTCGACTCTTTGGAATTCCACTGTTCTTTGTGGTTAATACCTCTGCCAGAGAGACCAAGTACTTCCTTCTCCTCTCTAGGAAATATTCTGTCATTCTAGAAAGGAAGCTTAAGAAGCTCAATTCTAGTCTATGTGGAGAAACACTCCTCTCCAACCTCACCAAGAGGTAATGAATACTGTGGGCCACAGATAAGGGGACCAAGACCCTGCCTAACCATGTCTGAAACTGAAGCCTTCAGTGTTTTTCTGCCTTGGACACAGAAGTCTTAGAGCTTTTTATAATACCCAGTTCCCTGAAACCTTGAAATAGCCTTCAGAGAAAAATCCTCATACAAATGCTTCTCAACCCCAAATAATCTTCAGAATCATCTGAATGAAACAAAAGCGGGAATGTTCCTTTTCCCAGAGAAAAGAATAGTGGTACATATCCAGGGCTGAAAGCTATTATGTTTAGAGCAATATAATGAATTATTTTGCTCACGGTGTCCCTTCCTCGTGTCCATTTTTTGATCTTATGGCAGAGTAGGCATCTGGAAGGACAGGGGATTTGAGCATTTGGAGGTCCTGGGACTAAGTCAGACGTCATCTCATCATTGCTACAGGGGTCATATGAAATACTGAGCTGGCCTCCAACACAGCCCAGACCCTAAAGGATTTCATATGTTTGCAAGCAATATCGTGACTCTAGAAAGCAAAATGAGTTAGAAAATGGTGATGTGGTAGCTTTGCCTGCCCTCTCTTGCCCCACCCCCCAAAACTGAGATGTAGAAGGAAATTTTATCCCCCTCTGCATCAGAACCATCCCCAGCAAAGAGAATGCCCAGTTTTTCTTTAAGTGAGGCATACAAATAACAGTTTATGGCTCAGTTCCTCCAAGGTCAAGAGAAAGGCTGTGACAAGCTTTTTCCTGGGGAACAGGAAGTATAAGACATGCCTCTCAGAGGCAGAAGGATGGACAGGATGACCTCTTGCCTCACTGACTGTAGATGCACTTGAAATTTTTCCATCTTGAGCAGCCAGCAGTCCTGAAGGTCTACCAGTCTGCCTGGGACTGGTGTCCTTTAATTAATCTCATAATACTCCTTGTTCAGGGGGCACAATTGGAACTTTGAGAGCCATCAGGTAAAATAGATGTGGTGTGTTATCAGTGTCCAGACAGAGGGCCAGCTGTGTTGCTGAGGTGACTGTACTCTGAGGTCTGGAGCTGCAGGGCAGGCAGCGGGGATTAGGGGATGTATGTGCCATTTACAAGATTGAAATTGGATTCTTCCTGACTGGGGACCCGTCACCCTGTGGCATCAGATCAATGTTCAGAATATGATGCAAACTCATGCTGGGTCTCCACATGGGCACCGCCCCCTGGCTTTTGACAGTCACTTGTTCAATCAATAAACAATTACTGGGCACCCTGCTGTGTTCTGGGCATTGGGCTGGAGAAGTATTTATTGCTGCTAAGTTCAAACTGTGCACAGGGCACTGGGCTAGGTGTTCATTCATTTGCAAGTACTTACTGAACCTCTGTAATGATTAACTAATTATCACCCAAAGTTATGCTCAATTTTTGCCAGGTGTTCTAAATGCTTTATGTTTATTTAGTCATTCGATTTTTCCAACAATTCTCTGAGATGGATACTATTGTTCTGATTTTATAGATGAGGAATCTAAGCCTGAATAGGTCTAAGGACTAGTAATTGAGAAAACCAGTAATTCAGCCCAGGTGATGTGATAGACAAGTCAACACTCTTAACTGCACAGTGTGTGTCTGGAACAGTGTTGGGTTAATATTACGATGTGGAAATAAGGACTCAGATCTGAATCTGGGTTGTAGAGTATGTGTCCACTGCTTGCTAGACACATAACTTCTTGCAAGTAATTTACACTCTGTGTGACTCATTTTCCTTATTTATAGAATGGCAGAAATAATAGCAGTAATGTTTAAAATCACTGGAAGGATTGAATGACATAATACAAGTGTTACGTGGTATTTTACTAAGCATAGGATGTTAGTTATAAATTGGTAAATACTTTGTATTAGTGATGATAAGTAACTGGCCAATCCTCAAAAAATTCATAATCTGGTCACAAATAAAGAACTTCCATCCCTGAATATTTTCTATTCCAGGTAATTTGCATACAGGAATGGGGGGAGAGAAAACAATGATCAGACATATGGCTTTCAATAGGTTCCTTGAGGGCAGTGACTTCATCTTGTTTGCTGCAGCTATCCTCAGTGTCCTTCAGGTGTCCACTAAACAGTATGTATTTCATCAGTTAATCATCTCATCAACCAGTGCGTACAAATACCAGATTAGATGCATTCCTGGCACATTATAACTCAGAAACCTGACAGAATCTGATCTTTCTTTAAAAATCATGCTTCTATCACAGCAGTGCTAGGGTGAAGAGAAAGGAGAGAAACTATGTGAGTCATCTTGAGACCTGGTCCTTGAAGGTCTAAATAAGACTGCATAGAGGCAAAGGAATGTGGTGGATGTGTTTGACATGATTAAATGACAAGGGACATCAGAAAATGCAAAATACATTTGGAAGATAGGGCTAGGTCACTGGGGCTGAGACAGTGGTATGTTGTATGAACTATGAAGAATGAGAGTGGAAAGAAGGCTTGGAGCCTGGCTGTGAAGGAATGTGGAGATGTTGGACTTTATCCAGCCAGCATGAAAACATTTCCACTGGTTGTGACATGGCTGAATAACCCTGAAACTGACATGGTGTAAGAGACACTTGGAATAACCCAAGCAAGAGGTAACAGGGGTTATTCAATAACAGACACTTGGAATAACCCAAGCAAGAGGTAACAGGGGTTATTCAATAACAGACACTTGGCATAACCCAAGCAAGAGGTAACAGGGGTTATTCAATAACAGACACTTGGAATAACCCAAGCAAGAGATAACAGGGGTTTTTCAGTAATAGACACTTAGAATAACCCAAGCGAGAGGTAACAGGGGTTTTTCAATAATAGACACTTAGAATAACCCAAGCGAGAGGTAACAGAGTCCAAAGAAATTGGGTAAGAAGGCAAGCACACCTCATATTTATAACTGATTAGACAGTGAGATGAGCAAAAGGGAGTGGAAGATGATGAGGGGCTCATCATCCTCTTATAGCTCAGGACATTTTTCTATTGAACCTGATCTCCTAAGGTTGCCTTGGGATCTGGGACTATGCCCAACAATTAGTCATCTAGCCCTATCTTGGTTTAATAGATGACTTAGGGAAGACTCTAATGGCTCCTTGTCCCTCTTCCTCAGGGACATCTGCAATAGAAGGTGAAGCTGGGTTAAGGTGCAGACTCTAATTCCACTACTACCCAAGTGCTCTCTTGACCAAATCATGTGTCTTTCAAAAGTTCGTGAAAATGCCACTCTGAGAGTAAATGGAAGGCTTCAGGTCCCCTCCCTGGTTCTAACCAGATTCATCTCTTAAGGTCAAATTTGATAAATGTTTTATCAATAAATGAATAAAATAATTCTTGAATACTAAGCTCTTATAAGAGGTCGGACAGTTCATACTACACAAAACAATCTACAGATTTAATGCAATCTCTATTAAAGCACCTCTGTCATACTTTAAAGATTTGGAAAAACCAGTACTTCATTTTATATGGAAACAGAAAAAGCCTTGAATAGCCAAGACATTACTCAGAAATAAAAACAAATCAGGTGGAATCATGCTACCAGACTTCAGACTATATTATAAATCTATAGTGATCAAAAGAACATGGTACTGGCATAAAAATAGAGAGGTAGATGTATGCAACAGAATTGAGAACCAAGAGATGAATCCAGATACTTATCATCATTTGATCTTTGATAAGCCTATCAAAAATATAAACTGGGGGAAGATTCCCTATTGAACAAATGGTGCTGGGTGAATTGGCTGGTGATTTGTAGAAGACTGAAACTGGACCCACACCTTTCGCCTCTAACCCAAATTGACTCTCACTGGATAAAAGACTTAAAGTTAAGACATGAAACTATAAAGATTCTTGGAAAGAGTGCAGGATAAACACTTGAAGAAATTGGCCTGGGAGAAAACTCTATGAGGAGGACCTCCGGACAATTGAAGCAATACCAAAAATACATTACTGGGATCTGATCAAACTAAAAAGCTTCTACACTGCCAAGAACACAGTAAGTAAAGCAAATAGACAGCCTTCAGAATGGGAGAGGATATTTGCAGGTTATGTTTCTGACAAAGGTCTGATAACCAGAATCCACAGAGAACTCAAACTTATTAATAAGAAATGAACAAGTGATCCCATTTCATTATTGGCAAGAAACTTGAAAAGAAGCTTCTCTGAAGAAGACAGGTGCATGGTCTACAGGCACATGAAAAAATGCTCATCATCCTTAATCATAAGAAAAATGCAAATCTCAAAACCACTTTGAGATATCATTTAACTCCAGTAAGAGTAGCCCACATAACAAAATCCCAAAACTACAGACATTGGCGTGGATGTGGAGAAAAGAGAACACTTTTGTACTGCTGATGGGAATGCAAGCTAACACATCCTTTTGGAAAGAAGTTTAGAGAACACTCAGAGATCTAAAAATAGACCTGCCATTTGATCCTGCAATTCCTCCACTAGGAATATAACCAAAAGATCAAAAATCGCTTTGCAACAAAGATATTTGCACCAGATTATTCAGTGAACCTCAATTCAGAATTGTCAAGTCATGGAAAAACCCAAGTGCCCATGGACCCATGAATGGATTAATAAACTGTGGTATATGTATACCATGGAATACTATGCAGCCTTAAAAAGATGGAGCCTCTACCTCTTTTATGTTTACATGGAGTGACCTGGAACATATTCTCCTGAGTAAAGTATCTTAAGAAGGAAGAAAAAGTATGAAATGTACTCAGTACTTTTATGAAACCAATTTATATTTACTCACACTTTCTTATGAAAGATAGATCACTACTATAGCCCAGGATAAAGGAGAGAAATGGATGAGGAAGAAAAGGGAGGAGGGAGGTTTGATAGAGGGAGGGTAAATGGTGGGACCACACCTATGAAGCATATTGCAAGGGTACAAGTCAAATCTATCAAGTATAGAACATAAATTTCTTAACACAATAATCAAGTAAATGAGGCAAAAGCTATATCAATTATTTTGATGTAAGCATTCCAAATTGTGTAAAAAAATCAACACCTTATACCCCACATATGCATAAATGTATTCATGATCTATGTGTATATGACTTAATAAAAGGAAAAAAAGGTTAAAAAAAAAGTAGTCAGACAGTTAAGTTCATAAACTCATCCTAGAAAAAACACTACATACCTCATTGTTGAATAAAACTCCCGTCACCAGATGGCCAAAAAGAGTACTTCAAAGGTGACCATAGTAATATTCAGCAATGAGGCCTTTTTCTAAGGTGAGTTCATGAACTTAATTGTGATGATGACCTTGTGCGGTGACAGCTCTGATGGCCATTCAAGAAAAAGAGTTCCAAAATTGCTTTGAAGGGTGGACTAGAAGTTGCCATTGGTGCATGGCTTCTCAAGGGGAATACTTCAAAGGTGACTATGGTGATATTCAGCAATGAAGTATGTTGTGCTTTTTCTAGGATCAGTTCATGAACTAAATTGTCAGACCTTATAATTAAAGAAAATAGATTTCATCTGTGAGAAATACCCCAGTGTAGTTACATGTTTTGAGTTGAATTGTGTCCCATCCCCTGAAATTTATATATGGAAGTCCTAATTCCCAGTACCTCAGTATGTAACAGAGGTAATCAAGTTAAAATGAGGTTCAATATAACTAGTATCTTCACAAAAAGGAAAGAAGTTGATGCAGAGACACCCATAGAAGGAAGGTGATGTAAGGAGACAAAATGAGAAGATGGCCATCTATAAGCCATAGAATGGGGCCTGAAATAGATCCTTCCTTTATGGTACTCAGCATGATTCAACCTCACTGACTCCTTGATTTTGGACTTTTAGTTCCCAGAACTGTGAGACAATAAATTTCTGTTGTTGAAGTCATTTAGTTTGTGGTACCTTGTTATAGCAGCCCTAGAAAACTGATACAGCAGAGTAATACCTAATAATTGTTTGGCATTTTAAAATATAGGAATAACATTTATATATTCTCCTTCTCCATGGCTCTTTAGGGGGAAAAGCATATTATTATCTTTCTAGGATAGTTGAGAAAATAAAGGTTTAGAAATTAAGATAACTGTTATAATGGTAACAGTGTTGCTGATCATAAAAGTAGTCATAATTTTTGGATTAGTATATGACAGGGACTCATCCAATGATCTTAAATCTTCAAATAATTTAATATTATTTACCCTATTTTACAAATAAGAAAATGAGACAGAGATAATGTAATCTTCTAATGGCCACACAGCCAGTAAGGGGCAAAGTCAGGACTTGAATCAAATCTTCATTCAGAATTTTTTCTATGACAGTCTTTCTATGCATAGCACACAGAATTGAGTTGAGTGTTCACTCAACAGATGATTGCAACAGATGATTACAGATTACCTATTCTATACTAGGGGATACTGAACAAAAAAGAATTCACCCTCTAGTGGGAGAGATAAAATTAAATAAGCAGATACATGTATAATATAATTTCTATAATGATAAATCCAATGAATAATATAAAGTAGGCCAAGGAGAGTAGTGGTGTAGTAAAGGCTATTGAAATAGAATGACCAAGTGATGGCTTTCTGAGAAGGTGATGCAAGTTCACAGCCTAAAATGAAATAAGGAGTGGATCATGAAAACACAGGTAGCATCTTTGGCAAAAATGAGTTGACTATAAATGTGTTGATTTATTTATGTGTTCTCTATTCTGTACAATTGTCTATATATCTGTTTTTATGCTAGTACCATGCTGGTTTGGTTACCATATCTTTGTAGTATAATTTGAAATCAGGTGATTTGATGCCTCTAGCTCAGGGATCCTCAAACTTTTTAAACAGGGGGCCAGTTCACTGTCCCTCAGACCATTGCAGGGCCGGACTGCAGACCCCGGGACGAGTTGGCTACTAAGAAGGACAGACAGCAGTGGCAAAATCACCCAGCAGGCTGGATAAATGTCCTAGGCAGGTTGCATGTGGCCTGTGGGCCATAGTTTGAGGACGCCTGCAGTTCTTTTCTTTTTCTTTTTTTTCTTGTTTTGTTTCATTTTGTTTGCTCAGGATGGCTTTGGCTATTGTGGTTCCGTATGAATTTCAAGATTTTTTTTTCTATTTCTGTGAAGACTATCATTGAGTCTGTAGATCTATAGATCACTTTGGGTAATATGGACTTCTTAACAATATCGATTCTTCCAATCCATGAATATGAAATGCCTTTGTGTGTATGTGTGTCTTCTTCCATTTTCTCATGAATGTTTTATAATTTCATTGTTGAGATCCTTCACTTCTTTGGTTAAGTTTATTCCTAGGTATCTCATTTTTTTCTAGGTATTGTAAATGGAATTGCTGTCTTAATTTTCTTGATTTCTTTTTCAGATTGTTTGCCCTCGTCATATAGAAATGCTACTGATTTTTTTTATGTTGGTTGTGTATCTGCAACTTTATGATCTATGTAACCTAAAACATTTTTACTCCCTTAATATTTTGAAATAAAAATAGAAAAAGAGACAGAAAAGGAGGAAGAAGGATGAGAAAAAGGAGGAAAAGGAGGAGGGAAGGGGAGTTGGAAGAATAAAAATTGCCAATAATAACAATGAAAGAAGGATACTAAGGGAACTTTATAAACACTTCATGTTTCAGTCCTAATTGCTTTTTGGTTAAGTCTTTATTGTTTTATTTTTCTAAATATAGCATCATAATATCTGTAAAAAGGACAATTGAACTTCTTTCTTTCCCATTTGGATTCCCTTTACTTCTTTCTCTTGTCCAATTTCTCTGGCTATGAATTAAATTTTCCTGAGTAAAAAAAATGCCCTCAAGAGCATGGGCAACCAAAGCAAAAATTGACAAATAGTATCACATCAAACTAAAATCTCCAGCACAACAAAAGAATCAATCAACAGGGCGGCACCTATGGCTCAAAGGAGTAGGGCGCCAGCCCCATATGCCAGGGTGGCAGGTTCAAACCCAGCCCCAGCCAAAAACTGCAAAAAAAAAAAAAAAAAGAATCAATCAACAAAGCAAAGAAACAACCTACAGAATGTACAGAATGGGAGAAAACATTTGCAAAATATTCAGCTGACAAGGGATTAGTAGCCAGAATACATAAGGCATAAGGACTCAAACAACTCAATATAAAAAAAAAATCCAATAAAAATTGGGGAAAATATCTGAGTGGAAGTTTCACAAGAAGACATACAGATAGTCAACAGATAAATGAAAGAATTATTAAAATCACTAATCATCAGGGAAATTGCAAATCAAAACCACAATGAAATGCCATGTCACATCAGTTAAAATGGCCTTGATAAAAAAAAGAGAGAAAGTAACAAATAATGTCAAGGATGTGGAGAAAAGGGAATACTCATACACTTGTGGCTAAAAATATAAATTAGTATGGACACTATGAAGGTTCCTCCAAAAACTGAAATCTGACATACAATCTTACAAATGATCCAACGATCCCACTCCTGGGTATATATCCAAAAGAAAGAACTCAGTACATCAAAGAGATGTCTGCACTCTCATTGTGTTTTCTGGCAGCATTATTTGCAATAGCCAAGATACGGAGTTAACATAAGTGTCCATCATCAGATGAATGATAAAGAAAAAAATGCTGCATATATACAATGGAAAAGTATTCAGCTATAAAAAGAATTCAATTCTGTCATTTGCAACAACGTGGATGAAACTGGAGGTCACTATGCTAAGTGAAATAAGCCAATAAGCCAAGCACTGAAAGACAAATGTCATATGTTTCCACTTATATGTGGGGGCTAAAAAAAATTTACCTCATAAAAAAGAATGGTGGTTACTAAATGCTAGAAAGGATACTGAGGAGAGAGGAATAAAAAGAAGTTTGTTAACAGGTACAAAAATACTATTAGATAAAAGAAACCAGCTCAATTCCTTTGTAGCACAAGGGAATGTGTAACACTATCCTGGTAGCACAATAGGGTGACTACAGCTAACAATAATTTATTGTGTATTTCAAAATATCTAGAATAATAGATTTATAACATTCTCAACACAAAAAAATCACAAATATTTGAGGTGATGGATATCTAAATTACTCATATTTGATCAGTACACATTAGAAGGCATGTCCCACAGGTTGCCCGTACAGTTGCCATACATAGGGAAAATTACAGCTAAATATACCTTTATTTACAAAATAGTCATTACAAAACTTTACAAAATATTTACAAAGTATTCTCCAATGTTAGACACCTCTTCATAAAATTTTGAAATGACTATTTTGTAAATAAAGGTACATTTAACTACAATTTCTCATTTTCTTTATGTATGGAGATTTTATACATACTTTGGGACACCCCACGTACTTCTATCAAAATATCACATGTACCAAATAAATATGTGCAATTATTATATATCCATAAACATTTTCAGAATCAAAGAAGTGAATGATTTGCAAAAAAAATGTGAGTAAAAAAAATACTGATAAAAAGGCTATGTGTACTCCATTTATAGAAAATTCTAGAAAGTGCAAAATAATCTATAGCAACAGAAAGAAAATCAGGCATTAGCGGGAATGAGGGTGAGGTTAGTAAAGGACAGATGGAGGGATTGCAAAGGGACATGAGGAAACTTTGGGGAACTATTGACTGTGCATAAATTATACCTCAACAAAACTGTTTTACAAGGACAAAAAGAAAATATAGGAGAAGAACAAAATGACAACACAGGAATAAGTGCTGGATTAAGCAGAGAGAGTCATCAGTTATCAGTCATCTGATGAACTGATAAGCAACAGCCAAAGTTAGGAATCTGGATTTCACCCCGAAGGTAATGCATCAGTTAGAAAACTTGACGACTCTAATTTTTCTTATGTAACAGTTCTGGAAATAAGCTTTGTAAAGCTGGTGGACACGTTTTTGGAAGGTTCTAGAACTCCAACTCCTCCTTTGTGCCCCACAGTTCTCAGCTTGTGGTACTGCAGAGGAAATGGCCTGAAAATAAAAATTGCAAAACATTTTCTGTCTCCCCAATTTTTGAGGAACAGAAACCTTCATCCCTGCCTCAGCCAGTGGTTAGGAGGGGCAAGGAATATCTCATTCTTTGTACCAGAGGAGAGAGCTCAAGGGACTTCCTGGTTGGAGGTCATGAGACCTTAGCTGAAGATGGGATTGATCTGGGTGGAGGTCACAACACTGGCAGAGACGTGAGAATGCCATGGCCCATGATGGGATTATGGGATCAGAACTTTTTTTTTTTCTTTTTGTAGTTTTTGGCTGGGGCCCGGTTTTGAACCCACCACCTATATGGGGCCAGCCCCCTACTCTTTGAGCCACAAGCACTGCCTGGGATCAGAACTTTTAAGAGCTCTGTGCTTCTTTTCAGAAGGAGGAATTTAGATTTGAAACCACTATCGGCCATTTTCCTTTGTTGCTGGCAAAGTAATAAACTTCTCTCTCCTCCTCTTCAAACTGCTTGCCCCTCTTTTTCTGATGTTGTTTTGGGGACAAGTGCCAAACTTTTGGTCACAGTAGCTCCCATACTTGGAAATGCCAGATAGATTTTGACTTCCAGTCATGATAGGGAAAAGGGAGGAGGATGAAGGAACAAAGTTTTCTTTAGGGGAAACATCGTCCTGTTTTATTTGAGAAGGATGGAATTTTCACCTACATCTCGTTAGTGAGAACATCAGATGGGCATCCCAGCGGCTAGGAGTCTGCTGAACTGAACAGAAAAAAGCTAGTTCATTTCTGGGGTTCTGTGTATAAGAATAAATGGGAGAAGAGACATTGAGTAGACACCTAGCAGAATCTGGCACTGCTAAGCCACCCTCTCTGGAAGCTGGACCTTGGGAGGAATTTGGTGTCAGATCCTTCTGGAGTAGAACCCAGCTCGCCTCCAGCTGGCTATATGAGCATGATAAGATCAGTGCTCTCTGTGAAACCCCACGTTCTTATCTTTAAGAAATGAGTCAGGGTGGGTGTGTATGCATTGTATTTGTAAGTGTACATATCCATGTGCATCAGTGTGTGAGAGAGATGTACATGTGTGTAAATCACAATGTCTGGCCTATGTGGAAATATTCTGTATCTGTTGGGTATATGTCACTCTCCTCTGTCACTGGTTCTTATACAATTATAGAACAAAGACCAAGACATGTTTTGCCTTCAGAGGCCAGGTACTGACTCTGAGAATAGAAGTGCATTTAGGAGAAGATAATTTGGAACAAATATGAAAGTCCCTGGACCTTAGTTTATTTATTTATAATAATGTTACTCACGTCATAGGGTGGTGGAAAATGTAATTGGGATACACGTCGGTGCCCAATCCCAGGCCATGTGATCTGCGTGTGGTCCACAGACCTACTGACATCAGAATTCTGCAGCACCAAAATCTTATATATTTCACAAAAAAAATAAAAACAAAAGCTAAGTGAACATCTCCTTATTCCTCTCTGGAGCTGAGATTTGTTCTGGATTTTTCACAAAGTTGCAACATGACAGGGAGCAATCTATTTTGGGAAGAAAAAAACAAAACCCAGTTCTTTTTTTATCGTGGATGTCTATGGAGCAGTCTCCTCCCCACCCCTGCCCCCATATGTTGCCTTTCTTCCCCAGAATCAATCACAGGTTATTTTGGCACTCTATGCCTTTATCTTGCAATCACTGCCCCAAATATAGGTGCAAATATTGTTTTCTTTGTCAAAAGCACCTCCCACGCTCACATGGTGACTTAGCAGCTCCGAGCCTCCCCAGTGCTGGTGTAAATCTCCCACTTTCTTTCAAGTGGCTGTCTTGTTTTGTCCTAGTTCCCTGAATAGGTCAGGCAGGGCAAAAACGCTGCTGTCCCTGGTGCTGAAAAGATCTCTCTCTCTCTCTCTCTCTCTCTCTCTCTTTCTCTCTCTCCCCCTTTCTTTCCCTCCCTCTCTCTCTCTCTCCCCTCCTTCCCTCCCCTGAACCCCTCCATGCCCCACTACCACTCCTAGAAAAGGACACAAATGTATGAAGGGCTAGAATAGCTCTGATTCACTTTGATATTCCCCAGTATTCCCTGGCAGGCGCTGTCTTTCCTAGATCATTCTGTCTGATTCACTGAGGATGCCCCTCATCTGTCCTATAGTTTCAGGCCAGTGTCAGTCCTGACTCAAGCTTTCTGTAAAGATTGGAGTGAAATGCTACAGCTGACAAGAACCAAGATGTTAGAGGAAACCATTAATAGTGACATCGACTTTGTCACTAAACTCTTCCTAACCTCTATGTGGACACCAACTACAGAACCATAACTCTCACTCCAAGATTTTCCATCTATTTTCCTTGAACACTGCCTCCCCCAGGAACACTACTCTTTCCAAGGTCACTAATGTGTGTGGAAAATAGAGATATAAGACATGATTTCTTCCTTTGACGGCTCACCCTGTGGCATTATAGTGTGTGAAACAGATACATACCTAAAAACTATAGTACACAAAAGAATATGTGTATATAATACACATACACATGTACACACACAAACACAACACATATACACGTATAAACACATGAGGGTATGAATATACATAAGCATTTCCTGTGTGTGTCCATGCATCTATAATTTATAGGAAAGTTATGCTCAACACAAAAACGTGTTGAATATAAGCTGAAGAAGCTGGTAACTTTGTTAGAGGCAGTAATTAGAAGTCTTTCCGGAGTCTAACATTGGAGTTGGGCTTTTAAGGATGAGTAAGAGTTCAACATATGGCTAAAATCTTTTTGGGAAAAAGCTATAATATTTGAAAGAAATATACATAGTGGCGTACAAGGGTACAGATTGCCAGCCCACGTGACTGGACTGAGCACAAGAGCCCATCAAGTCGAGATGATAGAAAGAAGGTTCTGGCATGTGAATAAACACTGTTCACATAGAGACTAAAGGGGAAAATTGAGATCAGATTATGGAAGCTTCTTTCTGCCAGGTTGAGGTACTGGAAATCCATGGGAAAATCTGTTAAATGGTCCTGTACACACATGGTTTAGGTATAATGGAAGTAACTTCCCATCTCTTCTGCTGTATTGTATTCATTAGAAATGGTATTACACAAATGTGTAAGTGTCAAGAGGTGAGAATTGCTGGGGACCACCATCTGGCTTCTTAGGAAGCTGTCTCATCTTGGTGGTTTTTCCCTTCATGACATTTATTAAACTATGTACATCTATTAGGAATGGTGTCTTTCCCTGTCACTGTCAGCCACACACACAATTTCAAATATGTATTACTTGAATGAGTGAATAAACTTAATGCAACAGACCGTAAGTACACTCAGCAAATATTTACTGCTTCAAAAATAATAGATAAGAGTAATATGCCGTCTCTGTGTCTAGAAAATTGATGATTGCATGCGTGGGAAAGAGACAGACATGTAGAATATACTACAGTGGAAAAGAAAGAGGTATAAGATGAGATAATTAAGGGCCATGAAACTGCGAGTGAGCAGACACTCATATCAGGGAAGTTTCTGGAGTTGTAGCACCTGGGCCAGGCTGCCAAGGATGAACAGAATTTGGCACTACAGAGAAAGGAAGGTGAGCATTTTGGGGGGAGAAAGGTATACATAAAGATACAGAAATGTGAATGCACTTGTAACGGATGGCAATCAAAACTGAGATGGATGAAAGAGTGAAAAATACTGAGTTAAAAGATAAATTTATTCAGATCATGGAGGGCCTTCATTGACAACATCAGTAGTTAGATTTTGTAGTAACAAATGCTGCCACTTTTAAACGTTGCTACATTCTCCAGTATTGTGTGCCATCACCATACATATAATTGATTCAAACACACACGCACACGATTAAACCATATAAAACTGCCAATATCTGATAACTTTGACATATGAAAATTTCCTACATATCAATCTACATTATTTCAAAGGAACTCCCGGGAGGTATTATTTTAAATTTAAAAAGTAATAAAGTAGAGTTGTAGAAAAGTGAAATAACTTTCCTAAAGAGAATATAAAAAAGGGTTTTGAAGTTAGATATTTCTTGTACCAAAGCTTATGCTCATAACTGTTATGATATGCTGTTTTCCACCCATATTTTATCTATGGGCACAGGGGATTCATTGAGTATTTCGAATTAGAAGCATGACACGACCTAAAATGTGTTTTTAAAATTATCGCATGAAGTGAAAAGATTAATGACAAATCTAGAAAGCAACAACAAACATATAGCACATAACACAAAAACAGTTTCTAAATACTGTATATCAAGAGCTCCTACATATCAATAACAGAAAAAGCCCTATATTCCCAAAGGAAAAACTGGGTCAAGGACATGTATATGGGTTCCACAGTAGAGAAAATTTAAATGTGTCTACAAAATGGAAATGATGCTAAATTTCATTTATAAGAGAAATATTTATTTTAAAAATAAACTTTATTGAGGAATAATTTATGTACAATGAAAGACACACATTTTAAATGCACAGATTGATGACTTTGGACAAACATATACATTCAATGACCACAATGTCACGTACTGAGCATTTTCATCTTCATAAAAATGTTTGCTTGTGCAATTTCTGTTAGTTTCACGTCTGTCCCAGGCACCCACTAAGTTGCTTTCTGTTGCTAAGGATTAGATTTATCTCCTCCAGCCTCATATGGATAGAATCAAATAGTATATACTCTTTTGTATCTGGCTTTGGTTTTTTTGCTTAGCATGTGTTTTAAGATTCATCCATGTGCGCATGTGATATATTTGCTTCTTATTTCCAAGAAATTGTCCGTTATGTGAATATGACACAATTTTTTTTTTTTTGTCCAATCACCTATTTATGAAATACAATTTGTTTCTAGTTGGGGCTGTTAATAAAACTGCTATAAACATTTGCTTACGGGTCATTGTGTGGGCATGTGTTTTAATTTTTCTTGAATAAACATCAAGGAGTGCAATTGCAGAATAACATAGCAAGTGGAGACAGAACTTCCAAAATTATTATCAAACAATTTTCTCAAAGTGGTTGTAATATTTTATACTTCTACCAGCTAAGTGCCAGAGCTGCAGCTATTGCATGCTAAAACTTAGCCCATGCTAAAACTTGATATTGTTAGCCTCTTAATTTTAACAATTTAAGCATATGTATAGTGGCCCCATTATGGGGTTAATTTCAATTTTGGTAACTTGTGCCTGTCAAAGAATTTGTCCATCTCACTTAGATTGTCAAATATTTTGACATAAGGTAATTCGTCTACTCCCTTTTTTTTCTATAATGTCTGTATGAACTGTAGTAATATCTCTTTTCCAAGTATTGCTGAATTATCTTTTTATTAAGTCAGGCTGGCTACTAATTTATTAATGTCATTAATCTTTTCAAACAACTAGTTCGTATATCAATGATTTTTTGTTCCTGTCTTTATGTTTTTCTTTTCCATTGATTTTCAGTCTTTAGTCATCCTTTCCTTTCACTAACTTTAAGTTAAATTTTCTTTAAATGAGATGACTGATTTTACATCTTTCTTCATTTTCTAACATAAGAATTTAGTGCCATCAATTTCTTTTTATTCACTGCTTTTAAATTGGATCTCAAATATTTTGGTATTTCTAATTTTTCTTGTTCTCTCCTTTTATATCAGTAAATTAATTTAGAAATGTATTGTTTAATTTCCAAAATTTGAAGATTCACAAGACCTATTTCTGTGATCCATTTGTGTGTATAATTTAATTTTATGTGTTTGTTGAACATAGTATGCACAATTTAAATTCTTTTAATTTCATTGAGTCTCACTTTATGGTCTAGCAAATGGTCTCTTTTTAAAAATGGTCCATATGTACTTGGAAAGAGTGTTTTCTATTTCTGGATGAAGAATTCTCTGATGGTTAATAAAGTCAATTTGTATGTAATAACACAAAGAAGAAAGAAATAGAACTATCAAGATGCAAGTCTCCTATGTATTATCACAAGTAATTTGGCATTAATGTGAAGAAATAAAGTTAAAATGTGAAATAATAAATTAAAATAGTGTGTTTAAAATGTTTGTTTTGTATGAAGGCAGGAAAGAGGAAAAAGAAGTGTTCAAAAAAGATGAGGCAAAGAAAGTAAATAGTAAATATCAGACTTAAGTAAAAAATATCAATAATTACATCAAATGTAAATAGATTAAATATTCCAATCAAATGGCATGGGATGCCAGATCAGATTTTAGAAAGTGATATACAGCTGAAAGAGAGCGAGAAAAGCTGCATTTTATTTACTTATTTTGAGACAATCTTGCTTTGTTGCCTAGGCTAGAGTGCAGGGGCAACATCATAGCTTACTACAGCCTCAAACACCTGGTCTCAAGTCATCTTTCTGCTTCCAACTTCCAAATAGCTGAAACTACAGCTATATACCACCACATTCAGCCAATTTTTCTGCTTTTTGTAGATATGGGGGTCTCTCTATGTTGCTCAGGCTGGTCTCAAACTTCTGACCTGTAGAAATCTTTCCATCTCAGCTTCCCAAAGTGCTAAGATTACAGGTATCAGCCACTTTTCCCAGCTGATGAGCTGCATTTTAATTAAAAGATATAATTAAAATAAAAAAGATGAGAAAAGATATACCATGTAAATTGTTTGCCATTTAAAATATTTTAACGTAGTAAGTTACACAAAAACTTAGTGGATACCTGGTATATAGTTATATAGTTAATGAACAAATATAGTATTAACTTTTTGCTTTAAACAGTTATTACATTTCAAGCAAATTAAAAGATGAAAAAAATCATTTTTTATCTGAGCTGCCATCTGATGTCATTTCTTTTTAGCCTAAAAAATTTTTATTAGCATTTTGTAAGTGATAACAATCTGTAAATACTTTTATTTTCTTTTTACTCCTGAGAGATAGTTCTGCTATATATAGAATTCTTAGTTTATAATTTTCTTTCTTTTGATTTTGTTAAGCACTTTGAATATGTCATTTTAATTACCCGAAGCATTTGTTATTTTATCTGAGAAGGCCAATATTAGTTGTTATTCTTCACTTAAATGTAATTTATCATTATTCTCTTTCTCTTCCAAGATTTTTTCTTTATTTTTGGCTTTCATTAGGTTTCTATGATAAGTTGAATATGGTTTCCTCTGTGTTTATCCTTCTTAGGACTTGTATGTTTCAAATCTATACATTAAAGTTTACCTTCCACTGCTCCCCTCATTACCTTTTTTTCTTGAAAGTTCAATAATACTTGTTAACATACTTAATATTGTTTGCATACCAATGGCTCTGGTTATCACCTTTCTTGAATCTTTCTCCCTTCCCTCCCTGCCCCACCCCCGCCATGCTCTCCTGCTCTCTTTATTTTTAGACTTTCATTTCTTTTTGTTGTTGTTTGGTTTTGTCTTTTGAGACAGTTTCTCACTCTGTTGCCTATGCAGTGGTGTCATCATAGCTCACTGCAACCTTAAACTCTGGGCACAAGCAATCCTCTTCCTTCAGTCTCCTAAGTAGCTGAGACTACAGATGTATGCCACCACACCTAGATTATTTTATTTTATTTTATTTTTTGTAGACATAGTGTCCCACTATGTTGCCCACAGTGCTCTTGAACTCTTGGACTCAAGCCACCCTTCTCCCTCGGCTTCTAAAGTTCTAGGACTATTGGCAAGAACCATCATGCTAATAGTTTAATTTCTATATTTCTATCATCTATGTTTAAGTTCACTGATTCTTTCCTCTGCCACATCAAACATTCTACTGAGCCTGTCTAGAGAATTTTTTGTTTTAGTTATTATAAATTTCAACTTTAAGATTCCTATTGATTCCTTTCATAGTGTTCATTTATCTCTTAAAATATTCTCTCTAGTCATTGACTGTTAGCACATTTGTCTTTAATTCTTTGAACACATTTCCTTTCATTATTTCACTATATTTGTACTAGCTGCTTTGAAGTCTTTGTCTGCTAAATACAGGCCCACTCAGACTCAGTTTTAATTAGCTAGAATTTTCCCTGAGTAAGGATTACAATTTTCCATTTCCTTGAAGGTCTAGTATTATTTTGGCAGAAGAAATATTGGAATAACTCTGGATTCTGTTTTCGTCTTCCTGCAAGTGTTACTGATGTTTCTATTGTTGTTATCATTATTATTTTATTATAATTAACAATTGATTTGCTTGGACTCAGACTATAAAATTTATCTTCCCCACATGTGCAGCCACTGATCTTATGGATCAGTTTTCTCTTTTTTGGCGGTTTTTGGCTGGGGCTGGGTTTGAACCAGCCACCTCTGGCATATGGGGCCAACGCCCTACTCCTTTGAGCCACAGGCACCGCCCCCAATAAGTTTTCCTTTTAAAAAATTTATTAATGCCATTTATTGTAGTCTGACTCTCTAGGACTCTCACCTTACATGCTTAGTTTAATAGCCAGCCAACTATTTGTACAGAGTTAAACTCAGTCTAAATTGTGTGCAAGTTAGAGAATACCTTCAGTTAAAAGATAAACAAACTCCAAATCTCATGAGAAATAGTTCTGCCTTCAAAGACAGATCTCCCACTCTCTCCTATGTGTCGCTGAGCAGCCTGCTAACGATTTTGGTGCAGTTTATTATTAGATTTTGGCTCTAGGTCCGCTATATATAACTTACTTACAAAATTCCCACCTTGTATTAGCTACCATCCAGCCAGTACAAGCTCCAAACTCTGCTTTCTGTCATTTTCAACTCATATAGTTGCATTTTCCAACACCTTTAGGCAAGAAACCCACAAATCCATTGTTACTACCTAAAGCAGTGGCTAGTATTCTTCCATGAATAATATCGTTTCAAAGTCTCTGTTTACTTTTATTTATTTATTTTTTTATTAAATCATAACTTTGTACATTGATGCATTTATAGGGTTCAGTGTACTGCTTTGATATACAATGTGAAATGCTTACATTGAACTAAATAACACTTCCATCACAATTATACTCATTTTTGAATAGTTTTGAAATGCACCATTGCATCCTGCACATTAGGTGAGGTCGCCCCAAATACCCTCCCTTCTTCCTTGTCCCCTCTCCCTTCCCCTCTCTCTCCTCTTTCTGTTTGCTTTTGTATTTAAAGTAGATCAGTTGTAGTCAGCATTTAATTGTGTTTCACTACTCTGTCTAATCTAACACTATCTGCTCTTTGTTGGAGTCTTTATTACATTTGTATTTATATGGATTGCTATTTGTCCTTGAGGATCACACTTTCTTCCTTTTTGTCATGTCTAGTAATTTTCTATTGAATGCAGAACCTTACAGATTTTACATTATTGGACATCTGGAACTTTTCATTTGTGTATTTGTATAATGCTGGGCTCTGTTCTGGCAGATAGCTAAGTTGCTTGTGGAATAATTCTGTTAAGGTTTGTATTAAAGTTTTGCTAGCTGTGGTCTAGAGTAGGCTACACTCCAGGGATAGTTTATTCCTACTATTAAAACATCACTCTTCAGGAGTTTCCCTGAAATATGCAAAGGAGAACACTGAAGTTTCTTTTCTATGGCTAATCAGACTCAAAAATCTCCATTCTGGGAATTGTTTAGCTTATCAATCCATAGTTTTTGCCCAATCTTGTGAAATGTCCTTCTGCACATCCTAACACTTAGCCAAGGCTTAAGAGAATCCTTACACTAATTTCCTGATTTCTTTCTCTACATAACTTTCTCATTTTCTATACTCTTTCAGGGCTTCCAGCCACCTCAGCTCTCTTTAAAACTGAATCTTCTTCTCAACAAAGTGAGACCAATGGGATTTGACTAGGTTTCCATTTTCACATCTGTGGTCTGAATATTACATCTAGAAATCAATGTGGTGTAATCATAAGGATTGTCTTATTTGTTGCCTTTCTTTCAAGAATCATAACCCTGCAGTGACTGTTGTCTAGTGGTCTAAAAATAGACATTTCATATTTCTCCCCAGGATTTTATATAAAAACTACAATTCTTGTTATTCTATCATGTCTGAAAGTAGAAATCACAGAAAATAGAATTTAAAGCTACAATAAGAAAAATGTTTTACTTAACCCGATGAGTAAAAGTTTAAATATATTGATAAGAAACTGCAGTATTAAAAGTGTATTTACTTACTTTCCATTTTACTTCCATAGCCTCAGATACGAAGTTACCCCCAAATAGTTGGACTGTATTCTACATCGTTTAACTATGTCTATAGTTTTGAGGTTCTTATTGCTTCAGCATGTGTTATGAAGAAATTCTATTTTTATGAAGTAGGGAATATTGAACCTTGGCCCCTTGTTAAACTTACTAATGGGGGTTCTGATAACAGGAACCACTAACCTGGAACTTTGTCCATTTGATTTCTTTTTTAAATGACCAAGGATAATTATTTTAAAGACTAATTTGGGCTCCATTGTGTGTAAAAAGAGCTGTAAAACACATTTTGTATCCCTGAGAATTTGCCAATAAAATTCTTGAATGAAAATACAATTCAATGAATTGAATTTTAAAAAAAAGAAAGAAAAGAAAGTGCAGTGGTAAGAATAGGATAAAGAAAGCAAAAGGCAATATTTATGGATGATTAAGTTAGTATAATTTCCATCAAAAATAATTTGGAAATACCAAACTAAAAATATATGTATCACATGTACCTCATGAATATATACAATTACTCCATATAAATAACAAAACAAAATAGTAACAAGGAATAAAGTACCTATTTAATTCAACAAGTTCATTTCTAGAAATTTTATCCTACAGATTTACTCAAATATGAACCTTATACACATATATACAAGAATATTTAATTTAGTATTGTTTATAGGAGCCAGATAGTAGAAACAATTTAAATATACATCAACAGGAAGCTGATTAAGTGATGTATTAATATAATAAATTACTGTACAGTTTTTAAAAAGAATGAGACATATCTATCTGTAGACTCAAACACTTAGGGTTAAGTGATAAAAACAAGGTGCCACACAATGTGTAAAATACGCTACTATGGCTGCCCCCCACATTTGTATATAAGGAATAACAAAGTTTAGAGTTTAAAAAAAAAATCCTAACTGGATTTTTATTTTTTGAAGACTGAAATAGTTACAGCTTTTCTCATAAACCTTGCCATTATTATTGAGTGATATACCATATGACAATGTTAAATATGTATGTATATGTTTCTGGGAAAGATCCTTTGATGATCTGCTAAGGATAAATTAAAGAACAGAAGAGTAACCCAGTAGAGTCCCCAACACATGGTATTTGTTTAAAAATGTTTGGAAATAATGGATAAAATATGGAGACAAGGATGCTGCCTTGAGGTCATTCCAAAAATGCATTAAGGGGACAAATGTGAGGATATTTCAGAAATAAATCTGGGTGCCCCAGAAGAGTTGTTCCATTATGTGAGATGGAAGTCAAGGACAAGAAGATTTGAAGAAGATGATTTAGTTTGTAATGTTTTTGCCCTGTGGCAACTCATGGGAAATTCAGGTATATGGATAGAAAATTAGAAATTTCAATATGGAGCTCAAGAAAAAAAGGCAGGAATATAAATTCTCCATTTTATGGCTAACTGAATACATTGATATTTGAAACAACAACCAAAAAAGGGGAAGAATTCTTCCAGGTAGAATGTGTAGAATCAGTATCCTAAAAGATTAAAGGCATCTTTTGGAACCAATAATATTTGAATATAAAGACACAAAATATATTATAATTGCAAGGGAAAATTTATTATAAAGTTTGGAAAAGCACCAAATAAATGAGAGTGTGTCATAGAATTGATTAGTATTTGTCATACCTGTTTTTCTTCTCCTTCCACAGTGGACAGTCTGACTGGTTCTAAAGAATGGACTGTGAGCAGAAGTGAAATATGTTAATACTGACCCAAAGTATTCATTTCCAGTGGGCAACTCATTACTGTTGTTCTATGGCACTGGTCAGATAGTAGGCTATGTATTTTTTAAAATTAATATTACCTGGATCACTGAGACACTAATTGGAGAACAGTCACTTCAGAGAATCACCCAGAACTTCCATAGAATCTGGTGAGTGGTAAATAAGTTTTTGTTATGTAAAGTCCTTAGATTTTGTGTTTATTTGTTACTGCAATGCAACATTACCCATACTGACTGACACGAATATCACCGCCTCCCAAAAATCCTTGCCTTTTTGCAACAATTGCAAGTCTTGATACCCCTGAATCTACTCTAGCTTTTTCAAGTAGTAAAATAATTTATCCAAGAATGTCAATAATATCACAGAATTTTCCGTAGTACCAGAAAGTTGTGCATGGAACTTTGCACTTGGAAGTGGGAAAATCACACACAGGAGCTGCTGTGGCAAAGACAGCACTGCCACCATTACTGCCTAGCACTGCCATTGACTGTCACACTAATGATGTTTTTATGTGAGCTATTTGCTCGTGTTTTTAATCCATTTCTATGTGGTTTTGTTGATATTTTTCTTATGGATTTACAATAACCTTATATTTTAAAGAAATTAGCTCTATAAAAGACCATGCACTATAGATATTTCCAAAACTTTTAATTTGTCTTTATACTTGCTTTTTATGCTGCCATAGTTTGTTTTTGTTTTTGCTTTTTATTTTATGCACAAGATTTTATCATTATCAATATTTTTTCTAAGCTTTTAATAGTATTTTTCAACTTTGTTAAAGTATAACTTAAAAATAAAAAATTTATGCATTCAATGTGATTATTTGATATACACTTATATATGTAGTGAAATGATCCACATATTGCATGATTGAATTAATATGAAATATGTAGAATGGCCAACGTTTTTCATAGTCTTAATAAAAGCTCTACTACTGTGTGATGTTTTTAAATTTTTTTCTATCTTTATATTTTCTTTTTGATTTTGTTTATTAATAGACTTTATTTTTGAGAACAGTTTTTGATTTAAAGAAAAATTGGAAGGATAGTAGAGATAGTTCCCAAATACCTTATACTAATCTTATGTTATTGTTTGTTACATTTAATGAACCAATATTAGTACAATATTATTAACTAACATCTATAGCTTATTCAGACATCTTTGAATTTTACCTAATGTCATTTTAATGTTCCAGAACTCAGTTTAAGATAGCATATTGTATTTAGTCGTCATATCTTTTTAGTCTTTTCTGGTTGTGACAGTTTCCGAATCTTGCTTATTTTTCTAGTACTTAGCTATTTTGAAGACTATAAAGAGCACTGACAAGGTATTTTACTAACCCTTAATTTGAGTGTGTCTGATGTGGTTTTATGATTAGATTGGGTTTATAGGTTAAGGGATGAAGATATCAGAGGTAAAATGCCATTTTTGTATCTTCATATCAAGGGTTCACTATGGTTTATAACTGTTGAGGCTAATGTTTAGTCAAATGACTAAAGTAGTATTAGTCAAGTTCCTAATTGACTCCTCCTTTCCTTTCCTTTTCTTTCTTTTTTTTTTTTTTAGAGACAGAGTCTCACTTTGTCACCCTCGGTAGAGTGCTGTAGCGTCACAGCTCACAACAACCTCTAGCTCTTAGGCTTAGGTGATTCTCTTGCCTCAGCCTCCCATAGTAGCTGGGACCACAGGCACCTGCCACAACATCTGGCTATTTTTTTGTTGCAGTTTGGCCAAGGCCAGTTTTGAACCTGCCACCCTCAGTATATGGGGCCGGCACCCTACTCACTAAGCCACAGGTGCTGCCCTCCTTTCTCTTTCCCTTTTCCTTCCCTTTCCTTTCCCCTTTCTTTTTCCTTTCCCTTCCATTCCCTCTCCCTTCTTGTTTGCTTCTCCAAAATCAGCTAAGATGAGCTACATAATTTATTTGGAATTCTTTGTCATGGTGATTTGTCTCTTCTCTCCCATTTATTAATTTAGTCAATCATTTATTTATATTGGAATAGACTTGTATATTTCTCTTATACTTTGGCTTATAATCTGATGATTCTTAATTTATTTCATTGCTTAAATTGTTCCATGTTGGCCATTATGAGCTCTTTCACTTGGCTCCTCTGTCCCTTTGACATATCCCCATTGATTTTTTTTTCTTGAGCACTTTTTTATTTCACTTATGAGCACTACTTGCCTCATCTTGTATTTTTTCTACCCTCGTCCTAGAATGCTCCATTTCTTCAAGGAGTCCTGGTTTGTTTGATTGCCGAGTGGTACCAGAAACTAAGTGTTGGGCATTAAGTGTGCTTGCTGCTACTTGAGTGCTGTTTGCAGAAGAGCAAAAAATATATGTGGATATGCTAACTTGTGTATATATACATATGTATAAATAACTTTGCTTATAACAATTTGTATCTATATTAAGGTAAACATAAGTTTGTACTCTTTCCAACTTGGATCATTCTAGTCTCTTCTCCTTTGTTAATCTGTAAATTCCCACTCCAACAGTGAAAACTCTGGTTTCCATGATACACCATCCGGTTACTTAATTGTTCAATTCCAGTATTCCTGTATACTAGTATGAGAGTTATTTAACCCATGTCCTCACGCGAGAGATGAGAACTTCATCAACTATGGTATAATACCATGTGCTTTTCCTTTAGTCTTACAGATTCCATTCATTTCCGAAGTTTCTTAGGTTAGCACATTTTCTTTTTAATTGTCTGTACTATTTTCATTTTTGTGTAAGTTTGAAATTATTTATTTACAATATAGAAGATGTACAACACGATGTTTTGGTATGCATGTACATAGTGAAATGGTAACAACGTTCAAGCAAATTGACAGATCCATCATCTTACATAGCTATCTTGTGTCTATGTGGTAGGATCACCTAAAATCTACTTTCTTAGCAAATCTCAGTATACAGTACACTATTATTATCTATCATCCTCATGCTGGGTGTCTCATCTGTAGACTTATTCATCCTACACAAATGAGTGACTACCATTTTCCTCTCTGTTTCTGTATGCAGGCTTTTTGAAAAAGATTTTACATGTTAGTGAGATCATGCAATACTTTTTTTTTCTTCTGCATCTGGCTTCCTGGCCTGCGCATTTTCCCTCACCCACTTTAGGGAGCTTGTTTCATATATTTCTAATATAGTCAGATTTTCTTTCTCTTTCAAACTTTCTGAGATCCCCTAACCTCTTAAAATGATTATTTGCATACATTGAGATTCACTCTTTTTGTTGCAAAGTTCTATATGTTTTGACCAATTCACAATATCACGTATCTACCATTACAATTTCATACAGAATAGTCAGACAAGCTTAAATTCGTCTGTGCACAAATTTATCCACCTAAATCTCTGGCAACTGCTGATTTTTATATTCCTTTACAGTATTTCCTTTTCCAGAATGTCACATAATTGGAATTATACAGTATGTGGCCTTTTCAGTGGCTTCTTTCACCTAGAAATTTACATTTGTTTTTCTCCATGATTTTGTGCGACTTTATACTCATTTTCCTTTTAAACAACTTTTTTTTAGTTAAGGTAACATTCACATAATATAAAATAACGGCTTTTTAAGTGTATAATTCAGAGGAATTCAGTGCATTCACATTGGTGGTCACCTATCACCTTTAAAAGTTTCCAAAACATTTTTATCACCCCAAAAGGAAATCTCATACTCATTAAGCAGTTACTAAATATGCCCCTCTACCCTCAGCCCCTGGAAACCACAGTTTTGTTTTCCGTATGTGTGGATATACCTATTCTTGATACTTCATATATCAATACATGCAATCATACACTATGTAATCTTTTTGTGTTTGGCTTCTCCATTTAACATGTTGGCAATATTCATTCATGTTGTAGCATGTATCTGACCTACATTTCTTTTTATTAACTAAATAATATTCCACTTTATGTCTATCCCACCTTGTATTTCTTCATTCATTGGTTGATGGTTTGGGTTGGTACTACCTTTTGGCTACTGGGAATGTGCCATTAGGACATTTGTGTGCACATATTTGTTTTAGTATCTCTTTTCAATTATTTGAATATGTACCTAGAAATGGAATTTCTGGGTCATATGATAATTCTATGTTTAACTTTTTGAGAAATCACTGAACTATTTTCTATAGTGACTGTTCCATTTAAATTCTCAACAGCAATGTAAAATAATTCCCATTTTTCTAAGTCCCTGTCAATATTTGATATTTTTCTCTTTCTTTGTCTTATTATAGTCATCTTTGTGGGTATAAAGTAGAAACATAATGTGGTTTTGATTTGCATTTCATTAATGACTAATTATGTTAAGAATGTTTTCATGTACTTGTCCATTTGTATCTGTTCTTTTAGAAATATCTCTACAAGTCCTTTGTCATTTTTTTTGACTGAGTTATTTATCTTCTGTTATTGACTTTTAAAAGTTCTTTATATAAATTAGGTACTAGACCCTGATCAGATACATATTTTGTAAATATTATCTCTTTTCCTGTAAGTTATCTTTTCACTTTCTTGATGCTGTCCTTTGATGTACAAATTTTTAATTTTGAGGAAGTTCGATGTTTCTGTTCATCTTTTTGTTGCTCATGTTTGTGGTATCATATCTAACAATTACCAAATAAAATATTATAAAGTTTTATGCCTATGTTTTCTTCTAAGATTTTTATAGTTTTAGCTGTTATATTTAGGTTACTTATGGATTTTTAGTTAACTTTTTATATAGTCTGAAATAGGGGGTATCAAGTTGAACCCTTTGTTCTGAACCCTTTGTTGAGGAGATTATTCTTTCCCTGGTGAATGGTCTTGGCACTCTTTTTTTTTTTTTTTTTTTT
>NW_003852491.1:4345530-4435567 GCF_000181295.1 Otolemur garnettii | reverse complement strand
CATAGATTCTGATTCCAACCAGTTTTTCTTCCTTTGTTCAGGAGCCTCTGACCAGGGTTGCTACCAGTCGGCCATCTTCCCAGAATCCTCCCGTCTTGGCACTCTTGTTGAAGATCAATTTGTCATAGACACACAGGTTTATTCTAGGATTCTTTTTTTTTATTATTAAATCATAGCTGTGTACATTAATGTAATCATGGGATACAATGAGCTGGTTTTATATACAATTTGAAATATTTTCATCAAACTGGTTAACATAGCCTTCACGGCATTTTCTTAGTTATTGTGTTAAGACATTTATATTCTACATTTAGTAAATTTCATATGTACCCTAGTAAGATGCACCATAGATGTGGTCCCACCAATTACTTTCCCTCTACCCATCTTCCCCCTCCCCCTCCCCTCCCTTTTCCCTTTCCCCATATTCTTGGGCTAGAATTGGGTTATAGCTTTCATGTGAAAGCTATAAATTGGATTCATAGTAGGGCTGAGTACATTGTATTCTTAATTCTATTTCATTGATTTGTATGCCAATTTTTGTGCTGCTACCATGCTGTTTTGATTAATATATCTTTTTTGGTAAGTTTCGAAGTTTGAAATATAAGTCCTTCAACTTTGTTCTTTTTCAATATCATTTTGGATATTCATGGTCTCTTGTAATTCCGTATGAATTTGAGAATCAGCTTTTCTATTTCTACAGAGAGGATTATTAGAATGTAAGATATTGATAGGAATTGTGTTGATTCTGTAGTTCACTTTGGTTAGTACTGCCACCTTAAAACTATTAAGTTTTTGAAATCAATGAACATGGGATCTCTTTCAATATATTTATGTCTTCTTTCATTTCTTTAGCAATTTTTTTGTTTTCAGTATGTAAGTTTTTGCTGCTGTGACATTTGTGTGCACATATTCGTTTAACCTCCTTGGTTACATTTATTATTAGTATTGTATTTATCTGCATATTACTGCTGTGAGTAGGATTTTTTTTTTTTAATTTTCATTTTAGGTTTGTTCATTCCTGCTGTATAGAAACATAACTGATTTTTTGTGTGTTTCCATAGCACCCTACAGCTTTGCAGAATTCATGTATTAACTCTAGTAGTTTTGTGTGTTTGTGGAATTTGGGGAATTGTTCTATATATAGGATCATGCCATCTATAAATAGAAATAGTTCTACTTCTTCCTTTATAATTCCTTTTCTTTTCTTTTCCCTTTCTTCCTCCACCTCCTCCACTTCCTCTTTTCTTTCTCCTCCTTCTTCTTCACTCTTTCTCTCTCTCTCCCCTCACTTTTGTACCTTGAACTTCTAGTACAATTTGTAGTAGCAGTGGTGACAGAAGACCTCCTGGTCTTGTTCTTGATGTTAGGTAGAGAGCTTATAGGTTTTCACCATTAAGTATGATGCCACTCATTTGTTTTTATCTTTGAATAATATTCCATTATCTGTTTTATTTTTAAGTAAAAATATTTATTTGCCTAGAATATACTTATTGTAAGGAGTGAAGGAGAAAACCTGGTTATTTCTATATGGCTTCCATTTTTCTTAAGAAAATTATTAATTTATCTTTTTCTTACTAGCATGAATTTCCTCTAACATTTGTTAAATTTGCCTGTGTAGTTGCTTCATTTTTCCATGATCTATCTTATTCTATGAATCTGTCTTTATTCATGTGCTAGAATCATACAATTTTAGTTGCTGTAGCATTACAATATCTCTTTATATGTGATAGCATTAATCTTTAAAACTCTTATTCTCTTGGTATTTCAGTATTTTAGTGTAAACTTTGATACCAACTTCTTTGGTTCAAAATCAAGCCTCCTGTTGGTACATTTTAACAAACTCAATTAAATATATAAATTAATTTAGGAAGAGTAAGTAATTTATATTATTAGTTTTATATTCCAAAAAAGGAGATACCTTTCCATTTTCATGTATATTTCTGTTTTCTACTATATTTTAAATTTTTCCTTCTTGTATGTCACACGAATAATTTTTAAAAATTTGTTTCTAGGCAAATTGAATCATTTTCCCACAAAAAATTTTTAATCTTTCTGGATTTTTCAGATGTGGAAGATCCTTATAAGACCCCTCGTAAGTCAAATGTCATTATTCTTGTGTTACATAGTTAGGAAGTACCAGAGTTCATATTCATACTCAATTCTGTCTGACACCAACACCTATGTTCTGAATCACAATGTTATAGTACATGGCTGAGGAAGATGGATTAAGTTACACCTGACATGTCAGTCTTTCCTGGTTAGGACAGGACATACACCTGTTATCCGTGCATGTTACAGGATCTTGGAGGCTTAATGAATAAAATTAAAGGTGCAACTGGTCATTCCTCTTCTACTTGTTTAGAAATAGACTTCAAGGCTTGGCGCCTATAGCTCAACCGGCTAAGGCGCCAGCCACGTACACCTAAGGTGGCGGGTTCGAATCCCCAGCCCGGACCCGCCAAAACAACAATGACGGCTGCAACCAAAAAATAGCCGGGCGTTGTGGCGGGCACCTGTGGTCCCAGCTACTTGGGAGGCTGAGGCAGGAGACTCGCTTGAGCCCAGGAGTTGGAGGTTGCTGTGAGCTGTAATGCCACGGCACTCTACCCAGGGGGACAGCTTGAGGCTCTGTCTCAAAAAAAAAAAAAAGAAATAGACTTCAAAACAAGCCAGTCAAGGTTCTCCCCATTTCAAACCCCCTCACCTTCACAGTGACTTGTATCTATTTCAACACTGAGGCCTAAGAGAAGGAACATATCCTACTTGTGTTGATGAAGGTGGAGTGGATGGAGGAGATGATCTCTGAGCTGAGGTTTCAGGATGACAGAAGGTAAAGAGGAAGAGGTTGGGACATTTAATGCTCTCTAGTTTTTAGTAAAATTAGATTTTGTCCCTTAAGTGATAATATTTGTACTACCAGGAATATGAGTCAGTATGAATAGTAGAAGGAGGTGGGAAGTTTTAAAATAAAAATAGGAAAATTTCTTGGATAGTCAATTTTACTAGAAATATGTGAAAAAAATTTTTTTTTCAAATTTATATCCACATCTTGGCTTCTGAAATTTTTGCTGCAACAGTGCAGAAAAGAAAATGTGCCTACATATAGAATATATGTGTGGAGTTACTGCTCTTAAATGCAGCTCAATTAATCTAAAATTGCTAGATAAATTCTACAATGTGTCATTACCTAATAATAGATAGAAAACTAACTTTCTTTGTGTTCTGCTTTTTTGTCTGATTAACAATTTAAATAACTTCGTATCTTTAAAAAAATGACATGCTCTTGAATAGAAAATAAAATTCATACAAATTTCTATTTAAAACATGGTTCTTCAAAGACATTTCTCCACTTGGTGGGGCACTTCAGACTGTACTTAAGGATGTGGGTTCTGTCTCCAAGCATTTAGAGAATCTTTGATGTATAAATCTCTCACTAAGAAGTAGCTTAGGTTAGTATTTCTGTACATTTCCCCTTCTTTTATCAATGTGTTTGTGTGTGTTTCTGCAGTGGTATCATTCTGGCTCTCATTTTAATTTTTAATGTAACAATGCACTTCATATTACAAAAGTTTTTTCAAAATATTATTTTTATAAGTATATAGGATTCCATCTTATTAACATATAATTTCTTCATTTGTTCTCCTTCTGTGGGGTAATGTTTCATTATTAAAAATGAGGTTGTGGGCTGGCATCTATGGCTCAAAAGGGTAGGGTGCCAGTCCCATATGCTGGAGGTGGCGAGTTTAAACCCAGCCCTGGCCAAAAACTGCAAGAAAAGAAAAAATGAAGTTGTGGCCCAACAACCCAGGAAGAGAATAAAGTGGTATATGTATACCATGGAATATTTACTATGCATCCATTAAAGGAGGTGGAGATTTTGCATCTTTTGTATTAAGCTGGATTGGGGTGGAACACATGTTTCTTAGTAAAACATGAGAAGAATGGAGAAGCAGGAATCTAATGTACTCAATTCTAGTATGAAGGCAGTAGATGACCTACTACATGGTGGGTGGTAGGGGGATGAGGGAGCAGGGAGATGGGAGGAAGGAGGGGGGTTAGAGCTCCCATGTATGACATACCTCTTAGGGCGGGACATAATATTAAGAGGGAATTTACCTAACAAATGCAATCAGTGTAGCCTAATTCTTTGTACATTCACTGAATCCCACCCACCCCCACTCCCCAAATGAGGCTGTTGAACACATATTTGTAGTGTGTTCAACTCTGCAGACAAAATCTATCCAATATTTATTTATTGTTCATACCTTAAAATCCAAGCTTTGGACAAGAACATGAATTCAGGGTCTTTGTGACCCCTATGTGCCAACAGCTTTGCTCTGTACTCTGAGATGAACTGCGTGGCAAGTGTCTCTGGAGGCTATTCTGAATTTTAGAAAGATAAACTAGAGAAACAGAGAAAATAAAATAATAATACAGCATTAGTACTATGAACACTTACAAAGCATATACCATGTGCCAGGCCTGACCCTACACATCTTTCTATGTGGGCTGATTTAATCATTACAACAACCCTGTGAGATACGTTTGGCAGTTATCATCACTTAATAGGTAGGGAAATGGAGGTATAAAGAGGTTCATTCACATGACCAAGGTTGTTTTGTCAGTAAAATAGGAGAACCAAGGTTCAAACCCAAGCACTTTGGCTCCAGAGTTTGTGTTCTAACACACAAAAAGTTTTGACAAGACCTTAACATCAGATAGACACAAGCGGCTGATAAAGAAGACAGAGAGAGGAGGATGCAGGTGGAATTAGAGAGGTGGGTTGGAGAAGCCTAGAAACATGCACTGCACTGTCCCAGTCACTTCATGTATTTATTTAAGCTTCCAAATAACACTGAGTGGCAGAAATATTTATCACAATTTGTAGATGGGGAAATTGAGGTTCAGAATATTGATTTAGTTGCTTAAACAGAGCGAGTTTGTATTGAATGGAGCTTACATTCTCTCCAGGACAGCCTCATACCAGAGATGATCTAATAGATGCCCACATAAGAGAAAAACTCAATTCAATTCACTTTGGGGAGAGGGAAAAGAAAGGAGGAGAGAGAGGGAGGGGGGATTGGTGAGCTCCCACTTAATAGGCTCTATGTAAGGGTATATGGCACACCTCTTGGGTGCAGACACAAGTGCAAGGCAGACTCTACCTAACAAATGCAAAAACATTATAACCTAGTTGTTTGCAACCCTCACTTTAACTTGAAATAAAAATAAAATAAATAAAAGAAGGTTTTAGGGTCCAGATTTGATTTTCATTTGGGTGTATGTTTAAGTCACGTAGGATGTTTTGCATGCACATCCAGAGAGCATCTCCCAGGCTCGCACAGCTGACAAGAAGACATTTCTCAGTAAAAATGGCTCTCTGGCCACCCAGCCTTGCTGCTGAGGACCAAACATACTAAAGAATTGCTTACCACCTGATTTTATTGACTCTAACCCCAAATCATCTTTCTTTAAGTAGGCTGTTTTCAAAGGATGAGTGGAAAGAAGTGACACACCATTGCACAAGAGCCAAGACAAATCATCAAAGAGGTTGGCAGACTGGAAGCAAACCCTCCCTGAAGTTACAGATGTGGAATTAACCTTTACATCCATCCTGCAAAGTGGGAAGACACAGGCAAGTGAGATGTAACCAGGGAAATGAAAAAAAGATTATTACCGAATGTTCAGACAGAAAGCAGAAAATGCTAGAGGAATCTATTACGGTCTTGGGCGGGCATCTCAGAATGTAAGAATCGCCATAGGCCTGCTTTCTCCAGCACCTTTCATCTCAGAGCGCTTTACAACACATAAATACGCCGAGCTCTTTTCACTTGGTGCAGGAAAGTTGCCACCTTGAAGACAAAATGTAGCGGTCATTTAGCACCAGTGCTTCTACCTCCAGCATCTCAGATTTTCTCTTTTTACAGCATCTCTTCCTCAGGAAGCCACTTTCCTACCTGATGATGGGTCAAATCCTTCACCGTGGTACAGTGTTCTTGCATGATGTGGCCTCTGCCTTCTGCTCTGACATCATCTCTTGCCATCTACCCTGATTTTGTTCTCTAGGCTTCAGCCACCGTGGTTGCCCATGTTCCACTTCCCCAGAAGCAATTCTGCTTCTTCTGTCTGGATCATTTTTCCTTTCCATTATATGCGATATTGGCCCTCTCTCGACCTTCTCAAAATATCACGAACCCTTACTGAAGACCTTTCTGGTCTACACCATGTCAAGCAGCACCCTGTCCTCTGTCAACCCTAGTTACTTTCTATCATGTCACTTGCTTGGTCTCTTTATAGAAATTATAATCAAAATGGGCTTTGTGTACTGACTTATCTGCTGTCTCCCCCAACAGACCAGAAACTTCCTCATAAGCGTAAGGGACTTGCCTCTGTTGTTCCCCTTTCCCCTTTTAGCACACAGCAGAGTGTTTAGTTCCTAGTAGACACTAAGTTTAACAAGAGATTTGAATGAATCCATGAATAATAATAGTAAGTCGTTTTATAGTCCAGCCTTCCTTTTTCATACTGTAGCTTCAGTCCATTTCCCCTATTTTAGTTCCCAGAAGAAGCAGAAAATATTCACTGCATGAGTGTAAGAGGGAAAGCTTGCAAGAACTGGCATTTAAAAAAATAGATACCGTCTTATCCCTGCTATCTAATTACTAAATATTTTAGAGAAATCCAAACTTTTAGGCTCTCGTATGTCAGATTTCTTCTTCTTTTTTTTTTTTAATAAGAGAATTAATGATGCTTTAGGGTAAAGGTAACATGCTCAAGTTGAATCATTGATCTACATTTTCCCAATACTCATGAATTTAATAAAAATAGTAAAAAAAACCCACACACACAAAAATTGCTAGCAGCAACCATATAATGAAAGGGGTCCAGTGAAATGTTCTAAACCTTAAAATGAGAGTGAGAAAAAGAAACAGAATATTCTATCAAAGTGGAGCAGAGCTTCCAACTCTACTTTCCTGTATTTGTGTGGACAAGGCAGGCAGGGAAGGAGGCATAAAATGTTTATCTGTAACCCCTACTTTGAGACGCGGCCTGAGGTGCTGCCCATTGGAAGTCACAGAACAGCCTTCAATCCTAGCTACTTACCAGAAAATGATTTTTGCTGAGACAGGTGGAGCCATCGCATTCTGCCTGTCTTTTTCAAGCCCTTAGGCCTAATTAGGCATAAAATTCAAAGTAGGAATTAATTTTTCTCCAGTCATTGGCATGTATCTCTAACTAAGGAGGAGAAAACCTAGGTCTTCAGCATCTATCCTGAGAGGGGTAAAGAGAAGGGGAGAGAGACAAAACCTTGATGAACCAACAATTGCTGTAACCAGGTTTTCTCTCGTCTCATCCCACACCTACCACTCTATGTATGGAAAAGTGTATGTAAACAAGGCTTAGACTCAAGCTCTTGCTTGTCAGAAAGACAAACAGTTTTTAGATAAAAACCAAAAAAGGCAAAGCAAATTCACCCACACATATATATTTTTACTTCCAATAACAGGTGTGGAAAGAGCGTCTATGGTTAATACATGAGGCTTATAAAAGCATTGCAACAGTGAAAAATCTACTAATATAATTAAAAGGCAAGAAATAGAGAATGTAGTTCACCAAAGACAGATAAGGAAATCTTTTGGAAAGAAAACACAGCTTACAGAATTGCGTGAGGAGTACTTGAAGCTACAGAAGGAGACGCTAATTAAAAAAAAGATTTTGATAATATTAGACACAACATTGAGATAATACAACAACAGAATGGGATGAAAGGGGTAGTGTGGATTTTAGAAAACAAATCGAGAAGGAAAAATTTCTCATAAAATCATAGAATTTATGAATCGAGTTCAGAGTCAAATAGGCTCTGTGACAAGGAAAACAACTGTATACAGAAACAGCTTTGGTGTTGGGACTGAGTTCTGCGTAAAAGAAGAAAGAAAAACAGCTCTGGGCAACCCTCTGAACAAAGAGGAAAATACACGAGAGATTACAGAGTTAAAAAGAAGATCATAAGTATGTTTTTTTCTCTTATTTTGTCATTATGTGGGGAGAGCCTGGCTTAGGACAGGCCAAGAGAGAATGAAGGGGTTCTGAGAGATAAAGACAGAGTCCACAAGTATCTCTTCATCCCTTGGTTCAACTGTGCCTGGAGCTAGAAGTTCCCCCTTTGGACTTTCCAGTTACCTGAACGATAAATTTTTCCAATCCTTTGCATAAGACAGTTTTAGTTAGGCTTTTTTTTTCCCACTTGCATCTAAAAGCATCTTTCTTGATGAAATACTTAGAGCTGAGTGATCTAAAATCACACGTTAAGCTTTCAGTGTCTTATTTCCTCAGTGAACACATGAAGATGATAATTATTTTCCCCCATAAGGTTCTTGTGTGGAATATATCTGTGTCTGTCACTCCATCTCTACCTCCCAATCTATACATCTCACAGGCACGGTACCTAGTACAATAGCTGGCACATAGTGAGTGCTGTTCATGAGAGCTATTAGTCATATTATTGAGTTCAAAATTAATTCCAATATGCCATCTTACCTAAAGTGGAGCCGTAAATGGCTTTCATGTTATTTGGTCTTGAGAGAGTTTGCTGACTCCCTCTTACATGCCATTTTACATACGTTAATTCATTTAACCCTTTCAAAACCTTTGGGTAGACATATTACTCTTTCCATTTCTTCCCATTTTTCAGAGGTGCACAGAGGTTAAGTAATTTTCTCAAGGCCACACAGCTAGTTCGTCATGGAGAGAGGCTGGCCCAAGAGGCCATGCTCTTTGCCAGAACTTTACGCTGTCAGAAGAACAGAGCTGTAAGGATTTGATGCAGTCGGAAATAATCATCAAAGATTTCTGTGCAGAGAAATAACATTATAGGAGTGAGGTATAAATTCCAGGTAACATAATTCAAAAACTTCAAAGCGAGAAGCTGTTGGAACTGTCTGTCAAGCATGTCTGTGAACGAATCTCTCCTGTCCACCCTCTCAAAGGGAATTAAGGGAAGACACCCTGTGGGTTCAAGTTTCAGAACCTTGGAGAGAACTTTAGGTGCGAGCCAAGTTCTGCCTGGTGACTTCCAATCAATCCTGCCTGGGGCATCTAAAATAATCCTTTGACAAAGATAATTAAAATGTACATAGAGCAAATGCTTCTTTATTGAGAGTGTTTCCCAGGTTCATGAAATGTGACTTTTTTCTCTTGTGATATATAGTCAATCATCTTAACAGTGTAACAAATTACCACTGTGCATCTCAAAAGAGGAAGGAACAATACAAAGGCTGAGGAAGGGCTGTTATTGGTTTGAATGAAAGCAGCTGCCTCGCTGAGCTGCGGGAGTGAAGAAGGTGCGGAAACACACCCGGTAGCAAAGGTGGGGGTGGAGAGGCAGAGTGCAGGTGCCCAAGAGCTTTCCTTTCCTAAGTAAGGAAACGAGGGCGAGGAAAGAAAAGACCAGATTCAAAGGAAGAGGACAGAGAAGGAAAACAGCTTCCATTTATTCAGAGCATACTGCATCTGGGCAGTGTTAAGAATCTGAAATGGGAGTTTCTAAGCCTTAAAACCATCATGATGATACAGTTATATTTTTTCTTATTTTATATATGTAGGAATGGCAAGGAAAAGAAGGATGAGATGTGGACAGAAGGGAGGTGTAAAGCGAGGTGGGAGGGAGAAAGAGGAAGAGAAAAGAAAATCAAAGTTTCAGCTATGAAAATGGAGAGGTAAGAAAAGATAGAAAGGGAGAGGAAGTCGCGTTCTTACTGTGATACAAAAAAGGAGGGGAGAGAGAAATGGGGAAATCAACACAACTCTAAAACGGAAGACAGGACAAGTTGAGTGGGTTTTTTTCAAGTAAATTTCCATGGGAAGAGAAAAATTGTTCCAATTTTTGTGTATGCAGAGGGCCCAGAAGGAGGCAGAGACAGTGCTAGTTGAGAAGGGAGACAGAGATTTGGAAGCTTTATATTTTTCTATAGGAAAAATATAACAATGGATCTGCAATACTGGTGTGGACAGAATGACTTCTTTCTGTAGGGACCTTCTTTTTATTTATTATTGTTGGGGATTCATTGGCGTACACAGAACCAGGTTTCGCTGATTGCTTTTGTTAGATAAGAACCCTCTTATGTTTGTGTCCTGCCCTCAAAAGGTGTACCATACCCCTTGACTAAGGTGACCAGATTTTAACATTGGTAAAGTGGGACATCATGGCGAGGCAGGGCAGGGCCTGACAACAATGCAAACTTTGATAAACAGTTCTCCATAATCAGTTCTCAACAATTATTTGTTATTATTACAGTTTAACATTATAAAATTAACAAAAATAATATAAAACTCATATCCTGGTGAAATAGCCACATGGCAGCCGAAAACAGTATATTCCCTTCCTGTTCTCCCACCCGTTTGTGCGTTCTTTCCAAAAATTGGAACTTTTTTAAACCGCCGGGGGACGTGGGACAAATTGTTAACAATTGGGACTGTCCCGCCAAAAGCGGAACGTCTGGTCACCTTATCCTTGACCCTCCCACCCTTCCCTTTCTCAGCTCTTCCCATCCTCTACCCCCTACTGTGTACTACTCAGCCACACACACACACACACACACACACACACACACACAATTGGAGACTTTACATCCTTTGTGACCTTCTGTCTTGAAGGAGACCATTAGAGAAGTCCTAAGGGACACGTATCACCATTACAAAGCCAGGAAGCCCCTGTGAGATCAAATTAAAATCTGATGTGTTTAACTCTACACCTGAAGTTGTAAACACTGCTGTTTTTCTTGTTGAATGAGTGGAAGGAAAATTACCATTATTTACTCATCCTGTGAGGCTGGCTGGATAAAAATGCCCAGCAATGTTCTTTAAATGCCCTGCTCCGACAGCTCCGGTCTACAAGCCTTTCTTAGCCACCAATGGTTCTAAGTATCCTGAGATATATTTTGTCTGAACCATGCATTGTTGATGGTTAAAACTGAATTAATCACAAATGTTAAAATATTGGTATATTTCATATAAAAACCCAGATAAACTTCTCTTCACAGGGTAGTCCCAGGAAGCCCCAGGAGTCCCTAATAAACAGAATTTTTCCCTTTTATAACAAGGCCAGTAAAATTCTAGAAGCTGATATCTATTGGCTTTCAACTGGCCAACACATTCTTGTGGATCAGATGTCCAGGTTTCAGACACATGTCCACCAGCCCCATAGCTGGGCTCACAGTCATCCCCACTAACACAATAGTATGGATGAATGGGGAAGAAGTGACATTGCAAAATAGCCAGACACTATCATAATAAGAGGGTAAAATGGTTGTTGTAAAATCAGACTTTCACTACAATTCTTAGTAAATTACCCCCAACACCAACATTACATTTTTTTAATGAATAAATAAAAGTAGGGCACTAAACAAGAACCATCATAGGTTAAATCTAAGTGATCTTTAGATGTGGCTTTTAAAGACTTGCTGAGACCTCACTTGGGATAGACACTGTCCAGGTGATGGAGGACCATTTTGGGCATTTTCATATCCATAGAGATGAAGGTTTTCTACATTACAAAGACCATAGCATCCATTGGGACACACCTATTAGTTAATACTGTTCAGTAGCAGTGGCCATCCCATTTACTCTCAGAGGGTGAAACTGTAAGAGGGGAATGGATACAGGCTTGGGAAGATGCTTGCACGCTGCCTAATTTTGGACTAAGGGCTTCGGATAGTTATTCAAGCAGAGAATGTCAAAGGTATCTTATTTTACCAAGATCCTGCTAGTTTTCAGGTACTATGATGGACAATTTACAGTTACTATTTTCTTAGGCCTTAGAATAATCCCCAAGACTCAGCCACAAGATGCTTGGAAATACAGTGACATCTCAGGGTACAAAATCAATGTCCACAAATCAGTAGCCTTTGTATATATCAACAACAGCCAAGTTGAGAAACTAATCAAAGACACAATTCCCTTCACAATAGCTTCAAAGAAAATGAAATACCTAGGAATATACCTAACTAAAGAGGTGAAGGACCTCTTCAAAGAGAATTATGAAACCCTAAGAAAAGAAATAGCAGAAGACTTTAACAAATGGAAGAGCATACTGTGCTCATGGCTAGGAAAAATCAACATTGTTAAAATGTCTATACTTCCCAAAGCAATCTACAGATTCAATGCAATTCCCATTAAAATACCAACATCATACTTTGAAGAATTGGAAAATATAGTTCTTTGTTTCATATGGTACCAAAAAGATTCCATATCGCTGAGGCAATTCTTAGTAATAAAAACAAAGCTGGGGGCATCACCCTACCAGACTCTAGGTAGTAGACTATAGTTACTATTTTCTTCAGTCTTTATAATAACCTTACATGTTAGGGAGGGAATGCTGATTAAATGGAGAAACTGGGTCTTGAAGCAGCTATGCACCAGAAAGTACAGATTTTATTTTTCTGGGTCACTACTATATTACCAGGGTATAGCTAGGTATTTGGCTCAATAGATAAATTGAGCCAAGATAGTACATGGTTGATAAATAATACATTGTTGAATGTTTTAATTCATGTTAGAAAAGCCATGATACTTATCTAATTCCATCTTTTTTTTTACATTTACAACTGTGTAATATTTCATGGAATAATGTGATTTATTCAAGTCTTCCTTTACTGGTGGAAATCTGATTTTTCTTGGTTCTTTTAAACAAGCTACAATCATATCTCCCTTTACATATTTTTATTTACTTACTTATACATTTGTTGTTATGAAAAAGGATTACTGAAGTGAGATTTCTGGGTTCAAGAATATATGTGATATTTTAAAAAGTGTAATAGATATTGTCAGCCAACTTTCCAAGAAGGCTATGGCGTTTCTTCGTTCTACTAGAAATACATGAAAATATCCCTTTCCCTCCTGTCCTTGCCAAATTTGTGCTAACACTTTTAATTTTTCTAGTTTGTTAAATGAGAAGTGATGTTTTAATTTTTTTTTCCTAGTGCTAATAAATTTGAGCATCCTTGTGTGTGTTCATGGATCATTGATTTCTCTTCTGTGAATTGGCAACTTGTGGCAGAGTCTCCCAGGTGGTCACCAAATCTTATTTTCTCTTGAGTTCATTAAATTCTTAGCCTTCTTTGTAGTTCAGAGATCACATGACTGATCTCCAGCCAATGGAATGCAAACAGAAGTAATGTCCTTTGTTATTCCCTGGCCTGTCCCCCCACATCTTTCCATTTGTGATCCTTCATTTTTATCCCTCAAGTGCCAGACTAATAGAGAGGACACTGAGGTCCTCAAAAGGGAAGAGTTACAATATGGATAGGGTGGCCAGACGTCCTACTTTTGAACAATTTGTCCCGTGTCCCGAGGCGTTTTAAAAAGTCCTGATTTTTGGAAAGAATGCATGACAAGCTAGGGAACGGCGGGAGAACAAGAAGAGAATATACAGTTTTCGGCTGCCATGTGGCTATTTCACCAGAATATGAGTTTTATATTATTTTTGTTCTTTTATAATGTTAAACTGTAATAATAACAAATAATTGCTGAGAAGTGATTATCGAGAACTGTTTATCAAAGTTTGCATTGTTGTCAGGCCCTGCCCCACCCCTGCCCTGCCCACTGGCCATGTTGTCCCGCCTTACTGATGTTAAAATCTGGTCACCCTAAATATGGAAGGAACTTGAGTCTGTAAACTACTATGTTAATTACCACCTACTACACAAGAAGACCTGTTGTAGTCTCCAAGGAAGTGAATCTTGCTAACACATTCAGCTATGGAGATTTGGATGTTATAGAGCAATTGCCAATACTTCTGCAAATATCTAGTAATAACATCTGTCCACATTTTTGTTTTACTTTCAAGATGCTTGATTTTTTTCCCTCAGCATTTCTGAATCAGCTATTTATAAACATTAATGACATATGCAGGGTCTCAAATTTCTGTTTTCCCAATCTATTATTTGTCTTTTGATTTTATAGTAATATTGTTTTCCTTCATTTTTTCCCCTCAAGTGGTTTCTGAATGCTTTTTGTTATTTAAGAAGTTTTCCAGCTCGGCGCCTGTGGCTCAAGCGGCTAAGGTGCCAGCCACATACACCCAAGGTGGCGGGTTCAAATCCAGCCTGGGCCACCAAACAACAATGATGGCTGCAACCAAAAAATAGCCGGGCATTGTAGCGGGCGCCTGTAGTCCCAGCTACTTGGAAGGTGGAGGCAGGAGACTTGCTTGAGCCCAGGAGTTGGAGGTTGCTGTGAGCTGTGATGCCACGGCACTCTGCCCAGGGGGACAGCTTGACGCTCTGTCTCAAAAAAAAAAAAAGTTTTCCTTCAACCTGAACTATTATAATTATTTTCCTTAAGTTTTTATTCATATTTTATTACATATCTTTTAATTTTAAATGCTTTTATCTGTCTGAGTTTATTTATATGTGGTGACTGCAGCTTGGATTTAGCTTTGTGTCTTCCCCAGATAGATGGCCTGTTCTATTAGAATCTTTATTAAATGAACTTTTACTTTCTCATTTGAATTGAAACGTTACCTATGTCACATATTGTACTTATTTATATATGTATGAGGATATATTTCTGTATACTCTATTGCTTTCTATTGCAATATCTATTATCTGTGTATTTTTATCTCAGTACTGTTTTGACTAGAGCATTTTCAGAGTATGTTTTTATGTAGGTGGTAGGACAATTGCCTTCTTGTTGTTCCTGTTTTTCAAAAATGTTATGGAATTATTCTGCATGTGTTTTTTAATGACCTTGTTTTATGTCATTCCCCTAAAGAAAATCAGAACAAATAAGAAGAAAAATATAAAACATAGGAATTCTCATGGAAATTTTGGTAAATAGTTTTATTAATCTAGAAAGAGTGGATGTTTTATGATACAAAGTCATCCCATTCAGGAGCATGCTATGTCTGTCCATTAATTCAGATCATGTTTTATGCTCTTTAATAAAATTTTATAGTTTTATTCAGATAAGTACCACGCTTGCTAAATTTATTCATAGATATTTTATAGTTTTTATGACTATTGTGAGTGGGTCTCCCCTCCTCCTTCTTTCTTGTCTGACTGGATATTTTTGGTATTGAATGATATTTGATTTGTTGCTTCTATAACTTATATTGTATGAGGAAGCCCTCCCCATAATCACTGCCATAGAAAATGTAAAAGAATGTTTCTTTTATTCTGACAAAACCCAGAGCTTTGCAAACTATGCATTCTAACTGGAAAACTCAGGAAGAAGGGGCTGTGAGTGTCTAGAATAGATGAGCGAGTGATCAGGCAGAGGCACAACTTGAGCCAGAACAACCTCTCTGCTGCAGCCGAGCATACTTCTCTTTAAGGGGCGTAGTAAATTTCTAAGTGCCTTGGGGAGGAGTCAACACCAGGTCTTTATAATTCAATGATTGGAGCAATTTTTAAGCAATAAGCTCAGGATGAGCTGGGCCTTCATAATGAGGACGTGAGAAAAGGCTCCGAAAACATGATGCAAAAGACCAGTAAAAGGACAAGGACCAAAGCACTAAAAGTAATATGCCCAGCAGAATAATTGAGATAAACAAGAAATGAAGGCCAGGAGGGGACCCAGACCCACAGACTGTTTCAAAGTGCTGTTGTAAATGTTCCAGGATCAAGAGTGATTGTATTTCTATATACTGTAATAAGCCATTCTAGTTTTTTAAAAAAGAAATACATAAGAATAATTTTGATTAAAAATATGCAATACTCATACACTGAAAAGGATATAAAAGTTGACAACAAAAATTAAAGAAGACCTAAAAAAATAGTAAGATATACTGTATTCATAGATCAGAAAACTCAATACTGTTAAGAAGTTGCCTATTCCCCTCAAACTCCAATTATAATCTCAGTAGCTTATTTTTTATGTGGTAATTGATATGTTGATTCTAAAATTTATATGGAAATGCAAAGGGCTTTACAGTAGCCAGAACAACTTTGAAGAACAGAGTTAGAGAACTTATACTATTTGATTTTGAGACTAGAGTGCTGGAATGCCATTGGTAGAAAGACAGATATATAGAGCAATAGAATAGAATAGAGTCTACAAATAGGCCCACACATATGTGGTGGACAGATTTTTCGCAAAAATTCCAAGTCAATTTAATATGGGAAAGAATAATCTTTTCAAGAATATTTGATCAGCAAACAAACAAATATAGGACGAGAAGAAGGAAAAAGAAAGAAAGGATATCAACCTTTAGACACATAATCTACAAAACTTAACTCAGAATGGGTTATGGATCTAAAGGCGAGAGCCATATCAATTACCACATAAAAAGTAAGCTACTGAGATTATAATTGGAGTTCTAGGGGAACAGGCAACTTCTAAAACTTTTTAAAGAAATGACAGGGGTAAATCTAGGTGATCTTAGGTTTGACAGAGATTTGTTAAAGACAACAAAAAAGGCCAGAAACTGTAAAATAAATATTAATAAGTCAGATTTCATTAAAATTAAAAATTTTTGTTTTCAAAAGATAGACATCAAATGACAAACCAGGTAAGATATTTGCAAAGCACATATTTGTCAAAATACTTGTACCCAGAACATACAAAGAACTCCTATCTTTCAATACTTAGAAAACAACCCTAATAGTGGGCAAAAGTTGTGGCAGATACTTCTCAAAAAAAAATACATGGTAAGGAAATAAACACCTAAAAAAAAAATATACATGTAATGTTAGTCATTATGTAAATAAAAATCAGAACTATTATGGGCTGCAACCAATGAAATAGCTAAAATCCAAGGCAGCCCATACCAAGTCAATGTGGAGCAAGTAGAATCCTCACTACTGGTGAGAATATAAAGTCATGAGGTAGAGCCACTTTGCAAAACAGCTTGGCAATTTCTTTAACAGTTAAACATTCAGTTCTCAAACAGTCCTGTCATTCCATCATCATTCTTAAGATAAATAAAGGAATTGGCACAAAAAGACAGGCACACGAATGTTCATGGAAGCTTTGCTCACAGCAGACCTAATGGGAGATAATTGAACTGCCCATCATAGGGTGAATGAATAAAGACACTAGGTTATATTTATACAATGGATATACAATGGATAGGGGGGGAAAGGGCAGAAATCAATGAGACACAACTATGTGAATAACACTTAAAATAATTATCCTGAGTTACGGAGACCAGCCCCCGAAATGGAATATATGCTACATGATTCTATTTACATAAAATTATAGAAAGTGGAAACCATTCTATAGTGGCCAAACAGGCTGCTTGGGAATGGGATGGACTCCACAACGGCTTGACAAAACTTTGAGGATGATGGTTATGTTCATTAACTGGATTGTGGTGATGGTTTTATTGGTATATACACATATGGAAAATCATAAAGTAATACACTTTAAATAGCACAGCTATAATGTCAATTATAACTTAATAAACCTGTAAAAAGAACACAGAGAAACAAATAATGCCTCTCTCCGGTTTTTTTTCCTGTGATTTCCTCTCCAGTAGCATTTTCTTATCAGCTGGAAGGGTTAGTTCAATAGTTTCAAACTTCCATTCTGTATGTTTAGCAATCCCAGTGGAGAATGTCTCTTTCTCAGGTGTTCCAACAAAACTCCCCATGACATTGGACAGGTTGGTCACATGTCCATCTCTGAAACATACTTGGTGTGTGATTCAAAGTAAGTCAACTCGATCAAGGCTTGCCATGGCATAACTGTGTCACAGGCACAGTCCTGGAAGCAGGAAAAAGGATCAACCTGATACTAACTATAAGAAGTAAAATTTAGGGATTTCACAAAGAAAAACTGGAGTATGTCATGAGAAATATTGGCAGAATGGGTTTAAGGCACACACAGTGAGGCCGTATCAGCTATTGTTTCTTAAGATTGGGGTTTGGGATAGATATGGAGATAACATAGCCCCAAGGCCTTCCTGCTCTTAAAATCTAGGGTCGGCTACAGTCTGCAAGTGTGGCTTTTGTGAGGGACCACTCTTAGATATGAGTAAGCCCACAGCTGAGTAATTTGGGTTAAAACCACAAACTTCAAAATGTTTTTAACTCCCTAATACTTAGGCTCCACAGTAAATAATGTGAAAATGTGTGATCTTCCTAGGGCCATAACAGCCCCAAGATTAGCAAATCAGAACTCCAAATATTAACAATAATATGGAGGCTAAAATCAAAATAGTAAGACGGCTACGTGTTGGTGGGGACACAAACACCTGAAGCTCCTTATACTGCTCGTTGGGGCGCAGAACAGTACAGCCACTTCAGCAAACTGAATAGATAAGCAGATCGTGGGAAAGTGACAGCACCGGAAAACTACTCAGCAATAAAAAAGAGCCCAGTGACTGACACATGCACATGAACGTAGCCCAATATTAATGAATCCCCAAAGCATTACGTTTAGGAATAGGAGGGAAATACACACTGACATATACTTATGATCCCATTTATGTGGACAGGTAAAACCAAGCAGTCAGAAGTCAGAAAGTGGCTGCCTCTTGGGAAAGGGAATTGACTAGAATTAGGCATGAAGAGACATTTTAGGCTGTGAAAATATTCTCTGTGTAATGGTTGGTTATACAGATAACATCAAACTGAGCACTTAAGGTCTAAGTGGTGCACTGCATAAAAATCATACCTCAACGAAGAGAAAATAAACATGTGAATACTAACAACAAAGTAATTTTATCACTATAGTAGCTAATATTCATTGACTTCTTATCAGAATCATGTCAGTAAATCCATATGCCAACTCTGAAAAGTAGGTATTCATATATATATATTTACCTACTATACTATATATACCTACTTTTAGTAGGTATTAATATATATATTTATTATATCTATTAATATATAAATACCTACTTTTAAATATATATTAATATATTTATATTATATATAAACTTCTTATTAATATTATATGTTGATATATAATATCATTCATATATATAAATATGTATATATTATTCCTATTTTTTAGTTGAGTTAATTAAGGCTCAGAGGGGGATGGAAATTTGTGGCCTTCTGGATCCTTGATTGTAGACTTTCGACTAAGTCCAAATTTTATAAAACAAATCCTTCTAATAAAGCGATTAGTTCTGTGAAGCTTGCATTTTGTTGAGGGGCCCACTTGGGGATCTAGAAGGCCACATGTGGCCTTGAGAGCACAGGTTCCTCACTCCTGTGTGGTGGAATTCCCAATGTCACACAGTGAGGACATGGTACATATGAGATTCAGCTCTCGCTATAGAGTCTATGATCTTAACTACCTCTTTATACCATCAAGTGTACTGAATTTGGGTCAGGGATATGCTGACTGCTTCTGGGATTCTCCCCAGGGTAAAAGAGTTTTTATTAAGTGAATTTTAAGACTCTAGAGGCCTAGACACCCAATAAGCCCACAGGGATATGAGAGAGGAATGAACATTTCACTCACCACTAACATAGTACCCTCTTACCCATGGAACTAGTTTGCATCTGAGCACATTTGTTAGATTAGAACATTCTGTCCAGAAGAAGGGCTGGATTCTTCAGGACCTCTAAGGGAATGGGATGGGTTTTTCCTTCACCATGCCTTGAAAGCTCTTCATCTTTCAGGAGTTGTGCTTTTCCAGAGTGAGTTGGAGGGAGACTGCACCTAGAAAACCAGCCCCTTGAGTATAAGCCTTATCCGTTGATATTTGTTCAGAGTGTAGCCCTCTATAACTACCAGGGGACTGAATAAATCTATCCATCCTTCCTTTTATCATTTCATCAACCCCATGGTCTCCGATCCCTGTCTGCCTTGCTGAACCTTACCATAAAGTCAAGCCCGGCATGGACCATTGCTGATGGGCGTATTAAACTTCCCAGAAAGTGTCTCTAAGATCCCAGAGATACAAATGAATGGGTGACCTTTCTCCCAGAGACAGAGGATGGTGGTAGCATCACGGCCAACCGCCAAGGCCAGCTGGACTAGGATGCCCCAGCCTCTCCTCGGTTGGCCCAATGCCTGCTCCTGTAAATCCGCAGAGCCAACATTTGACAGGATTAAGATTTGATTTGACACCCCACTGGGGCATTGTTCAGGAGCTCAATTGTGCCAAGCAATGGAGTAGCACTTATTGGTTTCAGAGGGGACGGAAAACAATTTAAGCAACCCTCTGTTCTGTGCAGTCCAGACACACACCATTGCTCTGTTGACTTAGGAGCAGCTGCTGACGCTGAGCAGATAGCAGCTCTGTATGAAATCCCTCCCTCATCTGTCTCCTGCACATACAGGGAAAACTGCATGCGTGGATGGGGCAAAATCCTTTCCTTGAATGATTCTTCTAATTCGAGTTCTGGCTACTTTTCCCAGGAAAGACAAAGTGAGCCAGGCAGAAAGCAAAAGTCCTTGAGCCTTAGGGGAAAGGAAGCCGGGAAGAATGTTGAAGGGTTTTTTCTTTTAGGATATAGCTTAGGCTGCAGGGAAAGTTTGAAAAACCCTGGAGAAAAGTAGGAAGTAAAGAAGTGACCCAGGAGTTTTTACTGAGACAGAGCAGGTGCAAGGCTTCTTGTAAGCAGGAAAAGCAGCTGGTCTAAATTTGCTTGTCCAAAGAACAAAAAGAAATTTGAAAAAGCAAAAAGTACAATTTAAAAAGCAGTTTAATGCAGGCTAGGGTAAATATCCGTGGAGGGGAGTCTGAACTATCAGGATTTGCAGAGCAGAGATTTTCAGAATCAAGTTGAAATGTGGATTCTGGATTGAAGAAACTGAGGTGACCAAAGGACACTTAAAATCTTGAATCTGCTCAGGTCGGGATGTGGTGTTGGCAGGAAATGGAGAGATGTAAGGACAACCGCCAGACGTCCCTGGGTTGTAGAGTTAGGTCTCTAGGGCTAGATTTTTAGGTCTGTACGTATGACTCGGTCTTCAGGGAGTTCAAAGTCCAGCAGGCTGGATGTGTGAATATGTTGGCAAACACACTGAGCTGGGGATGTGCAAGAAGCATGGGCGTGGGGCAGAGGAGGTCAGGTAGGCCTCCCTGAGGATGTGAGCAGGAGTCAGCACAACCAAAGCGTACGGGTGTGTAGGGGTATGCATGCGTATGTGGTGTCTGAAGGCATTTTAGAGAAAGGTGACAGCTGGAACAATGGCACAGAAGCAACACACACTGATGTCCAGGTAAGAAGCTAGAGCATTCAGGAGAGACAGCAGGGGTCCTCAAACTACAGCCTGCGGGCCACATGCAGCCCACCGAGGACATTTATCCAGCCTGCCGGGTGTTTTTGCCACTGCTGCCTGTCCTGCTTAGCAGCCAACTCACTCCAGGCCTGCAGTCCGGCCCTTCAACAGTCTGAGGGACAGTGAACTGGCCCCCTGCTTAAAAAGTTTGAGGACCCCTGGTAGAGTATTGGTTTTCAAACCTGACAAAGCAAATGAGAATAACTGAGAATGCTCTTAAAAATATTAATGCTCAGATGCTGCCTCTAGAGATTCTGATTTAATTGGGTTTGGGTGGGACTTTAGAATCTGACATTTTGTAAAACCCATCAGGTGATTCTCATGAATAGTTTGAGCTGAGAACTACTGGCTGAGAATAGCTGTTGGACATTAGTGGATTTGTTTGCTGTTTGTTTATTTGTTTGGGATACTCAGCATATACCCCAATTTTAAAAAAATATTCTGAATTGTTCTCATTTTATTAATGGCATCTTTTTATTCTCTTTTGGGAATCTCTTCTTCATCTGTGAACAATCCCAGCTAGGTGGCCACGTGTAGTTGTGCAGGTTGCATACTGCACAAGTAAGCCTGGCCAAGGCTGGCTTGGGGCTGAAAAGCAGCCCCCTGTTCTCTTCATTCACCATGATGGAGGGTTGGGCCTGTTTCAAGGAAGGGCATCTTCTCCCAACTTGCACCAAAGTACCAACCCCTGCAGTTGTCAATAAAGATGTCTTTCTCTACCTTAACCAAGAATGCAATACATGATATGGAATCTCTCTCTCCTTGAGCTTTGTATATCAAGGATGGAAATGTCATGAGAGTTCATTCATTCCAGTGTCCTGGGGAATGTCCTGCATTCCTCTGCAGGAACCAATGTAGTTGTTTGGGGACACTAGAATGAATTAATTCTTTGGTTTGATATGACCAAACTCTTGGGTTCCTACCTTTTTCAAATCATCTTTTGCTGCCTTCCCATTGATTTAGTTCTTTGGAGAAAAATAATGTAGTTCAGAGGGACAACCTGTTATAGACAGAAAGCTCCTGGCAATCCTCTTGGTGGAGGTGTTACTTGTATAAGGAGCCATGCAAAGTTCTAATGGAAGGATTTCCAGGTAGGGGGATAGCAGAAATGAAGGCCCTAAGGTTGGAATAAAAGGGACAAATTTGAGATACTGTGGTTATGTTAATTAGTTTGATTTAAACATTCCACATTATATATTAAATCATCACATTGTACCCCATAAATGGCGCCCCGTGGCGCTTTAAAAAAGTCCCGATTTTTGGAAAGAATGCATGACAAGCTAGGAAATGGTAGGAGAATGGGAAGGGAATATATGGTTTTCGGCTGCCATGTGGCTATTTCACCAGGATATGAGTTTTATAATATTTTATTAATTTTATAATGTTAAACTTTAATAATAACAAATAATTGTTGAGAACTGATTATCAAGAACTGCTTATCAAAGTTTGCATTGTTGATCAGTTGTTAGAATTCAACCACCATTGTTTGGACTTGATGAACAATGGCATTTTTTGGCATTGGCAACAACGAAAACATTTTGTAACTGTCTCTCAGACAATATACATCGTACTATGTGCTGTCAACAAATCAGCTATTCAGAGAATTTAGGTAAGTTATTTATTTATTTCATGAATTTAGCAGACAGTACTCTTATCATTTATATTTTAAAGTGGTGGCAAAAAGTCTAGCTCTGGCCTTGAAAGTGACACTTATGACTTACAAGGTATCATTATTAAAAATATATATTGATAAGGAAAAGGTTAAATCTTGGACATCAGCAAAAATCACAACAGAGAACAAATGGTTAGAAATATTTCATCATTTTGAAACAAACCATGTTCCATACAATAATGCACTAAAAATTGTGGGATATGTGCTGTCCTTACCAGGAACTAATGCTGTCACTAAACACGTTTTTTCCTACAGTAAATAAAGTGTGAACATCAGAAAAATCACAATTAAGTGTTGAGACTTTGAAAGCCATTTTATGTGTGAAATATAATTTAACAAATTCTTGTGAAAAATTTCATTACCTTTTAAACAATGACAGCAATCTACTAAAAATATATTACGGTACTATTTTTGTGTTCTATGAAAATTTTTGTTGCTCCATATAGACCAAATTTTTAATTAAGAACCCCCCACCCCAGTCAATGGTGTCCCACTTTACCAATGTTAAAATCTTGTCACCTTAACTTATGTAGGACCCTAACTACTGTTCTAAAGAGGCTGATCTTTTGGCAGAAGGCAATGGAGAGTCTACGGAAGATTTTGAGCAGTAGAATATTACAATGGTATTTGAATTTTTCTAAAGATTCTACTGGTACTGTGTAGAAGATGAATAGCAGAAGAGATATTGAGAGATCAGAGACCCCAAAATGAGTGTCACTGTGTAAGTGGGGGTGGAGAAGAAGAATATTCTGGTGGTGACATTAAAGTCTTGAGAATAACAACTAAAATTGTTATTATTATTATTTATTTAATTATTTTTTTGCCACTCTCAATGATGGGGAGGGACTTCTTAGAAGAGCTTCAGATTCCAGGATTGCAATGAATGGGCCGACTTGGCTAGAACCTGGAAAAATCCCATCACAGGGTAAGTGGTTTTACACCAGCACTAGAAGAATTCTGCAAGGCAGAAATGGCAGGACTTCATCAGAGCCACTGGAAAATAATTTCAGACTCCAGCTTCTAGGCCAGAGGTTAGGATATGTGGCAGCAGGCAGGCTCAAAATGACACAGACATGCTTTGTTTGACCCATTCATTACTTACAAATGTGAATTTGTTGCTATGGAGATTTCACATTAACATTTGAATTCTCTACACAAAGAAAAAAAAATCTGGCTGACCACTGGCAGTAATGAATCAGAGGCTAGCAGTGGTGGTACCTGATCCCCAGGTACCAGAGTCCCCATGTGGCCCATCTACAAACTTCCCTTACTGCAGAGTCCCTGAAGGCATTTGGGTTTGTGACCCCTGCAAGGGTGAGCTCTGCCTATGGCCCGTGCCAAGGAGGAAGAGTGAAGCTGTAATGAAGCCCAGTGTTTACCTGTCAATGAAAACACCTGGGGTGAGTTCACTGCTCCTTCATCCCCCAGACGTGCCCAGCCCCCACCCAGGCATCACACTTTGCACCCAACAGCAGTCCTGACAATGGCTTTCTCAGGCCAGCTTCCCGCAGTGGCCTCTCTCCCTCCCTTTCTCTACATGCACTCGTGCCCAGCTTCCAGGTCCTCAGAATAATTGGGTCTGAGCAAGCATTCCCCTATAAATATTAATTTGGATATGCTTGGAATCCTCTGCTTCTTTTAGATGAATTGTTAACTAGCTTTCTAATCCGGAGCTTCTTGACAAGCAGAGCAAGATCTCTCTGCTTGCTGCCTCTTCCTTTATTGGCGTGGGGGAAAGCAGATTTCATTGCAAGTTGCAAGAGCTTATTGCAGGAAGTGAGCTGTGTGTAGTCAGCTCCCTGAAGCTACAAACACCCCATGTTCTTCTGAGTGATCTCAATAGATAGAACCACCCTTGGCAGAAAATCAGTATAGGGTTAGGACGGTGTTTTCAACCTTTTTTTTTTTTTTTTAATCTCATGGCACACTTGAACCTATAGTTAAACGTCTGTGGCAGACTTACGTTGATCAAAAAAGAAAAGAGTAAAAAAAATGTAATATATTTACTGTGCTTTGAACTTCTTTCGAAACTCATTTAAATAGTGATCTTTACAAATTTTTGTGGCATACGAAACACACACAGCACACTGGTTGAAAATCACTAGGTTGGCCTTGAGCAACTGATAGATCCAATGTAATCAGGATCTCAGCTCTGCCACTAAAATAGCTGTGAACCTGGGCAAGTTGCACAGCCTCTTTGAGCCTTAATTTTCTCATCAGTAAAATGGGGGTGATAAGATGTGCCTCCCATGACTATCATGGAAATCAGATTAGGTAATGCACAGTTATTTCTCAAAAATATACTATGGAAGGAACATTTAAGAGTAAGTACAGAGAAATCAGTGCATGTAGCCAGTTCTGGCCACCTCTACATCATTTAGGGTTGCAGTTGAAAAGTCTTTCCTGGTTTCTAGTTAGGGGGTACAGGAAGCCCCACTGTACTATTGTGCCATCTAAGTCACAACTGTATCTGAGGTGTGAAGTCCATCCTTTCTTCTGTTCATAAATATATTGGAGAAATGCACTGAGCCTTGTGTGTCTTATATGGTGACAGCTGCTGAAACTGCAGCAAAACACAGGTGCAGAGCATGAAGCCAACAAGGGGAAGGCATTTTTCTGTGGGGAGTGAGTGGGGTCTAATGATTGGTGGTGCAGATTTTGACTAGAGACTAGTGGTCCATCCCTATGAAACTGTGTGACCTTGGTCCAGTGACTTCAGCTCACCAGAGTTCACTGTCCTTGTCTATAGCATGGGAACATCAAGATCTCCCCAATGGAGTTAGGAATAGTAGTTTCTGCTTTGCTTGCCTGCCAAGACTTATTTTCTGTGGTTCAAATTGAATGAACTAAACTGCTTTGTAGTCTACAAGACACAAACAAACATGCAGTGCTCCTTTTCTGAAAGGAAGTTTACCAAGTCTGCCTTTCTCAGGGTATACACCAAGCTCACATCACTGTCAAGGGCAGCCCCTTCCAGGTCTGACCTGAGAGCCTGCACTCCCTTGTTCAGCCCACTCCCTGACCCTCCTGCTAACCAGCTTCATTTCCAGTACAGGAGTACTGGAAGGGGTTTGATGGCTGGCTCACTTTGCAAATGTGTCTCTCAGAAAGGCAGAGAACTGGAACCCAGGTGTCCCCCTGCCAACCAGAAGAAACCCCCCTTCTACATAAGGTGAATTTTTCCTTCTCAGGGGAATTCCAGGCTGTGCCACAGCACTGCCTTCCTGAACAAAATATCAAAGGCACTTCAGGCCCTGGACTGTGAACCCTTCTGGAGACAGTTCTAGACTGGCATGCTTCTGGCAGTATGGGCAGGAGAGTAGAGGTGTTAATGTGCATAGGCTCTGATGCCAGGCTGCTGGGCTGAGTACGTGCTCCTTGGCTGTGTGACCTTTGGCATGTTAGTTAAAGTTTGTGAAACTCAGTTTCTTGGCCCTACAGGGGTGCTAATGGTATCTAAGTAAAAGGTTTGTTGTAAGGTCTAGCAAGCTAAAGCAGTTAGCGTGGCACCTTACACACAGCACGTGCTCAATCTCAGTATTGTTTCCTAGAAATATTTATTTCTGGTGCCCCATGTTGCCAACAGCTGAGAATGGCTCAGGGCTAATCTTGAAATTCAAGGAAATAATATAAAGTGATTGGTGGTAGAAATGACTCAAAAAATGGATTTTGTTATTATCATTAATACTATTTATCACACTATTATTAGTTACAATGCAGTGATGCTATAGCTGGTGCCAAATTTGGAGGGCGAGTAGCCTCTGTTCTCACGCACAGGGTGAGAGCGCTGGTGAGCCTTCATCCCAGATGGCTCAGGGAGGGACTGCTAGGGAGATACAAGAGCAATTGCCACAATGACCTGAAAATCAGCAGGACCCCTGTCCACTCCATACCCTGGGCTCAGATGGACATTCATGGTAAAGGCATCCCACACCACATGAGCACAGCAAGCTCATACTGCTATAGGATGTCACCTCCCCCAGAGGTGTGATTAGTGGCTCTCCTTAAGGCAATTTGGGAAAACTCCAGCAGGATAGCCCTTTGGGCTATCCTAGTGCCCCCTGGCAGGACTGTTCCATCAGTCTCTACCTGCCAAAAGGGTAACTTGGACTGGCTGTGCCAAAAGATTCTCCAAGGTGGATCTGCAGGGTGAAGGAAGCTGCAAGGTGTCTATTTCCCTTTAAGAAGTATGGATAAAAGAAGAAAGTGCCAGTCACCCCAGCCTTTATTTCACTAGCCTTTGAGTTCCAAGAAAGGCAGGACCCATGTCTGTTCAGTTGTTATCTGCAACCACAGTGCCCAGCACATAATGGGTGCTAGGGAAGTGATGGCTGGATGAATTTCTCTTACATCTCTGATGCCAGAACACCTGTAGCTGTGTCTCCTGACATCTATGGACATTCACAACCTGTATCTCAGACTCTCTTTCCAAAAGCAGAGGTTTAACACCCCGATCTTCCCTTGGCACTCCCATCCACGAGGTTTGGTCTTGTCTGTTCCACCCTAGCTCCTACTTTCTGGCAGCCCCATTCTCCCAGCTTAGATTCCGAGCACAGGTATGGTAGCATAATTAACGCCAGTTGTAACAGCCCCTGAATCTCACAAGCTTGCTGCAATGGTCTGTTTCTTACTCGTGTCACAACCCAGTTAGGCATGGATCCAGCAGTCTAATGTGCAAGGATTGGGAAATCTACTTTCCTTCCATCTTGAGGCTCAACCTTCCACATAGGGTTTTGCAATTTTTAGCTGGATCCTTATGCTATGAATAAGGAGAGTGAACCCGGGATCTCATGAGAGATGCAGGGCTGGGCTTCAAAATGATGTGTGTCTCACCCACATTTCAGTGGCCAGAAACAGCAGGTGATTTTGATTTAATAGCAAAAGAGGCAGAAACTATGGTCTCCCTATGTTCAGAGAAGTGGGTGTGGTGATCATCTAGGCCTTCTCTGTCACAATACACCCTTTTCTTCCAGCTCATGGCTGCTGCACAGGTTAGGATGTCTGCTCTGTTTCTTGTTCTGATGGCCAGTTTTGCCTTCAGACCATTGGTTAGAAGGAGGCCATGCCATCTTCCCACACCAGGGCCTGCAGATCTGCTCCCTGAATGCCAAGCAAGGGCTGAGATTCTGCTTCCCAAGGGCTGTGGCCCCTTCTTCATCACTGTGCCTGCCTGTCTGCTGAGGGACCCTCATGTTTCCTTTTCCCTAGAGTCCACAATGACCTGAAAAATGACAGGGAGGTGGCCAAGGTCGTTGGGTAGCATGGCTTTCCCTCCCAGTTATCAAGCAATCCAATTTGTGACATGATCATCCATCCAACTGTTCAAGCTACAAACCCCAAAGTAATACTGATTCATCTCTTTCCTTCTCATACCCTACACCAAATCTATCAGCAGATCCTGCTGTGTCTTTGGATCTGTCTCAAAACATGTTCCCATGAAACCAGGTCTACGAACTGTATCATGTAGGTTTAATTTACACATAAAATTATATACAAATCTTAGATGCTGAGGTCTCATTCTTATATATGAAGACACTTGTACTACCATCTACCAGACACATATTTCAAGCATCCTAGAAGGCTCCTCTGTGTCCCAGTTGGGTTACTATGCTTCCAAAGGACACTCTCTATCTACGATGACCTCTGTCATCTGTTCTTGACTTGTACATTCATGGACTCAGTAGATACTCTTTTTTTGCTTCTAATTCTTTTGTTCAACATTATCTACATGAGTTTTGTGCATATTACTAGGTGATTCAGTAGTTTATTTACTTATCCATTTTCTTGTTGCCAGGGATTTGGTTTTCCAGTTGGGGGCTGCCATGAATAAAGCTGATATCCTATACTTATTTTGGTGGGCATGAATGCTCATTCCTGTTGGGCGTAATCTCAGGAAAGAACTTTGCCAGTTCTTGGGACATTTAGCTCTAGAAGATTCTTTCAAGCATTTTAAAAACTGCTTATTGCAATTTATAGTCCAGCTAGCAGTGTAGGAGAGTCCCATTTGCTCTACCTCTTTGCCATCACTGGGTATCATTAGTCTTTTTAATTTTAGCCATTCTGGTGGGTATAGAGACCACCATTTCTTCTCATCTCTGCTGGGGACACCCTACTGTGAGGCACACTTATCTATTGCTTGGACAGAACTCCTAATTGGTCCTTTTGCTTTCTTTTCTTGCCAAACCTTCTTCAAGCCATTCTCCACTCAGCATCCAGAGTGTTACCACTCTCCTTCTAGCACCTTTCACTGGTGCCTGGTTGCCTTGAGAAATAAATCCATGCTCTTCTTCAAAGTTCCACATATTCCTTCTCCTCATTCATATTTCAACCTAAATAATGCCTCTTCCATGGGCCTTTCCCAAACACTCCAAGAATAACGTTCCCAGCCAATTACTCTCTGTCCCACCCATTTCTATATTTTCTGCACATCTTCATCAGGTCACTTCCAAACTCTCTTTTCCCACATATTTGTAAGTCCCATGAAAGCAGGACCCGGTGTGTCATGTGCCCCACTATGTTCCAGCATACAGGGCAGTTCTGGGGACACTGGAAATCCTTGGAACGCTGCTTGCCAAGTGCACCTGCTCCAGCTTGGGAATCTGGACTTGTGTAGACTAGAGTGCATGTTCCTATGGCTTTTTGCTGTGGGACTGTCACTAAAGCCATTGCATTTCTCACTAAACTCTAAACTATGCTGAGTGATACTTAAAAGCATAAAAGGCCTGGTGCTTAATTCTCCAGCCAGGTGACTCTGATTGACTTCAACTCCACCACAGATTCTGACCATGAACAGACCAAGTGCACAACTCGGCAGCCCAGGTCTCCTCATTCAAGGCTTTTTACCTGTGCGCCTTGAACCATTCTCTGACTTCTCAATCTAAATATCTGCACTTCTCTGAACATAACCCTCCCCCCCATCCACAGCTTCTTTAAAATCTGCCTTCCAGGGAACTCCTGCAGAGTAAAGATGACTCTTCTCTACCAGGGTCGCCCTGTGAGGGCAAGAAAGGTATTGTTATTATTTTCCCCATTTTTCACTTGGACAACCCAGAGCATGGTTTAATAGAAGCCCTCCCTCCCCTCTACTCTTTCCAGGGTAAGCTGCAGGCCTTTGCTACCTCACCACAGTGCAGAGATAGGCTGAAAAGAATCCATCTACCTCTCAGAGACCATATTTAAGAAAAAGCACAGAGAAGAGCTGCTTTTAGTGGTTTGAAAAAAAATGAGGTCTTTTTCTTAGTAATTTCTAGTGGTGTAGAAGCCTGACATACCATCAAACAAGCAGGGTAATCACAGCATACTGGGAACAAAACTGTTCTGGGATAGCAGAGATCCTTTGGGTGGGTTGGGTGGGCCAGGACTTGGGCCTGTGTGCTGGGCAGTGCCCCCTCAGCCTTATCTGACTGCCTCTCTCTGCTTCAGTTTCTCATTCTGGTTTTTTTTTGTTTGTTTGTTTGTTTGTTTGTTTGTTTTTACTTTCTTCCTTTCCTGAACCTTAATATCTCTTACTGCAAGCCTACATGGCCCTACATTCTCAAAGGAGGGAGGGAGGGTCCTCTCCCTCCCTCAAGTGCAATGCTCCCCTGAAATGACAGACCTCAGAAATTGCACTTGAAGTCTTGAATTCTCTCTTGCTTTTTCAACATACCCGCCCCCCATACACAGCTTCTTTAAAATCTGCCTTCCAGGGAACTCCTGCAGAGTACATAGAAACAAAAATACAAATAGACACGAATGCACATAACCCCTCATGCACACCCTCTGTGCACAGGGAGGACCTCTTACTCTGTCATGCATTCACTTCCTTTCTGCCCCCTCTGTTTCTCTTCATTACTTAACACATACCCAGACCCATGAAATGACCAAGCTTGGAATTTTTTTTTTCCTGAGTGCTTTGATTTCTCTCCGTTTCTACATATATATATATATATATATATATATCCACTCATCATGTTCCTATTTTGTCTTTTCTTTCTTTTCTGCCTTTCTTTCTTTCTTTCTTCCTCCCTCCCTCCCTCCCTCCCTTCCTTCTCTCTCTCTCTTTCTCTTTCAACAAAGGTTGACTCTGTTACCCAGGCTAGAGTACAGTGGTATCAGCCTAGCTCACAACAACCTTAAACTCCTGGACTCAAGCAATTCTCCTTCCTCAACCTCCAGAGTAGTTGGGGTTACAGACACCTGCGACAACTCCTGGCTAATTTTTCTATTTTTAGTAGACATAGGGTTTCACTCTTGCTCAGTCTGGTCTAGAACTCCTGAGCTCAAGCAATCCAGCCACCTCAGGCTCCCAGAGTGTGAGGATTACAGGCATGAACCACTACGCACAGCTTGCCTGCTTCTTTCTTGTAGAACCTTCTTACATATCTGTGGAATGGCAGCCCTTGCACTTTGGTCCAGAACAAACCTTAATACATTCCTTCCTCAGGGTGGCTGTTCTCCTAAGAGACAATGTAGTCAGGTGACTTTCATCAGCCTCTTTGCAAAATGTGACCTTGGCTGACAGTAATAACAGAAGCCCTGGTTTCCTTCCTTGACTGTCTTCTCCTTATTGGAAAGAACACAACAGCAGGAGCCGTGTGCCCTGGAACAAGGACTCCTGGAGCTGAGTGGGATTCTGGACCCACTCCCCCTCTGTCGGGACTGCATGTCCACAGGCCAGTTGCTTTCCCCTATGGACTCAAGACTCTTCATCCACAGCTGGGAGTGGCACAGCGTCTATTCTTTTTATACTCCAATGGCCTATTGCTATCATTTTTTACTCACTCTCCATTGACTGAGAAAATATTAAAATCAGTGAGCTTCTTCAGAAAAATCAAATATCTCCATCGATTCAAGAAGCAAGAAATCATGGACAAAAGGTACAAAATGTGTGTCCTCTGCCATTGAATTAATTATCTATACCTCTACCCATCTATTCATCCACTTGCCCATCCATCCTGCCATATTCTCTTTACCCACCCATGTAGTCACCCATTCATCTGTATACCCCATCCATCAATACACCCATCCATTCATCTATTAAGAAACCCACCCACCCTTCCACCCATTCACCTATCTATTCACCCACCCACTCATCCATCCACCACCCACTTTCACATCAATCTACCCACCCATCTACCCACCCATTCATTCATTTCTTTTCACCTTGGCTTCCATCTCCCTGGTGAAAGTCAACATCACCTTCACCCATCACTATTTCACTGTCCTTCTAATTGGTTCCCTTGCTTCTATTCTTGCACAATCAATTTCATCTAGCAGACAGAACAATTCTTAAAAATGTAAACTAATTCTTGTCATTTCCTGTCTAAATTCCACCTGTGATTCCCTACTGCTCTTAGATTATAATCCACATTCCTTACTTAACTCAAGGTTCTGAGAAATCTATACCCTTCCTCTGCCTCTTTTTTGACCGAGTTCCTCTATTCTGCTGTTCTTTAATCACTTGAGAATTCTCTGTATTCTCTTAACATACCAAGGTCTCTCTCATCTAGGGTATTTCCCTTGTTGCTTAGATTTCTAGGGTATTTCATGGTCTTGTTGCATACCTACAAATGCCAATTCCTAACTAACCAAGCCAGCACTGACCACTGCCCTTGGGCTGGGTAACATTCTCGATTCTCATGTATAAATCCTTACTGTTCTCTCTTTCTCTTGGCCCCAGTTGATGAACTTTCCACTCAGCATGATTTATTCAGATTCTGAAACTGCTTGATGCAAATTCAAGACACAATAAATACATTTGGGCACATAACTCAATAGGTCAGGTCTAGCTATAGGACATTCCATTTTGCAGAACTTTCTGATACAACTAATGATCTGGTCTGTAACTAGTCTCCCAGAAGGGCAGCAGGAGCTTCTACATCAAGGGAGGTTGGCTTTTCTTTTAAGAGCAGTAGATATAGCTTTGACCTGGCTAACGCCAGAACTTGGATTTCATATCCTCAAACTTGCTGAATCAGAATTCCATGGGTAGTTCTCTGCCTCTTGTCGAGCTTTACATATCATTGCCTCAAATGTAACAAGTGTTCTCAACTCCTCCTAATCTTATTAAACTACTGCTTTTGCAAAGTAACTGGGTGATATTCAGTCCATGCACGTAGAGATTTAGCATAGCATGCAAGCAGCCAAGCTGATGTCAACTGCTGAATCATAAGCAGCCAGATACACCCAACCTCCCTTGCCCCTGCTTCAGCCAAGGGCTTCACTTGTCCAGGTTTGATGGCTGAGTGTCTCTGAGGGCAGAAGGGGCATCTGTCTCTCCAACTCTTGGGAACAGAGTAAATAGGAAGATCAGAGGTGATGGATGGGTGACAGAGGAAAAAGGCTCTCTCCTGATTCTATTGTATGATAAAAAGAAAAGACAACTGGAAGTTAGGAGACCTGGGTCCCACCTGCTACTTCCACCTTCCCTTCATAAGTGACATTAGCCAGTCCTTCTGTTACTGGGTTTCAGGGTGGCTCCTAGTTCCTCATCTGTGGAGAGAAGCTGGGCCAGTAGTTCTGAGTCTATTGTACTCAAACAGAGATCAAGTGGTTTAGACTATGACCTGCTCCTTGCTCAATAAATCCAGAGGCAATGACAAGTCTGACAGAGTAGTCAAATAATCTCTTTCTCTAATTACTAAATGTAATTTTATATGAAATTCAGAGAATGACAGAGTTGATCTCTTTTTAACAATTGTTTAGAAATCTAGCTTATTTTCTCCCCCCTTCCCTTCTTTTTTCCTTCCTTTTTCCCCCTCCTTCCTGACTTTTTCCTTCCTCCTTCCTTCTTTGATTCTGCTTCGTATTCCTCCCTTCCTTCCTCCCTCCCTCCCTCCTTGCTTCTTTCCTTCCTTCCTTCCCCATTTTTATATGTATTTTTTTTCTGTTATTTGATAAATTTGAGGCAGCCTCATTTTTCTCTGGGCACCTACTTGCCTTCAACACCCTGTTGTTACTGGGAGGTTGGAGAACATCGCTATCCACCAGGGCTCTCCTGTGTGTGTGTGTATAGATTAAGATATTTATTTTAAGGAATTGGCTCACATGATTGTGGGGGCTGGCAAGTCTGAATTTGTAGGGCTGGTTGGTTGGCAGGCTGAAAACTCAGGCAGGAGCTGATATTTCAGTCTAGAGGCAGAATTTCTTCTTTTCTGGGCAATCTTGATTTTTGCACTGAAGGTCTTCAACTGATGAAATGAAGCCCATTCACATTGTCAAGGTTAATCTCCTTTACTTAAAATCAATTGACTGTAGCTGTTAACTCCATCTAAAAAGTATCTTCATAGCAACTCCTACGTTAGCATTTGATCAAATAACTGTGTACTCTAGGCTAGCCATGTTGATACACACATAAAACTAACCACTCTAGCATCTGAGCACTGATGGTATTTAAAATGTCTAGGACTTAAAATCCTGTAGGCTCACCTTGACCTGGGTTTTCTCTGAGTCTTCCTCTTACTCCAGTACAATGGACTAGAAGGCAGAGGTGGCTCTGGGGCTGCAGCACGGCACATCCAGCTCAGGGAAGCTCAGGGAAACTCAGGGACCCTTTTAGAGACCAGCAACTTATGAGTCTGTGAAGCATCTCTGGAAGGCATTGGGGGGGCCAAAGACAGAAGCACAGCTCTGTCATCCTGGTTGGGTCCTGAGTCAGAGGGAAGAAGCCACTGGGGAAGGAGACACTTCTTCTTAAGCCAAACTCGTGTTGGCACACAACTTTTGCCAGCAGGAAGAGATGGCCAGTGTTCATAATTTGAGGTAAGGATAATGCAAGGCAACTATAATGGTGTGGATTTCAAGGGGACACTTAATCACCATAGGCGTTAAAATAAGGGAAAACCTGCATGCCCTCAGGTTTGATGCAGCCGGAGACCTCAACAGGGAGAATTAGAGAGGAGAACTTGTTGAAAACAGCCTCTATAACACAAGGCAGCCAGGCTATACTTCACAGTGACAGCACTGGTAGTAACAATAGTAGCCGTAATGGTAATAGCTAACACTTGTTGATCTCATGCTATGTGCTAGCATTGATTTACTTTATTTTTATATTTTTAGAGACAACGTTTTATTTTGTCACCCAGGCTGGAGTGCAATGGCACAATCATAGCTCACTAGAGCCTCAAACTCCTGGGCTCAAGCCATCCTCCTTAGCCTCTCAGGGAGGTGGGACTACAGGCACATGTTACAAACCTTGGCTATTTTTGAACAAGTTTTTTAGAGATGCGGCTTCACTATGTTGTCCAAGCTGGTTTCAAACTCCTGGGCTCAAGCCATCCTCTTGCTTCGGCCTCCTGAGTAGCTGGGGCTATATGCACCCATCACCACGCCTGACCATGGTTTTAAGTGCTTTACATGTGCTAACTCATTTGATCCTCACAGAAATGTTATGAGGTAGTTGCTTTTATCATCCACTTTTTATATATGGAGAAACTGGAGCACAGAGAGGTTAAGTAACTTACTCAAGGGCATACAGCTAGTAAGTGACAGAGCTAGGATACAAACTCAGAAAGTCTGACTTCAGACACTCTGCTTGTAACCACCATACCATACCTATAAGAACACAGGATTCAGGGCCAGGCATGGTGACTCATGCCTCTCATCCTAGCAGCCTGAGAGGCCAAAGCAAAAGGATTGCTTGAGGTTAGATTTGAGACCAGCTTGATCAATAGTAAGAAACCGTCTCTACTGAAAATAGCAAAATTAACCAGGCCTTGTGGCAGGCACCTGTAGTCCCAGTTACTCTGGAAGCTGAGGCAAGAGGATTGCTTGAGCCCAGGAGTTTGAGGTTGCTGTGAGCTAGGCTGATGCCATGACACTCTAATTTTGCTCTCTCAAAAAAATAAATAAATAAAAAGCAAACCCACAGGATTCAAGAGGGGTGATAATTTGGGCTTGGCCGTGGCCAGACACCATATTCAACAACAAACATTTATGAAACAGTGATCGTGTTTCAGGTGCTTTTCTAGGCACGAGCAACACGGTGGTGAGTAAGATAGGGCAGTGTATTCTAGTCATGATGCGTGGGACTTGGCAAGTGGAAGACCGAGTACCTACTCTAACTTTATTAGTCCTAAGCACGGTATAGATCTAAGTGAATTGACATGTCTTGGTATGTACCTAAAATTAGAGGCTTTGGGGACAATGCAAGTCATTTTCTTCTATCAGACTCAAGAATTGTGAACAGCTCAGTCATTTGTATATCACTGGTTTAATATTGACATTCACAAAGATGATTCTATAACATGATTGAGAAATGAACTTCATAGCAAGAATTTTAGGGTCCAAACCCTGGCTCTGATGCCCACCAGCCACATGAGATGGGGAAAGTTGTTTAACCTTTGCATGCCTCCCTTGTCTGCAGAACAAGGGCAACAATGGAAAACTTTCCTCCTAGGATTATAAGTGTTTAACATGTCAATATTTATGAAGTACTTAGAATTGGACCTGGTCAATAACAAATGCTGTGAGAGTGCTTGTAAAATAAATTCCTCCACCTTCTATTCCTTTCTGTCTACAGCCACATCAATCACCTCTTTACACATAATTCTGTTCTCTATCTTCACTACTCCTATGAATGCCATCACCTTTGCCCAGGCAGCCACAGCCACACAGAACCCATACAGGGCACCTCCTGGCACTTACCTGGTGGGGCTTTGATGAGCCAGACCTGTGGGAACCCAGGTCTCCAGGAACACTCTCAGGATTCCCAGAGCTTGTCTCTTCCATGCCTCTAACTTCTTCCTACTACTTCCATGATGAACCATTTAATGACTCTCCATCAACAACTCTTCAGTTTGGCATTTTAGATCCATTATGGTCTAGCTACCTTCTCAGCCTCTTGTCCCACACCTCTTCGAGAGTTTCCCAAAGTTCCAGCCTTCCTTAACTGCTCAATTTCTGCCTTCCCCATCTTGGGGTTTTTGCTTGCAATATCATGGACATTTAGGATGCATCCTCTTCTCTCTTTATCTGACCAAATGTGTCACTTCTTTCAGGGGCCAATGTGCCATCACTTCCAGAGTGAAGCCTTTCCCTATTGGCCTCTGATTGGCAGTGTTCCATTCTGTCCTCCGAATCTCTCTGCTCTGTCTTCTGAGCCTCCAGGGTCAGATATTTGCACCCTGTACAATGAGGATCACTTTTGTGTTTTCACTGTTTAGCAGGGAGATGTCAGATCACAGGGCGTTAATGGCAGAGATGCTGGAGCCAGAGTAACCTGGCTTTGTCTTCTTATTCTTCCACTACCAGCCTTGAAGCCAGAGGTAAGTTCCAGCTCTTCTCATCCTCTCTCTCTGGGAATCGTGGTGGCTGCCCTCGGACCTCCTAGTACCCGGCTTCTGTTCTCGCTCCTGTCGTCTATTCCCACAGTGTGCTCAGTGACTTTTTGAAAACTTAAATCAGATGATACTACTTCATTGCCTTGAAATCCTCCAGTAAATTTTCCTTATTCTTGAAATAAAATCCAAAATTATTCTCTTAGCCTGAAGATTTCTCTGATCTCTTTTCCCGCTGTCCTCAACAACAAGTGTAATCATGTTTCAGGTATTATTCTAGAAACTGGCAATGTCGTGGTGCACAGGATGAAGCAATGGAGTCCAGTCCTGACGGTCTGATCTCACTTCCTCCTGACCTCCCTTTCTCATTCTGCACAGTTCAGGTCTCGCAAGCTTTCACTTACCGCATCCTCAGCCCAGAAGTGTCCTTTCCGGACTTCCCCATGATTCACAGCGGGGCAGGGGAGTCTGGGACGGAAACCTTTATTTCATTCATTCCCTGGCGAGGTTCTCCAGACTTACCATATAACGTCATCCCTGTCCCTCTCCACCTACTTTGTTATGCAAGTTATCACATCTGGGTGTACTATAGATTTCTTTGTTTATTAATTTATTGTTTGTCTTTCTCCTAACCCCTACCCTTCGAAATTATGAACTCCACAAGGGTAGAGGACCATTGCACTGTTCATTATTTAATTCCAGGAACCGGAAATAACTTGTTCTTGGCACATCCAGGGCACTCGATTAGTAATTATTACAGGCGTGGGTGAGGCTTAGCACAGTTCCGGGCTCCAGGAGAGCGTTCGATGTGCAATAGACATTAGTATTTAACTCTTACTGCTTGAGCTCACATGGGTCTCCCTCTGGTTTGTGGCTCTTCAAGGGCAGTGGCTGCGTCTTATTCATCTCTGTATTCTCATAGAACCAGCACAGAGTGGGCACCAACCCATGCATGTTAATGTCAAAGACCTCTGCAGACATCAGAGGGCAAAACTGGAAAAAAGGGGGAAAAATAGCGCAAAGGCAGCCCCTTGTCTGGGTGTGCAGGCGCTTGATGGATTGGGAACATTTCATCACCCTGTTATCTCTGGCAGCAACAACCCAGGGCCCTGAAGGAAGGAAGAAAGCAGAGGTAGCTGCAAGGACTGTGCAGGGACACGGCTGCCATCCCCCCAGAATCTGCGTGCCTCCCCGGAGGAGCACAGTCCTGGCTGCTGCCTGCCTCCGCATCTCCCATCCTTCCTCTGCCAGTTCCTCTGCTCCCAACACGCGGCCTCCCCTGCTGTCTCAGTCCCTGGAGGGGCAGAGACACCCTCTCCTTCCTACCTAAGCATTAGTCACCCTGCAGGAGAGCGCTCTGACAAGATCCCAGCTCAGCGGTGATCCCATCTCAGCCTGCCGGGAATCCGACACCTGGAGAGCCATGTGTGTTTTCTCCCAAGTCTTTGTCGTGCTGTGAATGTTATTAAAATGCCCTATTTATCAGAGTGGGGAAAAAATGCCAGCTTAAGCCAAACAATATATAGGACTTAAAATACAGGCTGTGAATTTAATTTCCACGGGAGCAGTGGTGAACAAATAAAGGAGCGTAATTTATGATTCTCCTGAAGGAAAGCAGAAGGCAAGGCGGACAGAGGCGATTCTTTCCTCTCCTCCTGCCCCTGTGCAGCCCCTCGCCCCGGGCCTGTCTGCTCACAGTTGTCCTGGAGCACCACAGTTCCCTGAGGAGTAGGGAGCCCAGCTGGTGGTGGTGATGTGCCTGTGTTGGGGGGTGGGGGGTGGAGAGGGGAGTCCTGCCAGCACCAACAGCTGGGACATCTCCAGGTGTGTTTACCTAAAGAGCATTGGCTAATCAGTAAAGGTGGAGGGGATGGGCTGAAGAAAAAACAGCGACAGGTGACGTTTGCTCCCCAAATGTGGCACCTATGGAACTAAACTGAGCAGAACTCAGTCCAATAGTAACAGCTTACGTCCCCGTTAGTCACTATGTATCATGTACCAGGCGATGTCCTAAGTGTAGTAATCCTTCTGTGTTACTTTATTTGCTCTTCAGTCCCACTGAGTCAGGGGCTAGTATTATTCTCCTTTTATAAATAAGAAAATCAAGACTCAAAAGAAGAATTTACTCAAGGTCATGGAGCTGCAGGTGTTAAATGGATTTGTCTCCAGGCATTTGCATCAGTTGGACCCCACGCTGGAGGGGAGTGGTTGGATCCTGCAGCTGCTGTGAACATCAACTTGTCCTTGGACAGCAGCTTTCTATAATGTAGTTTCCTATAATGCCTAGAATAATGGTAACAATAACTCATGTTAACTGGCACTTAGCAGGTGCTGCGCCAAGGCCCTTCTTGTGTGTTGTCCCATTTACTACACACAACAGCCTCAGGAAGTAAGTTCTGTTATTATCCCCACATTTCAGATATGAAGACTGAGGATGGGGAATATGGAGGGATATTCTCAGCATTGCATAACCTGTGCCCAGAAGGCAAAGCCAGGTAGTCTGGCTCCACAAGCCACGCTCCGAACCATTATGCTCCATCCCTCACAGGTACTCAGACACAAAGTGACACTCCCATGCAAGAGTCTGAACTTGTTTCTTAATACATTCAGAATTTCTAAAGGCACACACGGTATATTAGGGGACAATGGAGGAATCATGCTCATTTCCACAAGACTGTATTGTTCAGGAGTGAGCACTCAGGAAGAAGATGTCAGCTAAGTCACCTGCTAGCTGTGTGAACCTGTGAAAATGGCATATTGTTTCTAAGCTGCAGCCTCTTTGTTTTCATCTTTGAAATGGGAAAGCAAGACCTATCATGTATAGGAAAGTAACTAAAAAATTGCCTGAGGTGTAGGAAGGCTTCTGGGTGTGTGAAAGGAAGACAGAACCTGTGAAGGGGAGAGAGGGATGAAGGTGGGGAGGAAGGGGAAAAAGGAATGGGGGGAAGAAGGAAGGCATAGGTGAGGAAGAGAAGAAGGATGACAGAGGAAGGAAAAAGGGGACCAAGAAGTAAGCAAGGGATGGAAGAAGGAAGGAAAAAGGAGGAAAGGGAAGGAAGGAAGGACAGAGGGAGAGAGGGAATACAAACTCGTGTGTGTCTGCCTATCTGGACATTTAAAAAATACCCCTTTAGCTTAGCAGCCCTTCAAATGGCGCCTTCTCTGCACCACCAGTGTGCAGTGTGCACACTCCCGTCACTCATATGACAATCTGTGATGTAGCTAATATGCTCTCTCCACCTTGCAGATGAAGAAACTGAGGCTCAGAGAGGTGGGATGTCTGCTGAGGGTGGCTTCACTTACTGGCCCCAGCTGGAGCCCAGACATCCAGGCTGCTGGGTCAGTGCTGTTAACTCAGAGCTGCGACACTCAGAGAGGCAAGAGGTTGGGAGACAGTGGCCTTCACTGACACTGGGGCTGATTCTATTTCCTCGAGGTGGCTGAGCTGTGCCCCCTTCACCCCAGACTGGGCACTTTGTAGGTGCATTCAATCAATTTTGCCATGTTAGAATCTTTCTTACATATGAGGCTGGAATTAACAAGAGGATGAAACAGTGGTTCTCAACCTTCCTAATGCCGCGACCCTTTAATACAGTTCCTGTGGGTTGCTACCCACAGGTTGAGAACCTGTGGGATGAAACAAGTAAGTACTGAATATCTCCTGTGAGCTGGTGTTCAGCTGTGGCCTTGTCCTGCTTCATGTAGACTGTCCCTGAGGATGGTCCCACATACCACCGAGGCAGCACATGGAGGAACCTGTTCTGTTTTCAAAGTGATCTATTATTGAATATGTATTAGAAAGGGACAATGTGATTGTGATTTGTGGGATGTTATTAATAAAGTCTTGGGTAAGTAATGTTTATGTTAAAATGCAAGTGGCTTAATTTAAAGGGCAGTGATTAAGCAGCCAGTGTCCCTGAAAGTACAAGCATATGAAGGCAATTGAAAATTATCAAAGTTTAGGAAATTGCATTGTTTCATCTCATTCTTTCTACACCCTGCAGATGAGTCTGTTAATCCCATATTACAGGTGGGAAACAAATTTTAGATCAATCAGATAGCTTTCCCAAGAATACAAGATGGTGTAGCCACTAACTATATGGAGATGTCTCAAAAAGTTAAAAATAGAATTACCATAGGATCCAGTAATCCCCCTTTTGGGTATTTACCCAAGAGAATGGAAATCAGGATCTTGAAGAGATTATCAGAACTCCCACGTCCAAAGCAGGGTTATTCATAACAGCCAAGCTATGGGAACAGCCTAACTATACATCAGTGGAGGAATGAATAAAGAACATGTGATCTTTACATGAAATGGAATACGATGCAGCCCTGAAACAGAGGAGGCGTGTTGCCATCTACAACCACATGGATGGACCTGCAGGACATCATGGTAGGTGAGATAAGCCAGGCACAGAAGGATAAATAACCACATGGGTCCCTGGGAGGTTCCAAAATAGTCAATCACATATGAAAGGAATGGTAGTTTCCAGGGGAGAAATGAACAGTGACTAAACACAAACCATCATTTTAGTTAAAGAAGTGAAGAAGCTCTAGAGATCTGCTGTATAACATTGTTCCTATAGTCAACAATTGTGTACTGGGAACTTAAAAATTTGCTGAGAGTTGATCTTACGTTAAGCGTTTTTATGACAATAAAAATATATATTTTTAAAATGTTAGCTTGCCTAAGGTCTCAAAGCATGTAATCTGCAAATTGGAGCTGTGAGTGCAAGTGCCTGCCCAGGGTGGAGGTCTTTTTCTTCATTGCAATGGTTTATCCCACCTGCTGCACTTGACCTGGCCACCTGGAGCAAACACTAACTGGCTTCTCATCCTATCCCTGACTTTCCTTTCTGTCAACCTGGTGGAGTCACTAAAGCCGACAGAAGTATATTTATTTAAATTGTCAAGATAAATTAACTTTTAGAGCCCCACTGGAGGAGCCCTGCGAGCCCGGGCCGTGGGCTGGGAGCCATGAATATGCAAGTGCATGCAGCCATTGAATTAGGCGGCTGCAAACGTATTTGGAAGCAGCTGCTCATTTAATAATCTGGGACAACCACAGGAATAGACAACCAGTCGCTCTGGCCCATTTGCATGGGTAAAGTGATAATTTTATAACACAATTGCAGCAATTAGGTTTCCCCAGACAAAGCCAGGGGAGCACCATTTGGGAGCAATCTCGGGTGTTGTCAGCCGAAGCCTACTGCAGCCTCACCCCAGCTGTCAGGCAGAACAACCTGTTTCCTATAGATGCAGCATAAGAGTGCTGGGGGCTGTGACCCTGGGAGCCACACAGACCCAGGTGTTAAGCCGAGCATTGCCACCTGTTAGCTATATCACCCCTAGCTAATTGCTTAACCTCTCCGAACCTCAGTTCCTTCATCTGTGAATGGGGAAAGTGATGGTACCTTCCTTTAATGGGTGGTTGTGAACGTGAAAAGTACATCTCTAAATTCTTTGGAACACTGACTAATACAATCGTTTTCAAACGTCTCCTGCATATCAGAATCACTGGGAAACTCCTAAAAAAAAATCACCGATGCCTGGAATGCACCTCTAGAGAGTTTAATTGGAGCATAAATCTTTTAAAATACCCCAGGTGACTGCAATATATGGCCAAGGCTGAAAACCACCATTCGTGTACAAAGGAGGTACTCTGTAGAGGGAAGCTCGTATAATTATTTCCTTAGTCTCAGCACCCAGGGGAGTAAGTATAAAAACTCCTTTATCACTTGAAAGGAGACTTGAAATTCACCAGCAATTCAACTGTGGTCGGCATGCCTGACCTGGCCAAAGCCCTCTCTTCCTACAAGGGAGGACAGTAGGATGTAGTACAGTGGGGGAAGCAGAGTTTTAAAGGGAACTGCACGATGATGGGTCCAAGTGAAGCCATAACACATGTGGATCAAGTGGTGAAAGGGTATTATCTTTTTATATGCTCATCCCTTCACTCCCCACATACACCAAGTGATGGTGCTGAATCAGTTACCCTGACCCAGATGCTCTAACAATCTCACCCAATGCTCTCACCTGACTGCTCTTTCCAGAGGGGTCATGAGGCATTAATTGGATCCCTAGGAAGCTTCCTGGCCTAACTACCTGCATCCTTGGTCCTGGTCATCTCATCCTCCCACTGCAGTTCCTTTATAGGACTAAAAGCCATCTCAAATCCTCAGCTGGATTCCCAAGCCATCCCTACTTTCTGCTTCTGACATTATCCTTTTCACCTTGACTAGAATACTCTGTTCTAAATGAAAGATACATGTTGAAGGAATAACCAAGAGCCATTCTCAGATCTCTTTTTGCTGGCAGAACCCTCTTCTCATCTTGGGGAACAGCATGATGCAACCTCACCCTCCCAGACTTCCTTGCAGTTAGTGGTGGCTCAGTGCTGGTCACTGCAACATAGGAGAAAAGTTGGGAGCCTTTAGAGAAAGATGCTTCTCTCTGATAAAAAGAAAGGAATAATGAAGAAAGCCCTGATATTCCTGTCTTTGTTCTTGCCCTTGAATGCTACAGTATGAACACGCGATGCCTAGAAATAATAGGGTAGATTGCAGAGCTCTCTAATATCTGGGTTCTTTGCTGTCCAAGCAACATAGCTATGCTACATACCCCAGCTTCTTTTGGAGTAGGTGTGTTGCTTTGCCAAGTTCTGAATTGTCAACAGAAGTAATGCTTTCCACATCCAGGCCTGGCCAATGAAATATTTCCATTATGATTGTTGCTCTTTCTTTACTTCTCCACTGGCTGGGGTGGATTTCAGATTTATAAAAAGACAGAGCCAAGATAGAAGGAACCTGGGCCCCTGAGTGACAGAGAGGGAAAGACCTCCTTTCTCAACTTTCTCTCACCAGCCCAAATTGGACTATGATATACAAGAGAGAAATATCATTGTATCAAGGATATGTTTTATTGCTACCAAAATTCTTGGGTTGTTTGTTATAGCAACTGTATAACCCCAATGAATAGAGAATGATTATGGTCATTTTTAACACCAGGTAGTAGATAAGTCTGAATGACAGATTTTAAGACAGAATTCTCTAAGCTGCTACACTAGCCTACTTCAGGGCTTCTTGTTTTGTAAGGTAATAATAAACCTTACAAAGTAAGAATAAACCCCAGCATGGTCCTATGAAGCTAGGCAAGGACCAAAAGTGAACCTGGCCAACTGAACCTGAGAGTTTGGGGGTGAAGAGTGATGTGTCAGTTCACGGCAGCTCACAAGGTACTTCACTAAGGAGGAGGTGAGATGGGCAGTGCAGTAGTTTGGGGTGTGATGGACAGAGCAGAAAGGAGCCCACACAACCACATTGTCAATCACTTATCCTGGAACTGGTGCCTTGGTGACTGTGGGAGCTCACCTTTGCCTTGTGGTTGGGACCCAGTATGGGCTCTACCAGCACCTTCCCCTCACCTTGGTTTCCATTCATTGCCTGCCTTGGGGTTTTGAGACCCACAGAGGAGGGAGAAAGGTGTAGCTGCTTTGGGAGCTGTGGCACTCCAGCCAAAGGGGGTGATGATCTCCACTGGGGCTACTCTGACAGTGAAGACACTTCAAGTATGAACTTTAGTGACAACAAACTCTTTGTTGATGTCCTCAATACACTTGCAATATGGGAAATTAATCTGAGTTCCAGAAAGCTGTGAGGCTAGAGATCAACAGAGCTTTTTTTCACAAATATTCTGTCTTCTGAATTTTTGAAGCTGTATTGAGAATCCTAGGAAGCTTCCAGACTGACTCAAAATAGCCCAGTGAGAACAGGACAGTTAAAAATTAGGATGATGAGATACAGCACATGGATCATGACCTAAACATGTGATCATTCCCTGAATTTGAAAACCCTAAGACAGAAATTACCCTGTATACTGACTCATAAGCAGCAATCACACATGTAGGAGCTGGTTTCCTGTTGGTAGAACGTGGGATTCTTAGCCAATTCCTAGAGAAGTCCACATAAAGCAAATCTCTAGAGCAGAGATATGGGATTATTAAAGAATGAGTGAACATTCAGTTGTCATGCTGGGTTGGAAATCACAGGGGCTTTAATGCTGGGCTGGATTTCTAAGATGACATCTTGAAATCTTTTCTTTGGAAAAAAAGAATACTTAACAAATGTTTAATGCTACTGCAAAGGACTTAATTGTGTGCCCCCCCAAATTCATATGTTGAAACTCTAAATTCACATGTGACTATATCTGGAGATAGGTCCTTTATGGAAGTAATTAAGATTAAATGAGGTCATAAAGATGGGGCCCTGATCTGATAGGATTAGTGTCCTTGTAAGAAGAGACATTGGAGAGGTCATTCACCTCTCTTTCTCTCTTCACCAAGTGAGGATGCAGCAAGGTGATAACCTTCCAAAAGCCAGGAGGAAAGTCCTCACCAGGAACTGAATTGACTAGAATGCTGATCTGAGACTTGTAGCCTTCAAAATTGAAAGGAAATACTTTCGTGTAAGCCACTCTGTCTATGGTATTTTGTTATAGCAGCTGGAGTTGACTGAGATAGCTACATTTCACAGTATTTGGGCTTATTTACACAGGAGATGGCCTCTTATATGTGAAGGCACATCCATCAGCAGCTGGTAAACTCCCAGATTCACTTGTGGAAGGCCTGATTTCCTGGGTTGATGTTGGAATACGCAGTGGCATTGCCTCCATTCCTTTACCTTACTATCCTGTTTGGAAAAGATATAGAGCCCTTCATAGAAAGTTTAATTGGTATCTCCAGGTGTTTGATGTTTTCTTCTATCCACTGAGACCAAAGTTAGTAGAATCTTCATTCTACTAAACCTGCCCCTTTGTTAGGCAACCAAGAATCCCTTCCACTTTTATGTGGAAATGGATGTTCTGCAGAACCTGAAAAAAAATGCAAAAATTCCAATGTACATGGGCAGTTTTGAAAGTTTTGAGATCCACAAAAATCAAGAAACAAAATCTACATGGATGAAAACAAATGAAGACCTCCCAGCAACAATGATAAGTCAAGCAGGTTGAAACTTGCATGGGTGACTCAGAAAGGACACTGTCAGCTGTGTTTCTTGGAAGTGAAATAATGGACCATAACACAGCCTGTCTCAAAACGTTCATAGGAACCTATGTACATATGTTCCACCACATCATAGCAAAAGCAAGCCAAAAAAGAGGATTAAGTGGAAGTTTCTTTTGCAAGGATATATGCTAACACTTACATCTGCCATTTGTAAATGAGAATCCAATAGACAGGTCTGGAAAGCAATGCCTCATAATATCTGTGGACAGACATCTTTGGGAATGACCATGCAACAACTTCTTTCCTGAAGAGGAAGGACAAGACCAAAAGCAAAACCTGTGCACAGGCCTAAATCTCATGCATTAGCAGTCATCACTTGCATACAATTGCATGTGTGTTCCCAATGACAGGAGATACTCCCTGCCCTCAAAGATCACATGCATGAGACGGACTGCATGTTTGGCTTTACTTCACTTGTCAGCTACCCTGCTGCCTCCCTTTAAACCAGACATCAAATTAAACCAAACTTCACCAATCCAGTCTGAAGTGGAAATCAGAGAATGGAAGTCTGCCTCTGATTAGTGTAGAAATTCATGTCTAGCTGTACACCCAGCAGGTAACAAAGTCTTTCATACTTCAGTGTTTTCTTGGGTTTAGGACACACCATATTTTTCTTAAAAACAAGAATAAATAAATATTCTTTTTATCAGTTGGGTTTTCTGTTATTTGTAGCCAAACACAATATAACCCCAATTAACACAAACAATACGTTTCTTTCTCAGACAAGATTCCATTCCAGTCAACCATTCTCAGCTACTACTGATTTTCTCCATCTTATTCAAGGCTCCCTAGAATATAGCCTGACTAGAATAAACACTTCATCAGGAAAAAGACCTTGTGTGTCTTCCAGCCATCACAGCCATGGCATGCAGAATAACTCTTGACATAAGGTGGGTGCTCACTGGTGTTTGTTGAGTGAGAGGTGTTTCTCTCATCCTTCTACCAGAGTTGCCATTTCCTTGATCTAGAGCCTTCCATCCCTTCATCATCTACCTCAGCACTTGCATCCCTATTTGTCCACATGACGTAAGTGTAGGGAAAGTCAGGCAGTGGGCAGGAAAGAGAAAGCACGCTGACCTGGGAGTCAGAGGAATTGACAGTCCACTACCAGCCATGTGGCCTTGGATGGTTTGCTTAATTTTTTCAAGTCTCTTTCTCTAGATGATAATGGGGATGCTTTTGGTGGATAGTGTGGAATTCTGCCCAGATCCCCTCACTGAGCCTGACACATCTGTCCTCCACATGCTGAGAATATTGGCTGCTGTGTCCCTTGCTGAGCACTGCCCTCTGCAGCAGGACACCACCTTGTCCAATGTTATGCCCCAGCTGACATGCATGCATAGATGCTGGACCGGACCCCTTGTGTCAGTTTGGAAGAACTCCGAGGCCATCCCACTCCAGAGTTCCCTGTAGGAACATCTCATTCTAAGCCACATTGAAGGTCAGCTTCTCTGTCTGCCTAATCCTGCCTCCCTCACTTCCTTACAGAGGTATCTCTAGAGAGTAAACCCCAGGAAACCTGCGTGCAGTTCTCCATTTCGGAGTCTGTTTCTAGGAAACCGTATCTAAAACAATACTGATGAGGAGGAGCATATTAATGATAGCTTATCCAACAGGCCTGTGGGAGAACAGAATGAGATAACGAGCATTGAGAGTTGCTGTCCAGTATGTGCTAGTTAACTCCAATCTGAAGCCTTCGTTTAAGCAGGGAAAAAGAAAATGGATCCCCTCCTGAGATATTTGGCCTGACTTATATCTTCTTATGCTGTTGTCCCAAGAGGAGACCCATTAGTCTTTCTGTCCCGGCTGTTCTGGCCCTGGGTTCCCACAGGGAGGGACTCCACAGGGTGGGACCATACCCCATAATGTGTTTCCTGAGTCCTTGGCATTCTGTATGCTGTGAAAGTTTCACTCCCTCTAGGCTATTCCATCAGAATCCTTCCCCACGAGCTATAAACAACCCCATCACCTCCTTTCTTAGCTTCCAAGAGAGCTAATCCTCTGTCTAGTGCTTTATCAGTCTATTGAGAAATGCCCAGAGAAACCTGCCAATCTAAACAGAATATAGTGTGGGAAATTGTATTAGACCTCCCTGTAATTCACCAAACATTGCAGGCAGTAAAAGTCTAATACCACACTGATTCTTTTATTGTAATGAGGATAGAAATTGATGCAACGTCAATCCACCCTTATTGTGGCATTAAGATTCTCCTGAAATACTATGCTGAACTCAAACTCTGGGGAAATCCCATGATAGCCTACTCAAAACTGTCCTAGAATCAGCCTAAGATTGTTCAGGATTTTTAGCCTGATGATACCAACAGAGGATGTGCCTCTCAAAAAATAAAAATTCCCATTGGGATCTTGAAATAGAGGCTCTTAGAACATTCGCTAAAGGAAGGAGGCCTGATGATAAAAATGCAGATAGATGACTGGAGATAAGATGCATGTGAGGGGATGCTGGTTTACACAGAGGATGCCAAAAAATGTACATCCATTTTACAAAAAGAGAAAAACTATCTTAAAATTGTAATACTCAATATATATCAATAACAAAAGATGAGTACAAGTCACATTGAGCACCTCTTGTAATTGCAGAAGTCAAACATGACTTGAGTATTACAATTTTAAGACAGTTTCTTTTTCCTTTTTAAACATGTGTATACATATTTTTGGCCCCCTCTATAATTTTTATTGTCCCCTGTCAGCATCTTCAGGGCCTCCTGTCAAGAAGAGCTCATGCATGAGTCTGGCAAAAAGGACACAATTAGAGATAGAACCTCGGTGAAGGGCAGGTAGGTAGTGATAGGGAAGGTGGAGTAGTGGGACGTTGGGTGGCAGTGATGTGATTCCAGACAAACCTACAGGTCCTGAAAGAACCTGAGCTAATCATCTGGGGGAAGTGAGAGAAGATGAGGATGCCCACCAGACACCTTTCCTATTTCTTCATTGTTTCCAGAGTCCTGATTTTGACCAAGTAGCTCCAGGGAAAACAAGTCATAGTGCTAAGTCAATCAAGGCAATCTGTGGTTGGTGGATTGTTTCAGTCTTGTTACTAACCAACTAAAAAGAGAGAGAGATCTTTCTATGCTATGATATATAACATGTGTACATATGTACTTTCTATGTTATGATATATATATATGTCTACAAACATGCAAGGTCTGTGGACACAATTGGTGGCTATAAATCACCTAATTCAGGTATCTTCCATTCTGCTCATCTTTGCCTAAATGTAACCTCTTCTTATCCAGAGCTGAGCTCACATGCAACACCAGAGCACCAGACTTGGAGACTCTAAGAAATCAGAAGTGACTCCTTCCCTCTCAGGATGGCCTCAGTGTCCATCACAAGGCACAACACTGATGATCACATTGATGCTCACAGCCACTATCTACTGAGCACTTACTATGCCAGTTACTGTGAGAGATCTTCTCATCCTGGCATGCATTTCTCATAATCATCCTTGCATGATCTCCTTTTACAGACAACATTGAGTGTGGTGGCCTAACTTTCCCAAAGTCCCATGATAAGTGGCAAAATAGGGGTAGCAGACTTTTCCTTTCCCTTCTGGATCCGTGAAACACAAGGCAGGAGAACAACGATGGTGGTAGTCACAACACTGAGAGCATTGACCTGATTCTGGGCCATTATTCATTGGAAGATTGAGCAAGTTCCTTCCACTTTGAGTCACTGGGTCTCTACCTGGAAAATAAGAATTTTAAATAAGTCTCTTAGTTGGAAGCTTTTGTAGCTCAAACTTCTAGAAATCAATGATTCTGTGATAATGAAGAGTGTCCTTTGGGCCACACAGAGGGGAGTGTAGAGAGTGCCAACAAGGGGAGATAGACCAGAAAACAGGAAGCAGAGGGGCCAGAGGGAAATTTGCACCTACTGGGTGTATTACATTCCCAATGTGTTCCCCCAGATTTGTACACTAAGTCCTAACCTCCAATACCTCAGAATGTGACTTTACTGGAAGATAGAATGATTGAACAGGAAATTAAGGTAAAATGAGATCATACAGGTTGGCCCTAGTCCAACACAACTGGTGGCCTTATGATAAGAGGAGAGAGGGATACAGATGATGCTGAATAGGGAACACCCTGTGGGGTCACAGCAAGAAGAAGGCCATCTGTAAGTCAAGGAGAGAGGACTCAGAAGAAACCACCCCTGCGGAAATCTTGATCTTGAACTTCTCTGCCTCTGAAATGGTGAGAAAATAAATCTCTGTTATTTCATTCACACAGCCTATGGTATTCATTATTGTGATCCTAGGAAACTAACACAGTTGCTACCAAACATTAACAGCATTATACCCCCGTGATCTTGCATATGGGACCTGCTTAGTCATGGGCAACCTTCATCGTGCTTCAGAATCGCCCGGGGGCATTACAATTCATACATGTGAAATTTACTAGGTGTGGAATATAAATGTCTTAACACAATAACTAAGAAAATGCCGTGAAGGCTCTGTTGACCAGTTTGATGAAAGCATTTCAGATTGTGTGTAAAACCAGCACATTGTACCCCATGATTGCATTAATGTACACAGCTATGATTTAATAAAAAAACAATTCATACATGTAAGTCCTCCCCTAAAGAACACCATTTCAATTGGTCTGGAGGTGATGTCTAGGAAACCCAAATGAGTAATCAGCATTGAGAATCATCTTCCCAGATCTTTAAGTCTTTGGTTTTGCTTCTTATTCAGGTCTGGACGCCAAAGTTGTGCCCACAGGGAAGCTCCCTGGACACTCTCCATTCAAGGAAGCTCCTCTATAATATTTATTCTTTATACTGAGCACTCCTTAGAATGGTCTTTAATTTATGCATTTATTTGTTTATTATTTTCCCTGTCTAAAGACATAAGCTTCATGAGGTAGGAGATCTGGACACTTTTTAAATGCCAACAGCAGTTCTATGAGTCACCTCTTATGATTTCTATTTGTGCACAGGGACAGTGAGGTGCAGAGAAGTTAGTGGCTCACCTCCCCCACTCCAACAATTGGGTCGTGGTAGAATTTGAGTTTGAGCCCAGTTTTGACTGAATTCATAGCCACCCTACTGAACTACTTACACATAAGTGATTTCTTCACCAGCTCAAACATTATGGACCGTTTTTTCATCACAGACTCATTTACCCTCACAATGGAGCCCCAATGTAGGAACTAGTTATTAGCCCCATTTTGTGGATGAGAAAACCAGGGTGTAGAAGGGTGTTGAGAAACTCAGGCATGATTTCACAGCTGGAAGGGGCAGTTTATCTGCCCACAAATCCCATTATCTCCCCCCATTCTATTATCCTGCTTCCCTTGCCTTCCCTCCCCTACCTATCCGGCATCCTCTGGGAAGGTGGAGGGGCACTTGGCCCATCGCTACAATGAAGTGACAGCTTTTCTATGCACACAAGTCAGGAGGAGGACCAGCCCGCCAAGGAACATCCCAGCACAACTGTTCCCAGCCTCAAGCTGTGCCCGGCTTCTCCCCGGCAGCTCTGCCAACTCAAGGCTGCCTGTTGGCACTTCAGCACTGAATTAGAAAATGATAAGGTTAGAACATTCTAGGAGAAGGTAAAGGGATTAGAGCCTCAGCTCTACAGGGTGTGAAAGAGTCAGTGGGAATCAAATGACAATGAATTTAAGAAAGCAGAGGACAAGAACTGGCATTTATTGGGTGCCAGCGGTGTGCCAGGCACTTGTCACACATGCATCCATTTAATCCTGAAGTGGCCTTGTGAGGTATAAGCAGGAAATACAACTACCCAAATTCTGTTCCATTCATTGCCTAATAACACTTCTCACACTGTCCTCTGACTTGATCCCCGGACAAGCTTCCCTTGTTTCTACACCAATTGCCTTTTAACCAATCCCTCAACATCCTTTCTGGGCCCCCTGCAATGTAGCCGTCACCCCTACTGCAACCAGAGCCATTTCTTCCGAATGCAAATATGATAGAGTCTTTCCCAGGCTTACAACCTTAGACAGCTTTCTATTTTTCTCAAGATAAAGACCAAATCCTTAACAAGGTGTCCCAGTACAAATTCCTGGAGGATCCAATTCCCGCCCACCTTTCCAGCCCTTCCTTTTCTGCGTGCCAGTCCGTCTGGCTCTCATTCAGCTTCTGCAACACACCACGTTCCCTCACAAGCTGTTCCTGCTGCCTGGCGCACCCTCCCCACCTGCCGCCCCCACCTCCTCCAACCGAGTCTCGCCTGCTGCCTTCAGATCTCAGCTCAATGGTCACTCTCAGAGCTTTGGAGAAGGACATGCCCCTTGTCACAGGGCCCTGCTTCTTGCCTTCCCTGCACCTGGATGTGCCTGAACTGTGCATTCGTGAGGTGATTCACTAAGTTTTTCTCAATGTTTATAGGATCAGGGACTTTGCTTGATGTTGTCCCCCTCCTTGCCTAGAAACCAGCTCAGGACCAAGCGCACAGTAGGTCCATACCAAATTTATTTTAGAAATAACAGGAGAAGTTTACACTGAATTTTCTCAAGCATATGTCTTTATTTTACTAGATAGAAAACTGGGATTCAGAAAGGTTAAGCTACTTGCCTAAGGTTGTCCAACACAGCCAGGACACAAAACCCTCTGACTGCCTGAGGCACAGCCCTGCTCACCTTCCAAATATGTCAGCTGAGGGAAGTCTTGACGGGGTGGGGGCAGAGAAAGGAGACTCTGGGGAGCATTTCAGCTCTTGGAGCAACAAATGGGTTGTTCTAGACTTAGCCTCTCTCTACTCCATCCCCAGCCAGTTAAGAGGCTAGACTTCTTAGAACTGTCCTCAGGCATGGGAGAGAGACTGATGGTCGCTAAAGACTCATCTCATTATCCAGGGAGCCAAATTGGGACCCTGTTAAAGGATAACTGGCCCATCAATAAACCCCACACTAATTCTGCAGCTTCACAGAGTAGAGAAACTGACCAAAGCCCCACTAATGCAGACTCTCAGCACCCTCCCATCCGGGGCTAATGGTAATTCTGGAGCCCCCAGAAGCCATTTGCCATAATGTACTGTAACCTTCTTAAGTGAGTGCCTGATAAATTAATGGGCCTGTTAAGCACAGTTCATTGTGCATTTCCACTCATAGGCGGTGTGCGCTGGTCATCAGCGGGAAGTACTTTGAGGACAGGTGACAGAGAATATCAGGCAAAAACAACTGGCAGCAGCATGTGAACCCGAGTCCGCAGCAGGTATGAGCTCCGCAGACACGTGTCCGCGTGAGCGTGTGTGCACGTGAGCACATCAGAGCAGATGGAGGCTCCTGGAGCGGGCATGCTTGCAAACGCTTAGCACTTAACAATTTGCACAACTGAACAATTATCTAGTACTTGTGGGCCTGCTTGGGCTGGCCAGTGTGACAAACTGTCCTCACAGTAAGAAATGGCTCATTGTAGTTAATAAATATTTGCTGTTTTAATAAATAATAAAGGCCACCTAATCATTATAATAACAATAAGAATAATATAATAAACAGAAGGAAACATTTCCAGAAGCCTAAAAAAGTGGCAACATTCTCCATTGCAGCCATGAGCTGGCTGGGGCTGCCTGGAAGGGCACTTGCCTCCTCTGATTCTCATTTCTCCCTTTCAAAGAAGGGCTGCCATTGGCAGAGCCAGCTGGAAGTTGAGGAAGCGTATCCCTACAGGACTCCTTTTTACTGAAAGAGAGAAGGCGAGTCCTTTAGAAAGAGGTCAGCTAAAGGGTTATTTGGGGTTGGGGGAGCTTAGAGCAAGGGTGGCTAAATTTCAGGGGCTATGCCAAGATAAACAAGAAAAGAAGATGACAAGGTGAATAACACAGTTACCAAGGTGTCTGGGCATCTGAGTGAGATTCCATCCCATGAATCAGTGGGAGTGTGGGTGCATTTGTAAGTCTACAGAAAAGACGAAACACCTGGGCAACGGGAGAAGCTGGTGAGAGTAATTGACCTCAGTCAGCTGAGTAATTGACCCTGGGGTCTAGACTGAGTGCACATGGAGCCAGGTCAGGAGGAGGAAAGGCAGTAAGAGAGAGAGAAGAGGGAAAGGCCTACAAGCGTTCAACCGGCTGGTAGAGCAGAGTTAGCACAAAGAATGAGGAAGCTGTTGGGACTCAAGGTCATAGTAAGGGAAACCAGGGGCTTCTATCTCAGGGCGAGAGCAGATGGGGATGACAACACGAAGTTCATGATGAAAATCAAGTGGTGGCGAATGTTATTGAAGATGTAGCAGGGGCTAGGGCCTGGGAGCCTCGGGCAGAGAGTGGTACTTGTTTAGGATAAGTGGAGATCTTGCAACCATTTGGTAATCTGGTAAAGGTACAGATCCTTCCTGGCAGGAAAGCTACAGCCACATTCTTTCACATAAGATGCAAAGAGCCCCAACTCTCTGGACCTGCTGGCACTCTAATCTGAAGACTGTTGGATGGATGGATGGTGAACTCCACAGTGAAGACGTGGCTTGGAAGGAGGAGGAAGGCCATGGAGTGAGAGTCAGAGTGCCCGCTGAGGGTCAGGTGGTGATGGGATGGTGAACCAACAAGGATGCAGAGGATGCCCCCGCCAGGGGCCAGGGCTGCAGGATTCCCAGTGGAACTCTGACCTGGAACTCCCCTGGCGGTCTTGCACGGGACACAAGACACTCTCAGGCCTGACTCATTTCCAGCTGTTGCTTCAGGTGGTCTGCGGGCAGTGGATGGACAGGAGTGGATGGTCCCAAGATCCCCCACCAGCAGCTGCTGCCTTCTGCTCTGTGAGCAGACATCATTGTCTCAGCGTTTTGAGTATGACTTCTTTCCATCTTTTATTTCTGTGATTTCTATTCCAAGATCTGCCTCCAGCTGTCTGTCTGCCACCTCAGAGTGCTGTAGTGTTCTCATCCAACTTCCAAGTGTGGCACTCCTGGCCTGCGCCTCTTCCCCGGGGTCTCAGGGAGCTTGTCTCCTGGGACTCCTTGTTATAAGCCTACCTTGGAGTCCTGGTGTCTATCTCCAAAGGGACCCCGTGCTGCGCTCACAGCTTCAGAGCCTCCTGCCTCCTCCCGGGGGCTTCTCCTCACTCTTCCCTTTTCAGAACCTGCTCAGACACTCCTGGAAATCTATAGAGACCCACAGTTGCTCATTGTTCTTCTCTTTGGTTCCAGCAGTGCCACGTGGCTGCTCAGTGGGCCCTGACCAGAGCTCAGAAAAGAAAGAGCTTTGGCCGTTCCTCCGTGGGCCACCGGAGCGGAACACAGAGCACTGACTTGCCACCTACACGCCCTGGAAAGCAGGCAGGTAAGGCTCTGCCACTGAGCAGATAGCATGGGCTAAAGTTCTCCTGCTGTCCTGGTGATAGATGCTCAGTCTGTGGGCACCACCAAGCTCGGACGCAAAGAGCAATTTCGGGAAAGTCTAAAGAGCTTGTCAGCGAGAAAGCAAAGATGACAAAGTCCTTGGTTTTCTTGTCCTTGTCCTCAGAGGGATTGTGGCTCCAAAGATGGGGTCAAAAACCCCAACAACTGGGGTGGCGCCTGTGGCTCAGTGAGTAGGGCTCCGGCCCCAGATACCGAGGGTGGTGGGCTCGAACCTGGCCACGGCCAAACCGTAACAAAAAAATAGCTGGGCATTGTGGCAGGCACCTGTAGTCCCAGCTATGCAGGAGGCTGAGGCAAGAGAATCGCCTAAGCCTAGGAGTTGGAGGTTGCAGTGAGCGATGTGATGCCATGGCACTCTACCGAGGGCGACAAAGTGAAACTGTTTTTACAATAAGTAAATAAATAAATAACCCCCCACAACTGGCTCAGGTGTTCTCCTCGGATACCCTCTGCCTGCTACCACCCCGCACAGGCTTCCTTTCACCACCGATGATGAGTCTTTCTGTATTATCATTGCTGTAGACCAGGTGGTGCCTCGTTAGACCCTGATTTACCCACAGAAGTGTATCTTTTTCACTGTTGCATCTCCAGTGTCTGACACACTGCCTTGGTGTGTAGTAGGATCTCAGTTAGTGTTTTTTGAGTGAATAATGAATAAAACAGATGTTAAAGGCCATAGCCTATCATTTATAGTCTCATAGTGCATTCAGGAAGAGTTCAATGGTATGGAGTTCTTCATGTAAATGGTTAGAATTTAGGTGTAAGAGAATGACCAACTTTATTGCCAAATGAAGTTTGTTGATTCAGCATCTGCTCTATGCCAGGTTCAAGGTGCTGAATTGCACAGTGAGTAGACCATTCTTTGGAGTGTAGAGAGGCTGTGAATGTGGGAACAGTGTAGCTTTTGCAGGGTTTCTCTCAGGAACTTCCTGGGGCCCAGGGAGCACAGACACAGTGGTCCTCTCCAGAAGGGAACGCAGGCACACACTTAGCTCATAAGCACACACACCCCTATTCCCACTTGCATTCATTTATTTACTTACTTAGAGGCGGAGTCTCGCTTTGTTGCCCTGGGTAAAGTGCTGTGGCATCATAGCTCACAGCAATCTCAAACTCTGGGGCTCAAGCAATCAGACTCTCAAGCAGCTGGGACTACAGGTGCCTGATACAGACCACTAGTTGTTCTATTTTTTTTTTTTTTGTAGTTTTTTGGCCGGGGCTGGGTTTAAACCCACCACCTCCAGCATATGGGGCTGGCGCCCTACTCCTTTGAGCTATAGGTGCCACTCCAGTTGTTCTATTTGTAGTAGAGATGGGCTCTCGCTTTGCTCAGGCTGGTCTCAAACTCCTAAGCTCAAGCAGTCAATCCACCCACCTCAACCTCCCAGAGTGCTGGGATTGCAGGCTGTGCCCGGCCCACACTTACATTTCTTATAACACACCCAGGTGCACTTTCACACTTTCACACTTACATAGAGGTCTGAACACTCTTAGGGAGAGATTCATGAGACTGCTTCACTTACACGCCACACAAGACACCCCTCATCTCAGGCCAGAGAGGAGCAGACAAGGGCATTTTCTCACTGGGATTCCTAAATTCTGGAGAGAGGATGAGTTCCAAAGGATGACATTAACAGATGGAAGGGATAGAAGTGATGACCACCTTCCTTGGATTTTTGAGGGAAATTCGAATTACCAAGGGAAGCATGAAGTAGTCTTTCACAGAAATATCACAACAGATGCTGAAATTTGGGCCTGATTTGGAGCTCATGAATTATAGAACTCAGGTTAAATTAAAACTTCCACCATCATCTACAATGCAGGAGGAATGTTTATTTTTATTTTTCTCACACTCCCCCTTGAATGCAGAAGTCAACACCAAGAGAAGTTAAAAAACAGCTCCATTAAAAAAAAAAAAAAAAAACCAGTGGGGCCACTCCACCACCTTGCTGGGCAGAATAATTCAGTGTGAAGATAGAGGCAATCAGGGTGATAAGATGGTAAATCACTGCCCAGTTTTTCCATTTCCATAGCAGAGGCAGTGTAGGAATCATGTGGCATTCTTCTCTGAAAGTCCTTTTTCTTGTTCCTTGCTGAGGTCATCGGGTCCTGCAGGGACAGAGGCTGGGATTAGCAGACTTAAGTGGGATGCTCTGCAGCACACAGGGGCAAAAAGGGGGTGCGTTCAAGATCAAGTTTCAGGCCAATAGCAGCTAGAGAGGCATAGGGTTGAGCGTTTTCAGGAAAATCAACCCCAGCACAGAGGAGTGACAACCAAGGGTGTGAGGAGGGCATGGAAGGGGGCCTGCGGTTCAGAATCAGGTAGGTCTGAATGGAAACCTTGCCCAGGTCAGTCTTGCCGTGAAAACCCAGGCGATTTTCTTCACATTGCTCATAAAATGAATACAATCACATCTTCCAGAAGAAGTAAATCGAATCTATAGGGGAAAAAACCTGATTCATTCATTCAACCAGCTTATAATCAATGATAATAACTAATATTTGTTGAGCGCTTACTATTCAAAACACGGTATATGCATAAGTGTCCTTAGAACAATTCTGTGAACTAATAATTATTACTATTATCAGCATTTTAAAAGTGAGGCACAGAGAGGTTTGGCAACAGGAGAAAGGTCACACAGCTAATGAATGGCAGGGCTAAGGTTTGAATGCAGGGAAGCCAGCTACAGAGGCCATGTTCTTAGTCACTATGCTGCCTAAGGACCAGAATAACTCCAGGTGCAGGAGATAACGTGTATGCTGGTGAATCAGACCATCAAGACCTCTGTTCTTACCATGCTTACATGTCAGTGGAGTCCAGAGATGGTAAACAAATGCAGACAAGGACTGCAGATAAAGGTGAGAGCCAGGAGGACAATGAAACAGGCTGAGGGGGTTAGTAAAAGGAAGGGCTGTTCTGATAGGACAGTCGGAGCCTGTTTCTCTGAGTAATTAGGATTTCAATTGTTGAATTGAGATTCAAAAGACTTGAAAAAGGCAACTAGATGGTGATGTAGGGAAAAGTGTCTCTGGCAATGGGAACAGAAGGCACCAAGGCCCTGGGTGGGAATGAGCTGGGAACCATCTAGAAACAGAAAGAGGCTGAGCTGTGGCAAGCAAGGGGAGCTGTGGGAAGTCAGGAAGCAGGTGATGAGACAACAGTGATCAGATCAATTCTGTGAAGATAAGAAGTTAGCTTTTCTTCCTGAATGCGAAGGAAATACCCCTTAAATAGTTTTTAAAGGAGAATAGAATGATCTAATTTTACTTTTAAAAGATCTGTCAGGTGTGTCAAACATAGATAAAACTCCTGCATGGCAAAGATGAAGCACTCAATAAATGTGAGAATTCCCTCCCCACACTGGGGGACGCCTTGGGGAAGAGAAAGGAAGCAACTTTCCGTGGAAAAGACCTTTCTTTTCCAAGAATCATGGAGGCTACAGGCTCCTATAGAGAAAGGGGATTTCGAAACTATTTTGCCTGACCCTGTAGTACAGACAGGATACTGCTCACAGACAGGAGGCATATTCTGTTTGCCAAGCCCCATCCTCTTTGCAGAAACCTCTTGCCTTGTTCATTCTGGCTCTGTGCACGGCTTATCCTACAATGTCACCTGCACCAGCAAGCCCTCAGGGCAATATCTGCTAAACATCTGCAGGACCAAACAATTTGGCAGGAGGCAAAGGTGGTAACTTTATATCCACTGGCCATTAAGACATCTCTAACTAAAAGTCTTTTCTCAGGAAGGCTGCTGAGATATTAATCTCTAATTCTGATATCTGATTATTGTTTTCTTCCCACTCTGGACCATGAGGACTGAGTCATTCTTTTGGTTGCCAACGACAATGATGACAGAAACACATTTTTTCTGTCTTTAAAGGAAGAGGCATGAGACTGAACAGCGCCTGGTGACAGGGATATGATACATGCCACCCACGGGCAGCCCAAAGGTGCTGGACATTCCATTCCATGAGCAGCAGCCTCGCCTGTTTTCTTTTGTTTTATTTCTTTCACGTTGAATAGCTGCCCATGGGACCAAAACTAGACTCTGGTTAAGAATCAGAGCTCAATTAGGTGCTGACGAAGCCTCACACAAATCTTGGTTCCCCAAACAAGTGTTGCTCAAAATAGCTTTGGAGCTCTGATCTCGTAACTTCCATGCCGTATGGATTTGAAACTGGTGATTGGCTGGAGTCCTGACTGATAAGAGATTTGATAATTGGCTACAGTTGCAAGCCTGGATGTTGCCACAAGCTTCAAAGAGGAAAGAGAAAGTTGCAGAAAGCTGCAGCAGTGAGCACAAGCATTCCTGGTCAGCAAGGTGAAACCAAGCCCTGTGCAAAGCTTTCTCTGTGTTCTAAAGTAGAAAATGATTAGATAAAATAACGTTAATTAAATAACACACAGTCGGAGTTCCAGGCAAGAAGGGGTGATCCCCATGTGACCCAGAGATGATGAGAGATTTCCCAGGCTATGTGGGAAGCAAGATCTGACCTCCTAGGGCTGGGACAGTAACGCCCTTGGAGAGAAATTGTAGTCAAGGCTGTGACCTCTAAGGGATGAAAGGAGAGAGAATAAGACCCTGAATAAAATAGGGCACCAGGGAACACAGGCTAAGTCTATAAACAGGAAAGAAAATTTTCCCTTCCTGCCTCAGGATGGAGCCCAGAAGTGAATGTCTGTCTAGGTTGCTGATAAAAAGTAGTTACAAAAGATTAGAATCCTGGAACTTGATGCAATGTGGTGGATAAGCCTGAGTTCTAACTCCTCATACAGAGTAGAAACTCCAAGCCCTGAAAGAATGTGAGCTGGCCAGAAAGTGGGGGAGCTCTGCAGAGGCAAACGTAGAGCCAGACGGTAGGAATCCTCCCAAACGTAGACACACGCACAACGCTGTAATGCCACCTCCTGCTAAAAGTGAGCTTACAGGCCACAGCTACAAAAAGAATTACACGTGGGTCATTACGAAAGTTTTGAGAGACGCAAAAATCAGGAAACACAAAATCCATGCTGACGGAGACAAACGAAGTCCCCAGCAACACCAACAAGCTGACCAAGTTGAAACTTAGACAGGTGAACCAGAAACGATGCTGTCGACTGTATTTCTTGGACCCTGTGATTTTAAGAAATAACGGACCATTACACAGTCTGTCGCAAAACGTTCGCAGTAACCTGCATATTAAAGACCATACGAAGACTAGGGGAATTTACTAGCAAAGAGACACTTGCTGAGGGAACCTGTAAAGATTATAAGCCAGCGAGGAGAAATTAAACCCAGATGGAAGGAGAAAGATGCAAGAAGCAACGGGGAGCGAAGAAACAGAAAGGAAAGCTGCAAAAGTAAATACAGTCCCTTCTTGGCCTGACCCCCGACAAATTAGCAAGTGAGCATTGCTGTGGCTGGGAGGAAACGGTTTTCCAGTGGTTTCCTCTTTCACCTGGGATTGCTGGCTGCCCTTTGTCTTTGGAGTTAGGAGATGATCCTGGTTCTGCTGGCTACAAAATCTGTTTACTCGCAAAGCCAGAGGTTAAATGTGTTTGCACCAGACTGAGTGCACAGGAGAGGGATGCCAGCTTTCCTCCACCAATGCGGGATTCTGAGGCTGACACACTCACCTGCTCTACCAAACAGACCTAAGGGCATCATTGTGTTGAGCGCATTAAGATATTTAAGGGAGTCAAACTTTTTCATTTGTTTTTCTTGTTTTGTTTTTTTTCTCTTGCAATATCTGCTGACTTAAGCATGGCCTCCTGTGTAGCACGCGTGAGCTGGAGATGGCAGTGGTGGAAAAATCACATGATGTCAGCACTAACCTATGCATTTGGATGTGAACCTGTTGGCAAATTATAGCCTGTCACTCTCAAACGAGCGAGCCGAGATGGAAATGTCAATTTGAACAGATGCTTTTTTTTTTCCTCCTTTTTTTTTTTCCCTTTGCACTACAATTTAGGGAGGTGACACAAATATCATAAAGCACATGCCTAATGGATGAGTTCTAAATTCAATAGTGAAAGGGGGAAGAGAGAGAAGAAGAATGAGGGTTGCAAGAGGATTTTTGTGGTTTATTGAGCAATAAATGTGGGCAATGTAGGAGGAAGAAGAGGGAAGGGAGAGATCAGCTTTGTTCCTTTATTCGGGGAAGATGCCAAGAAAGGGACCACGGCTGGGTTGCAAAAAGCAGCCCGGCAAGGATGGGTGAGAGAGGAGAATCCTGCAAGAGCCACATTGCTCGGGAGGCACAGCCTGAGGCAGCAAGGCACGGGGATCTTGACAACAGAAGCAAGTCTCCAACATGAGGGGCAAGAAACCATTTGGCAACACATCGGTGGAGGGGACCACGGTACCATAATAAAGTTCTTTCAGGTCTCTTTTGAGCCCTGTGATTTTAAGACTTGAGGGAAAGCAGTTTCTGTGCTGTAAGCTCCCCAAAGTGAAGAAACCAGATTACATGAACTGCTTCTGGCCAGCAAAGCTCAAGACAGCAGTGCTGTTTATTTTCTGAACATGTTCCTCTCCCGGTGATGGGCCCCAGGCGTGTGGAGCAAAATATAAACAGCAAGAGCCATCGCAGTAAACTAGCACTTTGTTACGGGCCTTGATCCTTCCTGATTCGGGTTCCAGAGGTGGAGGCTCAGGCCAGAGGTCGCTGAGAACCTTGGAGGAAAGGCTGGAGACTTATCACTATTTTCTGCCCAGGAGAGCACAAGGTTAGGGGCAAGTTTGCAGAGGGGATTATTAAAAGGATTTGGGGTGAGCTATATCAGGCACCCAGATAAAGGGTAAAGGAGATTTCAAGCCATTCTGACCTGTATTTTTCTCCCTTTTTTTTTCTTTTCCTCTGGGCTGTGTTTCCACAGCTTCTAAGCATCTTCTCTTAGCTTTGCTTTTATGTACTTTGACAGTCCAGAAATAATTTGAGCTGGAATCTTTCATCTTTCCCCTATTTGATGTGAGCATTGGTAAGACCTATATAAATAATAAAAATAACAGCTCACACTTATGGAACACTTAATAGCAACCAGGGATTAGCTTATTTAATCCTCACAACCATCTTTGAGGTAAATACTTACATTTCCTCTGCATTATTTGTTAAAACTCAGACTCCCACGCTTGTTAAGGGGCAGGGCTGAGACTGAACCCAGGCAGACTAACTCCAGAAATGGAGGCTTAACCACGACTCCATGAGTTGTCTCATCAAATGGCACTCTTGACTGCCAAATTGATTCGGATGACAATTGCAGCTCTTTGTCACCAGCTGATAAAAGAGATGAGATGACAATTAAAGCACCCAGTGCACTATCTGGGAAGAAATGCTAATAAATTTGAAGCAGGCTGCATTTGCACGACAGCTTGCCCCTACCTACCAAATAAGATAACAGATGACTTCAGCAGTCGTGATACGCTTTAAAAATATTAATATTTGTTTCATTTTGTATTTTCTGCTGTGCCTCTCCCATAGTTTGTGTTTGGCTTATTTTTTTTTCAGTTTTTTAAAAATAGACTTTACTTTTAGTACAGCTTTAGACATACAGAAATGTTGAGCAGATAGAAAGACTTCCATATACCCACCCCACTTCTACCCCCACGTTAAGCAGACCATTTCCCGTTATTAAAAGTCTGCATTAATGTGGTCTATTTCTTACGATTATATTATAAGTCACTATTAACGAAAGCCTTAGTTTACATTAGGATTCATTCTTTGTGCCTCAAGGTTCTGTGTGTTTTGGTTTCTACTGTTATGGTATCATTCGGAATAGTGTCACCACTCAAAAAATGCCCCGTGCTTCATCTATGCATCCATTTCTTCCCTTCCCACAAACACCTGGCAACCACTGATTTTTTGCTGTTTCTCTACTTTTACCTTTTCCAAGATGTCATATAGTTAGGATCATCTAATGCACGGGCTTTTCAGACTGGCTTCTTTCATGGAGCAAAATACATTTTACAGTTTCTCCCTGTCTGTTCACGGCTCGCTAGGTTCTTTCTTTTGAACCATCGAAGAATAGGCCATGGTATAGACATACCATGGATTATTAACTCACCCACTGAAGAGCATTGTAGTTGCTTCTAGCTTTCGCCTGTTATTGAAAAGGGGCTGTAAATGTTCACCGGCAGGTTTTTGTGCATACAAAAGTTTTACACTATTTGGGGTAAATATCTCAGAGTGTAATTGCCACAGTCACATGGTATAGCTATAATTGAAGAAACTGCCAAGCTGTCTTCCAGGATGACTGTACCACTTAGTCCTCCCACCAGCAGTACGTAAGTGCTCCTGTTGCTCTGTGTCCTTGTCAGCATTTGGCATTGTCAGATATTTGGATTTTAGTCCTTCATATAGGTATGTAGCTGTACCCAATAGTCTTAATTTGTGATTCCCTAATGATGTTCACCATCTTTAAATATGTTTATTTGATATGTGCATCTCTTTCTTGGAGAAGAGTCAGATTTTTTGCTCATTTTTAGTTGGGTTGTTTGTTGTCTTATTGCTGGTTTTTAAGAGCTGTTTGTTTATTTTAGATGAAAGTTACTTAACAGATAAACATATTGTAAATATATTTGTCCAGCCTGAGGCTTGTCTCTTCATTCTCTTAAGAGTGTCTTTCTCAGAGTGAAGTTTTTGATTTTAGTGAAGTCCAACTTACCATTTTTTAACAGAATGTGATTTTGATATCACTTAAGTTTTCTTCTATGTTATCTTTCAGAACTTTTGTAATTTTGCAGTTTACATTTAAGATGTATTTTGATTTGATTTTTGTGACATTTGTTTTTGCATATCAGTATCTGATTTTTTGGCAAAAGATTCACTTTTCTTTGGTGAATTTTCTTTGTTCCTTTGTCAAAGATTGCTTTAGTATAAAATAAAAAATTTTATTAATTCACCTACTGAAGAGCCTTGTAGGAGGCTTATTTCCTCCCTCCCTTTTGTAAACCTATTTCCTTTTCTTATGTTATTCCATTAACTAGAAGTTCCAGAATAACATTGGGAATGAGTGGTAGGAAGAGCTATCATTGCCTTATTTCTGATCTTAGAGGGAAAGTTTCAAGTTTCTCACTATTAACTATGAATAAATATTAACTGTAGATTTTTTTGTAGTTTTTTTTTTTTTTATCAAATTAAGGATGTTTGAAAGGTTCACTCTCTTCCTAGATTTCTGAGAATTTGTCAAATGCTTTTTCCCAATCTGTGATATAATCATATGAATTTTATTCTTTTTTTTTTTTTTTTTGAGACAGAGCCTCAAGCTGTCCCCCTGGGTAGAGTGCTGTGGCATCACAGCTCATAGCAACCTCCAACTCCAGAGCTCAAGTGAGTCTCCTGCCTCAGCCTCCCAAGTAGCTGAGACCACAGGCACCCACCACAACACCTGGCTATTTTTTGATTGCAGCTGTCATTGTTGTTTTTGGCAACCCGGGCTGGATTCGAACCCACCACCTTAGGTGTATGTGGCTGGTGCCTTAGCCTCTTGAGCCACAGGCGCTGGAGCCATGATTTTTATTCTTTAAGGTATTGACATGATAGATTAGATTGAGGTTTAATGATGAATCACCCTTTAAGCCTAGAATATAACCCACATGTTCGTGTGTGGTGTTATTTTCAGAGTCTATTTTATGAGGTGTTGAGGATTTCAGCATCCATTTTCATGCCAGATACTGACATGCAGTTTTTCTTTCTTATAGCGTCTTTTTTGGTTTTGATACGAAGGTAATGTTGGCCTCATATAATAAGTTAGAAAGTATTCACTTTGCTTCTATCTTCTGGAACAGGTTGTCATTTTTCCCTTAGACATTTGGTAGACGTCACCAGTGGAAACCATCTGTGCCTTATTCTTTCTATTTAGGAAGCGTATTAACAGTAAATTCAATTTATTTCATAGATATAGGCCTATTTAGATTATACATTTCTCTTTGCGTGACCTTAGGTACTTTGTGTCTTTCAAGGAATTGATTTATATTGTCCAAGTTATCAAATTTGGAGGCATAGAGGTGTTCGTAATGCCCTGTCATTAGCCTTCAGCATCCACAGGGTCCGTAATGATGTTGCCTCTTTCATTTCTAATATTTGGCAATCTGGGTCTTCTCTATTCTTTCTTGAAAGAATATTCTTCATTTCTAATATTTGGCAGTCTGTGTCTTCTCTATTCTTCCGTGGCTAGGCAGACTAGAGGATGTTAATGAATTTTGGTTTCATTTGGTTTGCTTTTCTGTATTAATTTCCAGTTCTCCATTTGAATGATTTCAGTTCCATTTTTTAGGATTTGTTTCCTTCTGTTTGCTTTAGATATATCTAGTTTCCAAAGACGGAAGCTTCAATTGTGGATTTTGATTTTTTTTTTTTCTTTTCTAAAATGCTATGTATTGCTTTCTAAGCACTGTTTTCTTTACGTCCCCATATTTTAATGGGTTGTAGCTCCATTTTCATTTAGTTTAAAATAGTTTTAAAATTTATCTTGAGACTTCTTTGACCCATGTGTAGTTTAAAAGTATATTACTAAATCTTCAAATTTCTGTTATGTCATTGATTTCTAATTTGATTCCTTTGCTGTTTGACAGCATACTCTTAAATTTATCAAGGTGTATTTTATAGTCCAGAAAATTCACCAAATTCTATCTAGTGGATTTTTTATGTGAGGTTGAGAAGACTGTGCATTGTGATGTTATGTACAAGAGGTCTTTTAAAAGTTCGTGGAAATTTTCTATTATGAAAATCCTGTGCCTGGTTTGCAATTTTTTTGCCCCTAAATAAATTTATACTAACTTGTTATAACGTGTCTGTACAGGAGCTCTGTCTGAGGCATAAAGAAGTGCAAGATACCAGTTTGAAAAGAGCTCTTTTAAGAGCAACATCAATTCTGCTAAAATTGAAGCAAGAACAAACATCAAATTTATGGTGAAACTTGGGTGGGAAAATGGTGAAATTATAAATGATTTATTAGAAGTGTGTGGGGATAACACTCAAAAACAATTAGCAAATGGATAATTTAGTTTTTAAAGGAACAAGACGATATTGAAGATGAAGCCTGAAACAGCAGACCATCCACATCAATTTGTGAGAAAAAAAAAATTAATCTTATCCAAGCCTTAATTGAAGAGCAGTAACAATTAACAGCAGAAACAATGGCCAACACCACAGACATCTCCATTGTCCAAGCATACAAAATCCTGACTGAAAAATTACAGGTGAGCAAACTTTACACTCAGTTACCCTTTCAGTTAAGGGGTGCAAATAAAGTTGTATAGAAAGAATAAGTTCTAGAATTTGATAGTACAGCAGAGAAACCACAGTCAATCATAATTTATCATATATTTCAAAGTATCTAGAAGAGAAGAATTTTAATAGTCCCACCACAAAGAAGTTTGAGATAGTTGATATCCCAATTACCTTAATTTGATTATTACACATTGTATATAAGTATAAAAATATCACATGTACTTCTAAAATATGCACGATTATTATGTATCAGTAAAAGATAGTGGCTGCTCTAGAGTGCAACATACACTTAATGAATAATCTTAGTCTATTAGATAAAACTATACTACTTTACAGGTAGTGAGTGTACTTTATAACAAAGTATTCCCCATTCATCCCTCCCATTCCTGACACTATCACTGCCATCCATTTCCACCTGTTATAATCACCCAATCCATTCTTGTTATTATTGTTTTGAACAGATATCTTTTTAGATCAATTAGAAATAATAAAAATAAAAGATTTAAATTTTCACTGATTCCTTCTTTGATGTTCTTCTTTTCTTAATGTAGATTTGAGTTTATTTTTAATATATACCTCATCTCATTTACGGAATTATTGTGTTAAGACATTTATACTCTATACTAATAGATCCAACATGTACCCTTGCATTATGCACCATTGGTGTGATCCCAGCATTCACGCTCCCTCGATCTGACCTCCCCCTCCTCTCCCATCCCCCATCCTCCCTCCTACATCTTGGGCCATAGTTGAGATTTAGTCTTCATATGAAAGTGTGAGTGATTGTAACTTGGTTTCATAATACTACTGAGTACACTGGATATTTTTCTTTCATTCTTGAGATACTTTACTAAGTAGGATATGTTCCAGCTCCATCCATGTAAATATAAAAGAGGTAAAGTCTCTATCTTTTTTTAGATTTGAGTTTCTGACCTGCAATATTTTCTTTTTCTCTGAAGTCCTCCTTTAAATATTTCTTTAAAAGAGGTATAGTTTCCATCCTTTTTTAGATTTGAGTTTCTGACCTGCAATATTTTCTTTTTCCCTGAAGTACTCCTTTAAATAGGTCTTACAAAGCGGGTCTATTGGCAACAAATATTTCCAATTTTGTTTGTCTGAGAATATTTACTTCTACTTCACCTTGAGAAAGAATTTTTCTGGATGCAGATGTCTATATTGGTGTGTGTATGTGTGTGCATGTGTATGTTTAATCTACACTGCATTTTTTATTCCACTCTCTTTTTGCTTGAATAGTTCCTGATAGGAAGTCTTTTGTAATTCCTATTCTTGTTCCTCTGTAGGTGAGGTGGTTTATTTTTCCCTCTGACTCTTTTTAAGCTTTTCTGTTTGCCTTTGTTTTTCTACAGTTTGAATATGATATGTCCAGGATAGGGTAGATATTTTGCTATTAATGTTGTGCCCTGAAATTCCTATATCTGTGGTTTAGTATCTATCATCAATTTTGGAAAATTCCATGTCAAATAATTTTTCTGCTTCTTTCTTTGGCATTCACAATTATGCCTATATTACACCTTTTATAATTGCCTCACAGTTTTTGGCTATTCTGTTATATGTCTCTCATTCTTCTTTTTTTCTGTTTATATTTCAGTTAAGGAAGTTTTTGTTGACATATCTTGCATTTCACTGACCATTCAATCACATCTAGTTAACTATTAGCCCATCAAAATGTTCTTCATTTTTGCAATCATTTTGATTTATATAGCATTTCCTTTTAGTTTGTTCTTAGTTTTTTAATCTCTTTGCTTACATTATTCACCTAATTTTGCATGTTCTGAACTTTTCCCATTACAGCCCTTTGCATCTATGTAGTTATTTTAAATTTCTGGTTTGAATAATTCCAAACCCTTTTCCATGTTTGAGTCTGATCTGGATGCTCACTTTGTCTCTTCAGACAGTGTTTTTACACACCTTTTAACATGTCTAGTCCTTTGTTGTTATTGTTGTTATTGTTGAAAGCTTGATATGATTGATGTATTGGGGTAATATTAACTAATATGGGTAAGCCTTTAGAGAGGTTTTGTGTTTATCTAGCTAGAACTTATATTATGTTTACTGTTTTCTATAGCTATAAGAGTCAGAGGTCTATGTTCCATACTCAGCTTCCAGAAAGTCATCAAAGTTACAGTTTAAGAGTTTCTACCTTTCATGGGCTCCAGGGGCCTCTGCTTCAGGTAAGCTCATCTATTTTCTCTTTATTTGTCTCTCTCCATTTGGGGATGGCAATTTGTCCTGCCATCTCAATTTCTTGTTGTGAGGGCAGGATGATGACTTCCCAGCTTTTGACATATTGGAGTTAAAACAGAAACCACAAGCTCTTTCATAACATGAGTCAGATCAAGATTGTGGTTTGTTCATGTAATGGAAATGAATGAACTATCTATATGTGCAACACCATGGATGACTAGGTAATGTTGTATGGAAGAAGCCACAAAGAGGAATACCCATTATGTGATTCCATTTATATAATGATCAAAAACAGGCAAAAAACTACCTGTTTGGAATTCATAATGATGGTATACTAGAAAGGGGAGAAAATAAATAATGATTGAGAAAGGAAATGAAGGCAATTCTGAAGCACTGAAAAAATTTCTGTGTACGGAATTCTAGATATTAGGTTTTCTATACTCTGAATTCTAGATACTAGAGTTTCTATATACTGAATTCCTTAACCAACTTTCCACTGTTTCTCTTATACGTTCAGTCCTCTGATGTGGTTTTGCCCAGTTTCCAAGTTTGGCATATCAGATCTACATTGGTTGGGGCAAGGAATGGGTTTGGGGACACTGCAGTGTCTCACCTTCTTGGATGCATTCTGATAATACCTGATTCTGCCTTTCTATAATACTAACATTACAGAAAATTTCAAAAACATAGTAAAATTTACCCATAATCCCACCCTCCTATAATAACTACTGATCAAATTTTAGATACTTTTATTTTTCATCTTTTGTCACCTTTTTAAAACTGTGATAAATACACATAACATAAAAATCACTATTTTAACTATTTAAAGGTACAACTTAGTGCTATTGTTACATTTACGATGCTGGGCAACTTTTTACAGTACCTTGTTCCAGAACATTTTCGTCACTGCAAAAGGAAACCCTGCATGCATTCACAATCACACCCCATTCTTTCTTCTCGCAGCCTCTGGCAACCACTCAGCCTGTCTTTCTGTCTCTATGAAGTTTCCTATTCTGGATATTTCATGATGTCATATATTTTTTAAAATGGCAATTGTGATAGGTAAGTGTGTTTATATTTACTTTAACTTAAAATTATACTTCAAATAATCTCCCACGTAATCTTTGTAACCCTCATGTTAAGTGCTGCGTAATAGTCTATCAAGAAAGTGTCATAGCTAGCTTAATCATTTACCATTTGAGGGATGTTACAAAAATTTTGTTGCAGTTTATTGATTTTGCTGCCATAGCTAATGCTGTAGTGAACATCTTCATGCATGTAGCTTCTTTCTAAGTTGGAATTATTTCTTTAGGCTTGAATCCCATATGTAGGATATGAGAATGGAATCTTGGAACCTAGTGATAATCTGTAAGGTCTCTTTTAATGTCTCCAAATTGCTTTCTTCGATAGAGTTATACTAAGTTTCAACATTATTTGGTGTGTGTGAGGTATATGAGGTACGTATTTTATCATACCCTTGCAAGCAGAGGTCATAAGCTTCTATGTATATATTTTAGCCTCCTTGGTTTGTGACATACGACTTTGAGAACAGAGATGTTTTTAGCCCTTCTATTCCCTCACTACTGGCAGAGTGATTTTCTCAGAAAAACTGGCGTATCAAGCCAGATAACATTTCCAATTTATTGCTCCCGTGAAAGTGGCTGTAGGATAAGAACAAATACAGTCTGTGTTCAATCTATTCAATTAGAACAGAACAAGGAATTTATTTCAACACATACAAATCAGCAAATCCCATTCTGGTTGAATCCCATTTAGCATTTATGTAGGCTTAATTAAATCACCGATGTGGTTTCTTACAAAAAGAATGGCCTTCAGGAAATATACTTGCTAAATACTCTTCAACAATGGTTGGGGGAAAATAAATAAGTGATGCGGGGCTGGTTCTCTAAGTTGCTTGCATCTCTTCCAAGTTTGCAATTTCCGCTCCAGCTTGGAGCTTGTAAGCAGGCAGGGCTGATGCTGGGAATAGGGCAGGCTAGTGGAGGGGGCATCGTGCTTGTTAATTCATGAGCAGCAAGTGCTGCTGTTATGTCACACCCTTCAGGAGCAAGCAAGTCTTTTAATGCATGGCCAGGATTTCTCTACATGAGCAACCCCACCCTCATCAAAGTGGAGAGCCAGCCAGAAGAGAGGGCAGAGGGGGCCACTACCAACAGTTCTTGTGAAAACTGATTGTTTTCTCAGTACTCATGGTCTGGCTGGCTCCGCAACCCGGGACACTTTCCAGAAGCTCCTCTTCTCTCTTTCTCCCTTCTCTTCCAAAGTGCCAATGACACTACTTATGAGTATCAAGGTCCCTGTGCTTCTAAGAAATATGGCCATCAACTATCCAAGCCAGTGTAATAATAGTGTGAGGAGCCCAGGCACATTTATGACCCTGTAGACGTCACTGTTGATCAGTTGAGCATCTCATTATCTTTCTGGTAGGGACTAAGTTATACCCACGTGAATTTGTTTGATCACACCAAAGGAGGGAAGTACAATAATTATTCCCAAGATACAGGGAAAGAAACAGGCTAAGAGGAGTTAAGGGATAAGAGTTAAACCCATAATCTCTCCTATCTGGTTTTTGAGTTTAAGCTTTTAACGACCACCCTGTAGCCAGATTCTGAAGAAGAGAAGCTAAAGACAACTTTCCTTGAAGAATTTTTTTCCTGGATAGAGCCCTAGGAATGCATCAACAATTGCCCACATGGGTTCTCTCCTGAGAAAACCTGGGTGTCTGTATTTCAAACCCTTTAGGAGAACCTTGCAGCTAATTAGGCCTGAGGGTACAGTCCAGCATTTTAAAAGATTGGCAGAGTGAGAGGAGTTAAAAAGATTGTGCTTCAATTAGTCAAACCTTGTCTTCCTAATTTCTTTTCATCCAACTCCAAGTCTTCAAGCATTTGGAAGTACTAGTTTTGGGAGAACTTCTGTAAATAGATTCCTTTCCACAAAGGCTACCAGGACCTTGGCAGCAGCTCATCCATCCCTTTCCATTTACAGATGGGCACCTAAAAAGCAAAGTCATCCTGCCAGGATCACACAGAGTGATCACACACACACACACTTCAGTCATTTTATCCCAAAGCCCGGGCTTCCTCCAGGAGAGCAATATCATTTCTACCGTCTTTGAAAGACAGGGGATGGCAATTGCCAGAGACCAGTGAGTTTCAACTCAGGCAATGCGTATTTGCAAAGATGCTAACTCCATTTGCTTGCTTTGCAGGACACAGTTGGTGGTGATGTGGTGGGTTAATAGCCTCTTCGAATATGAAGACATGTGAATTGGGAAGCAGCTGAGTGCAATAGCGAAATAAAATTGAAAGTTGAAGACTAGGGCTGGGATCTTGGTTCTGCTGCTTGCTACCTGTATGTCCCCGGTGTCTAGGGCAGAGCCTGACACCCATTAGGTGACACCTACATACATTTACATGTAACTTTTGTTTTTTCAAAGAAAGCCATCGAGTAATCGTCACGACATTTTCTGATACCAGGCTGCATGGCTCAACTTCATGCTTAATCTGTGACTCTAGACAATAATGCAATATTGCTAAGCTTCAGTTTTATTGTAGAGAAAATGAGGGTTCTATTAGAACCTATGCCAGGGTTGTTGAGAAGACTACGAGAGAGGATGCAGACATAAAACCTGGCTCTTGGTAAACACTCAATAAACATTTTATGTTGCTACAGATGAGGATCTGACTGAGAAGGGACGTCATCCTGCCAAGAGCTTGCAGAGCCAGAGTTGGCACTTTATCGTTTTATCCTGAACCCTGGCTTCCTCAGGAGAGAGATATCATTTCCACTGTCTTTGACAGACAGGAGATGGCACTTCCCAGAGACTAATGGGTTCCGACTCAGGCAGTTTGTGTTCACAAAAATGCTAATTCCATTTGCTTTGCTATATCTTTCTGTGTACATGAGGGGATGAGGTGGCCAGAGACAAGGAGGGGGAGGGTTCAGGAAGGATTATATTTTGCATGACTTTGAACATCACACTTTGGAAGTGAACTTATTCTCATGAAAATCCTATTTTGTAAAAGTAATTTCTAATTGAAAAAGTCTTGGGAAGCCTATTTCCATGCATTTCGGGAGGCCAGTGAGACGGGAAGATCCATGGGACGTCTTGCCCTTGTTCCCTTCTTTTTCATCATTCTTCCTCCACTTTTCTTTCCTTCCCCCTTTCCGTGAACTTCAGATGGTAGATCTCATTTGTAGTTTCCCCTTTGGTTGCCAAATCTTTGATTGGCTGTCCCTACCAGAAGCGATTAGCCTAACCCCAGCATATTGTGTGGCAAACACAGAGAGAAGTTTAAACCCATCTCACCTGGGAGGAAAACAGCCCTTCCCCTAATCTTACCCAAATCTCTGATTCTTTCTCCCTTCCATTCCTTGTCACCTAGGTAGTCAGAGCTTCTGCTTTCAGCCTCCTCCTCCTCTCATCCCGTCTGATTCATGTGTTTTCTCCACTCTGAGCCAGCTGCTGGAATGAGCTGTGAGATCACAGGCAGGAGTTATTAACAGCAAAAACATGTGTCAGGAGAGAGTAGGAGAAGGTAGAGAATGTTCCACAGGGGGAGAGGTAGGCCAAGCTCACACTGGGACCAGGGAGAAGACCATGGCTGCACTGTTATTTATTAATACATTAAAAAAAAAACTAAAAAGCTTATGAACTAAGTGCTTTTAAGCACATTAGCTTCAATTTTCTTAATAACTCTGTGAGGCAGATATTACTCTTCCTATTTCAGTGATGAGGAAATGAAGATTCAGAGGCATTAGCAGATTGCTCAAAATTGTGTATCTAGTCACTAATCAAGCCAAGGTTTAAATCTAGATCTGAGGAAATACAGAGTCTGTGCTTTTGCCTTGAACTTTCTCCCATTCAAAGACCCTCCCCCTATAGAAAAAGGATTGAGGAACAATTTCTCAGGCATTCTCAAGGGTGAAAATAAGTATCCCATACATGTATCAAGACATGTAGGAACAGATGTGAGGATTGGTGCAGGGTGTAGGCAGGAAGTGGGTAGATGGGTCACGGAGGGCCCTGGCTGAGTTGGGGCAGAAGGTTTCTTTACCCTGGAGGTCAAAACAGTTACTAAGAAACTCAATCTGGTTTCAGATACTGACCCCAGAAGTATAAATAAGAAACTGAGACCTTGTACTAAAGCATAAACTTAGTTCTGACAGTGTGAGAGGGCCACGGACTCTGGTAATACAGAGGTCAAGGAAGCAGGTAGCCCCATCTACTAACTCAGTCCTAGGAGCAGTGGATTTCACTGATACTACCATGAGCAAGGCTGGCTGCAGCCAGGCAGGACAAGGTGGCCAGCACCTCAGATAGGGCCTCTGGGAAAAATAGGGTATTTTAATCTGTTTAACCAGTCAAAACCTAGGAGTAGAGCTCAGTCTCTTTCATGGCCATTCCTGTATCGAATACAAAAGGATCAAAGATAGCTATCTCTGTACTCAAGCAGTTAGTCTATTGGCATAGACAATTGAAATGCAGCTGAGTACCGGCTCTCATGGAGATGCATGAGGCCATTTCCTAACCCCAAGGAGGGGCAGCTAATTCAGCTAGAATTGGTGGAGGCGAGAGAAAGCTTTAGTCAAAGGAACAAAGGGATGGGAGACGAGGGAAGCTGAGTCCCAGCAGGAGCAGGTGCCAAGGCATGGAGGTGGGAAACAGCCTGATGCAGATGGAAAAATCACACTTTGATCACCGTGACTAAAGGGTGAAGTGAAGATAGGCATGTGGGAGAAAGGAATTTGGAAAGATGGAAAGAAAAAGCAAAATCTAAAAGAGCTTCAAAAACCCTGATAAGGAGTTTGAGAAATTTTAAAGATGAAAGAACCTTGGTTGACAGGCCTTTATTTAAAACAAAAGATCTGGCAGTGCTGGACCTGCATTGCTGGATTCTGTGGAGCCAAAAAATAGCTGTTCATTTAGAAGGACACTTCAATGTCCTGGATCTTCCCTTCCCATGTGTTAGCAGGTCTTGGCAGGACATTGGGTTTTGTTTTGAGTCATTTTTAGCAGAAGAGGAACATGATCTTGTGTTTACAAATATTACTATGACTTCTCTGGAGAGGCGAGATTAAAAGGATATTAATTTGTTGGCTACCAAACTTATATAGATAGGAAATAATGATGGTTCGAACCATAATGATAGTGGAGTTGCAGAAAAGATTATAGGATGGAGACGGGAGTATGTTGGTCAGAGTTCTCCAGATAAACAAAACCAATTTTCCATGTGTGTATGTGTGGAGAGAGAGAGAGAGAGAGAGAGAGAGAGAAATTGATCTCTTTTCAAGGATTGGGTTCACACAATTGGGGAAGGCTATTAAGTCCCAATTCTTCAGAGTTGATCAGCATCCTGAAAACCCAGGGACATGTCATAATTTGAATCTGAAGATAGTCAGTCTGCTGGCTAAATTCTCTCTCGTCTAAGAAAGTAGGTGGGCCTCAAGTCTTTGGATGAGACCCACCCATGTTATAGAGGGTAATCTGCTTTACTCAAAGTCTACTGATTTAAATGTTAATCTCATCTAAAAAAATAGGTTTCCCATACAGAAACATCTAGATTATTTGGCTCAATATCTGAGTGCTATGGCCTAGACAAGTTTACACATAAAATTTACCATTACAAGAAGGAATATTTCAAACTTGTTGATATAAAAACACCTATTAGAGATTTAAGAGTGAGTTATTCTATAGACCAGGGATTCACAAACTATAGTCCTTGGCAAAATCTTGCTTGTCACCTATCTTGGTAAAAAAGTTTGATTGGAAATATAGCCACGTCCATTCATTTCGGTGTTGTTGAAGGCTGCCTTCATGCTACCACAGAGCTGAGTAGCCGTGACAGAGACCATATGGCCCACACAGGCTAAGGTATTTACTATCTGGACTTTTACAGAAAGTGTGTGTTGACCCTTGATAGAGACAATGAATCAAACATGTCCAGAACTCAACTTTCAATTCTGAACCGGAGATGTGAATGTAGAATGAGTTCGAATTAGAAATGGCATGAGTATCTGGACAGGGTTCCACGGTCCTCCAACATTTAGAGGTTAAGCAGGAGTGTGTGTGAATAAAGGAGTCTGAAGAGCAGCAGCTAATGAGACGAAAGGAAAATTAGAAGAATGTGGCGTCACAGCAGCTCAGAGAGGAAACTGTCTCAAGATGGGGGTAAGCTGTGGTCCCAAAATGCAAAGCGAGATGGGGACCCATCTGGTACTTGCATTTTACAACATTGTTGGGGGGGGCAATGATGATTTTGAACAGTGTCAATGAAGTTGTAGAAAAAGAAGCGAGGCTGATTTGCATTTCCCTGATGATTAGTGATGTTGAGCATTTTCTTCACCCTCCTGTAGGTCATTTGAACATCTGTTTTTGAGAAATGTCTATTAAGGTCATTTGCCAATTTTTAAAGATGAATTATTTGGGTTGCTGTTGAGTTGTTTGATCTCCCTAGATATGCTGACTGTCAACCCCTTGTTAAATATATAGTTTGCACTTATTTTCTGCCATTTCATATGCTGTCCTTACCCTCTGTCAATTGTTTCTTACGATGTACAAAAGCTTTTTAGTTTATCATAGCCCCCTTTGTCTAGTTTTGGTCTTGTTGCCTGTGTTTTTGAGATCTTATATTTAAAGTACTTGCTTAGCCTTGGGTTATAAAGCATTTTCCCCATTTTCTTCTAGTCATTTCTGGATTTTGGATTTTAAATTTGAGCCTTTAATCCTTCTAAGTTGATTTTTATACATGGTAAGAGGCATGATCTCACTCATGTGGATTCTAGCTCCCCAAATGAGTTGATCTCATAGAATCAGAGAGTAGAGGTATGGTTATCAGAGACTGAGGAAGTGGGACTCGGGGAAGGATTGGGGACAGGTTGATCAACAGATACAAAGTCACAGTGAAGTGGGAAGAATAAGTTCTGGTGTTCTATTTTATAGCTGGGTGATGATGGTTAACACTGAAGTATTTTATATTACAAAATGGCTAGAAGAAAGTCTTTTGAATGTTCTCTCTACAAAGATATGGTAAATGCATGCGGTGATTTCCACAGTAAATACCCCGATTTGATCATTGTTTAATATGTACAGAGTCCAGCAGAAGGAAGACCCTTTTGTGCTTGAGTGTGACATTGTTATGTTACAGAATTACATGCTAATGGTTTTGTAATAAAAGTGTGGCATAGATTACCAGCTCATAAAAGGGAGTTATTTGTGCCATGATTTGTGTATGTAATTCTGTAACTAACAATATTCCACTGAATCACAAAAAGGGTGTTACTTCCACCAGACCCTTGTATATGTACCAAAACATCAAATAGTACCCCTAAAATATATACCATTAAAATATGTTGATTAAAATATTATAAAAGGACAAAGAAACTAGATTGAAATAAAGTGAAAAGAAAATGAGACATGAAGGTGATCTATCAAGAATAGATGATGTTTCCAAGAAATTTTACTATGAAGTATAGTATAAAAATAAGTTGGTTCATCTTACAAGGGTACATGTGAATCTTTCTAAATGTAGAATATAAATGTCTTAACACAATAACTAAGAAAATGCCATGAAGGCTATGTTAACCAGTTTGGTGAAAATATTTCAAATTGTATATAAAACCAGCACACTTTACCCCATGACTACATTAATGTACACAACTATGATTTAATAAAAAAAAAAAAGTTGTTACACGAAGGGAGTCATGTATTTATAATTAAACAATTCATTACAGTATGTACCATCTAGAGAAGAGAGCAAACATTTTCTATCAAGTGGATACATCTGTATAATCACCGCTCAAGATCATAACAGAACATTACCAGCATCTCAGAAGCCCTCCTTGTACATCCCATGGCCACCGGTGCAGTATGTTTTCAAGATGCACTTGCTGGGTTTGTTGTTGTTGTTGTTTGTTTGATGTCTTTACTTTATCTTCACTTTTGAAAAATATTTCCATAAGGCTTAAAATTATTTTCTTTCAACACTTGGGAAAATCATTACATTATCTTCCAGATTCCATCATTTCAGTTGGGAATTGGATCATCATTTTTACTGTTACTCCTTTGAATGTAATCTGCCCACCTCTTCACAGATGAACTTCCCTATTACAACTGATTTTTATAATTTTCTTTTCTTTTTTTTTTTTTTTCCAGTTTTTGGCCAGGGCTGGGTTTGAACCAGCCACCTCCAGCATATGGGGCCAGTGCCCTACCCCTTTGAGCCACAGGCGCTGCCCCAATTTTCTTTTTGTATTCGATTTTTGTAAGTTATAAAACTTATAAGTTTTTATAAGTTTCTTACATGAGTAAGCACATTGAGTAGTTGTTTGATTGTCTTTATCTTGCTTGGAGTTTGTAGTGATTCTTAAATCTATGGACTTTGTGTATTTTGGAAAAATCTTCACTGATTTTTCAAATAGGTTTTTTTTGTTATTTTATTATTTTTTTTAGAGACAGAATCTCACTTTATCACCCTTGGTAGAGTGCTGTGGTGTCACAGCTCACATCAACCTCCAACTCCTAGACTTAGGCGATTCTCTTGCCTCAGCCTCCTGAGTAGCTGGGACCACAGGCACCTGCCACAATGCCTGGCCATTTTTCGTTGCAGTTTGGCTGGACCGGGTTCAAACCCACCACCCTCAGTATATGGGGCCAGTGCCCTACCCACTGAGCCACAGGCACCACCCTCAAATAGTTATTTTTACTCCATTTTCTCTTTGTCTCTTTCTGTCTTTCTTCTCTGCCCCTCTATTTTTACACACACACACACACGTGGGTATACATATATGCATAAACAGATATCTACATATATATATAGATATATATATATCTTTCCTGTCCTTATGAAAATCCAATTACACAAATGTTAAATTATTTCATTTTACCCCACAGATCTCATGCTTTTTAAATCATTCTAATACATATGAATTATTTTTTGTGAAGTTCTTTTGAGTTCAGTGATTTTTTTCCCTTTAGTTAGTTCTAATTTGTGATTAAACTCATCCTTTGGGCGCTTATACTTTGTTGTTTTATTTCAGTTTTCAATTTTTGATTTGATACTTTTGAAAATATTTTCCATTTCTCTAGAAAAATTCCTCATCCTCTTGTTTATTTGATTGGATATGCTGATCAGTGTTATTTTATCGTCTGTGTCCTATCTTCAATATCTGAATTAACTGTTTTTTTCCTACTATGGCTCTTCTTGGTTTCCTTTCCTCGTATGTCTAATAATTTTTCACTGCATGGAAAGATGGACATGAAAAGATGTTGTGTCTCTGAGTGAGGATGTTTTCCTTTAGTCTAGCTATTTTGGCTACTACAAGGCAGTTAGACTAGGGTAGATGACCTTAATTCCATCAGGTATTGAGCTAATGTAGGACTGGGTTTCAGACAGGGAAGATCTATCTGAAATATACTTTGCTTTTTTTTTTTTTTTTACTAAATCATAGCTGTGTACATTAATGCCATCACAGGGTAAAATGTACTAGTTTTATATACAATTTGAAATATTTTCATCAAACATAGCCTTCTCGGCATTTTCTTAGTCATTGCATTAAAATATTTATATTCTACCCTTAGTAAATTTCACATGTACCCTTGTAAGATACACCGTAGGTGTGGTCCCACCTAGTGTCCTCCCTCCACCCATCCTCCCCTCTCCTCTCCCCTCCCTCGCCCTTTTCCTTTCTTCTTGGGCTGTAATTGGGTTATAGCTTTCATATGAAAGCTATAAATTGTTTTCATAGTACATTGGATGCTTTTTCTTCCATTCTTGAGATACTCTAGGTATATATCCAAAAGACCAAAAATCACATTATAACAAAGATATTTGTACCAGAATGTTTATTGCAGCCCAATTCATAATTGTTAAGTCACCAAAGAAGCCCAAGTGCCCACGAATGGATTAATAAATTGTGGTAATGTATGCCATGGAATATTATGCAGCCTTAAAGGAAGATGGAAACTTTACCTCTTTCACACTTACATGGATGGAGCTGGAACATACACAATTTACTTTTAATCCTAAGGTGTGCTCTTCAGGAGTCACTGCTGGAGACTCCCAAATGCTTTCAGGGCCCTGAATTCCAATTTTTGTCTTATAGCACCGTGAGTCTGCCAAAATCTGTGCTTCAATCCTTGGTCTCTTAACAGAAATTTCTGCTCATTTTCTCAATCTTGCTTTGTAATGCTTGTGGATTGGCAAATGCCTCCAGGGGGAAAGCAGCCTAGAGTTCCAGGCTCACTTCTCTGGGCTTTCCTTCTTATTGGCCCCTCAAATGGTGATCACTTTGATAACTTTTTAATTCAGTTTTCATTTATGTAGCTCTAGGAGACTGCAAGAGGTCTGTTCAGCTTTCACTTTCTAATTCAGTCTCTTCTCTTTTGCTCTTATAACACTTAGAATACCTCCAGGGATAAGCTTCTATCAAAAAGTTTCCATCTCTCTGGGACCTTGCCTTGTCAGATCCTGTCTTCTCTTGATGACTCTCCTCTGCCAGCAAATAAATGAGATATTTTAAAATTTTTATTCACACATAATATACTGGTAAGTGTTTAAATATTTTCTCATTTCACGGAAATTATTACAACATGTTTGTATGTGGTTGGAAATGATTCTATGGAGTTGAAGAGAATGATGATGAAGAATGGGGGAAATATCTTTTAGGGTTTTGGCACAAAACACTTGGGACACCCAAAGGGTAAATGTACAGACCACTTATGAAGGTGAGGGCTGGCGAGGTACCCAGGGATAGCAGTGAAAGGAAGACCACGTGCGCCTCTGAAAGAGAGGGGGAAGGGAACAATGAAGCCCAAAATGTTGTGGCTCTTTAGCAGAAGCTGGGGCTATAGAGGAGAAGTACTCTTGCCAGGCTGTGGTCAGGCCATTCAGAATGTGAAGTGCAGGTAGAGCAGTCTCTCTGATCACACCCTGTGGCATTCTGTGCCCCCGATGGCCAAACTTAAGGGATCTTGAATAATGCATTCCGTAGACAGTAACCTTCTAGCACACAGAGAGTGAGAAAGTGGATATGGGGCAGAGGCAGCAGACTACAGTCAGCACATGGGAGTAAGGTCTTTGATAAAACAAGAAGCAGTGAAATCCAGAGTGTAAGGGAATAGCCTAAAGATGAAGGAAGGATATTTCCTCCACCCACTTACTTTTTGTGATGGATTCCCTGCTATGTAGTTATGGCTTTTCCTTTTATAATTAATAATGTATTTTGTTATGGTAAAATACACATACTGTAAACTTGACCATGTTAACCTTTTTAATGTGTACGGTTCAGTAGCATTAAGTCCATTTATGTTCTTGTATAGACAATAGCACCAGCCATCTTCAGGGATTTTTCAGCCTCTCCCTTAAACTTGCATTGCTCTCCAACGAACTAACTTGCATTTCTCTCTTCTCCCTCCTCCTTCTTAAAAGAAGGAAGGTCTACAAAAGAGGGAACAGTTGTGGGCAGCTTTGTGTGAGGCAATGAAGAATTTTCTTCAGTGACTTCTATCTTCCCAACATATATACAACCAAACCATGATGTGAGAATGGAAGGTGTGGGAAGCAGCAAAGCAAGGTTTGGAGAGACAAGGGAAATGGAATAGCCATCTGCGAGCAGGAGATGGTCTTACTGGAGACGCACTGTCAGAGAGAAGTGCGGCATCCAGTGATCATGTGAGGTCTGTGGTCATGAATTTTAAGTGAAGCTGGTTGATCTGCTTATTTGATTTTTCTTCACTAATGTTTAGCTAGCCATCTGAACAAGATGAAAGAAGAGAGAGGAAAGGGATTTAAGGTGTTTTTAAGGGAGTCTTTATAAAAATGGGTCATGAAATCGAAGCTGGTTAAAGAGGCAAGAGAAAATAGGAGAAGGTTAATGAATAATGGAAATATGATACAACCAATGGACTGGAAGATTGCAAAGATAAAAGTATTATTGCGTTGAAGGTCCTGGAATGATTGAGCAAGAATATTAAAGGGGTAGTCTGAGTTGTTTGAAATATATAATGTCTTAGAAGTGGATAAAGGATAATAAAATCATCAGTGGTGCCAAGTTCAGGGTTTAAAAGTGGAGGGGGGCAGAGATGAGGTAGAAATAGGTAGAATAAGTGGCCAGTCACATGCACGAACTTTTAAGTCATGAAGAATGATGAGAAGAGTTGGGATGGGTATATGAGCCACAAGCTAATGTACTCAGTGAATAAAGAAATCCGGGGAGTCTCTGCCTTTACTTTCATACCTACACACACCCCTCAACTGTAGTAGTCTTCCAATGGCTAGAAAGCAAGCCTCCTGTATTATAAAATAGCTTTGTGCTGCATAGGATAATTCTTGGGATTTTACTTGGGTTTCCATTGTCTCACTTTGAAAAGAGATTCTAAGGTATTGCCAAACCCAGTATTGAACTGGTTTCAGAGTTTAGCTTCTACATACTCAGATTCTCTTATTAAAATATATATATATTTATTATTTATTTTCTATTAAGAGCTTGAGAGTAAAAAGTAAGTACAGAGGAAATTTTGGCATTCTCCACAATATCCATTTGCTTATTGAGAAGTAGCTATGTGGTTTGGATGGAATTGACTCTGCTGTCAGGATGATTTGCATAAGGTCATTCCCTTTGAACATGATTGGCTTGGAGTTAGGCAGGCAAAATAAATTCTACCAATCAGCGTGAAGCTCAGGACTGTCCGCTTTCTCAGACCTGACAGCATTTGTGCAGAGATGAAGCCTAGACCCATTTCAACTATTCTGCTACCAAGATGGCAAAGTCAGGAGGGCAAGTGTAGAGGAGGACAGAAATTGAAGAAGAATTTCTGGGCATCAAGAGCCGTGCATGAACTCTAATGACTTTGGACTTCTTTGTTATGTAAGCCCATAAATTCTGTCCATATTTAATCCAATTTGTTTGGGTTTTCAGTAAACTGCACCTGAAAGCATCCTTACTATACCAAAAATATTTGACATGCTCCTTTTCTGGCTAAGTCAAATGTAGCAGGGGCCATGGCATCTTCAAGATGGAAGCTGATATTTAACTAGGGCTGAAGCCTAACCAAGGCACACACAGGTGATAAGTTAATGCTCTCTTTTTTGCAATGCTTTGGCAGAAGTTCCTCAACAAGAGTTCTCTAGTTAAAAAAAAAAAAAAAAAAAGGAAAACAAGTCAATGCTGAGTGAACTGAGGGTTTAATTTGAAAGTAGATGCACCTGTGCTCACAAACATCACTCGGGCACTGCCTACTGAGGCTCTGGTCTGATTTCAGGCAAGGCTCACGTACTGTGCAAACACACTCGCCATCATCAGAAAGCTTCTTCTCTGCATATACAAGTTTCATCCGACATGCTTTTCTTCTTCGGGCCCCTGCTCCTTGAGATCGGAGCTGATTTAAGCTGTTAGATTGTAAAATATAGCTTGCTCTGATGCCCTGAGGGAACTCAGTGGAGAGACCGCTGGCAGCTGATTGGGTCAGAAATGCAGCCGAATCAAACATGCCTATTGACAATCTCGCTTGAAAGCCAAGAGCTTTCCTTGCCTATTAGGCTGGCTCCAGTCAGCCTCATTGCTGTGCGCACTTAATGAGGAAGAAGACTCAGGGAGAGTTCATGGAAGGACAGCTTCCCCCGTAAGTTGGCAACCAAGCTCACTGTTGCATAAAGCACCATTTGATTTACCTACAGGAGGAAAAAGTGGCGTTCAAACAGCTGCAGGATGTAGGGAAGAAAACAGCCTACCTAGGATCCCATTTAGAAACCCTGGGGTTGTCAGACAAGAGAGTAAGAAATAGAAAGTATAATCCTCTTGGCCAGTGTTTCACTTAATAAAAAATTAGTTTTAGCTCCTTATTTTCTCAGCTTTATCTGGCTGCAGGTGTTTTCTTTAACATCAACATGCAAAACAATCCTTCCTAGCAACTGAGACATAAGGCAGGGAATACATCAGAAGCTACAGGATTTGCCTAGAAACAATAGTTTGGGTATGTGTCTATTTTACAGATTAGGAGGCTAAAGGTATGGAGTTCTATAACTTATCCAAAGTCAGAGAGCTACTGAAGGTTGCCCTGAGGCTGAACTTGAGCCCTTTGAGAAGCATGCTCTTTTTCCTGTAGCATGGCTCTCAGTCTTGCCATGCATATTGGAATCACATGGGAACCCTTTTAACAATTACTGGTAATAAAGAGATCCCACTCAGTTAATCAGAGCACAAGATCTGGCAATTAAGTCTGCGAAGTTGTCCTAGAAATAGTGCTGCATACCTCATGGTGAATATCACTGTGGTCACCAGATGGCCAAGGAGAGTACTTTGCAGGTGATCATAGTGACATTTGAATATATATATATATATATTTGCAGTTTTTGGCTGGAGCTGGGCTTGAACCCACCACCTCCAGCATATGGGTGCCCTACTCTTTGAGCCACAGGTGCTGATATTTTTTAATATCTCCCCAGAGGGGCTTGTTGCTACCAGAAGCAAGAAAAGTGAGGCTGTAGCACAGACACTCAAACTTCAATGTGTATCCACATCACCAGGGAATGTTGTTAAGATACAGATCCTGATTCAGTAGTCAGGGGTGGGCCTTGAGATGCAGCTTTTCTAACATGTTCTCAAATGATGTTGATGCTGCTTGTTGGGCATCACACTTTGGTAAAGCTCTATAGCAGTGTTCTGAAAACTTTGGTCTGTGCCACAATCACCTAGAATGGTAATAAAGATATAGAAGTTCAGGCTTGTTAAAGTAGACTAGGGCCCAAGCTTCTGTATCTTACCAAGTTCATCTGAACTGCTGCTGTGCTATAGAACGCATTGCTTCTCAAACTTGGCCATACAGGTTGGCCATAAAGTTCATGTGTAAGCACACTATTTTAAGTTGCACACGAACTTTATGGCCACCTTGTACATTGAAATCACCTGACAACTTAAAAAAAGAAAAACAAAAGAACAAAAAAACAGGCCTGAGTTCTATCCTAAGGAATTTCTGAGGGATCTTGGTTAAGAGACCAGGCATTTAAAATCTGTTCAGATGGTTATAATATGCAGCTAAGGCTGCTAACTGCTGACATGCAGCATTCTACCAGCTTGTCCAATAATATAAATAGCAGGTTTCTTAGCCAGACCCCAGGCATTATATGTTCTAATCAATGAGATTAGTAGCCCCAAACCCAATATTTCTTACAAGCATCACAGGTTGTTGTTTTGCAAACAAATAAGTTTTAAAAATAAACACTAGTCATGAAACAAAATGACTCCAAGAATGTAAAAAGAAAATACTTTCACATTTCTTGGGGTCATCTGTCTCTCTGAATGTTAAAAATTTGAATTCTATCTTCTAAAACTTGAAAACTAAACTCTGGTTAGTATTCTCTCTCTACAATTATCTATAGCTGTTATTTGTCTCCAGATCTTTGAAACCCGGTTTCTTACTTTACAAAATGAGGGTCATCCCACTGTTAAGTTTCTAAGGAATTTCCTATAAATACATTACAGGAAGAAAGTTAGTGAAGTAGATTTCTTCTGTTTGCTTCCCCAGAAACTATTCCAGCTTCTTATAGTGGAAAAAGTCAGCCCTTGTTTTCATATGAGGACATTTCTTTTCTCTTACTTTCTGCCTCCATGTCAAGAATTGGCACATAAGTCAATCTACATCAATCTATCTCACACCCGTGGCTCAAGAATAGGTATGGCTATAGGCTTGTGACTTAAACAGGATATAAAAACAAAGCAAAACAAAGAAACAGAGGTTTTTTTGCTGTTAGGGGACAGACACGTTTTCTTTCCCCACTAGGACTGACAGCCTGGGGAGAGGATCTGTTGTATTCACCTTGCCTTCTGAGGGAGCCTGGATCCTTGAGCCAGGGAATGAAAGCAAATATGATGGCACTAAACCTGCAAGATGGAGATGAGCCGAATCCTGGTTACACTGCTGAACTCCTGGATCAAGATGTGCCTGAATACATTGCTTATTGATTTTCTATTGTGTGAGTCAATTTTGCACAAGCCAAATTTGTAGATTTGAGTGTCCTTCCATGTAGAACTAGATGCAACTTCACTGGAGCAGTTAGCATTTTGAAGATGACTCAGGTAGACCCCATAAGAGAGTGGAAACAGACATAAAACCTACAAAGAATATATGTGTACATAAAACTGACATGTTAACAGAAAAATGTACTTAATAAGGCATTTTAAAAAGGCAAATAAAAGTATGACTGCAATGGTAGCTGTCTTACCTAACGAGAAGGGACAATTTACATTGTCCACCATTAAAATACTTGAAAAGTTCGGAGCACCTTCCTAGAGCTGAATCTGTTCACCTTACATCATCATCAGACCACTTCGTGATCTGATCATCATGACCATCCAGAGTGTATAAGCATAAGTTTTTATTATTCTTTAAAACACTCATCAATAGCTTTAAAAAGAATAGAAGTAGCATATACCATTTCATTAATTTGATAAAAGCAAAAATTTCCCCTTTTTTATTTCAGATGAATATAAAGGTACATTAGGTTACATTGTTTGAATTTATTAGGAAAAGTCCAAGTTGTAGTTGAGCCTTCACCCGGGATGTGTGCCATATACTCCTACGTTGTACATGTTAGGAGGGAAGTTACTGAGCTCCTTCCCCCTCTTACCCTGCCTTCTTGAATGTAATTCTGTTTTTCTTCTCCTGTGGGCCTGTAGTTGTTCATCTACTAGTTTCAAATTAGTATTGAGTACATGGGATGCTTGCTTTTCCATTATTGAGATACTTTACAAAGGAGAATGTTCTTTAACTCCATCCAAGTAAATATAAAAGACGTAAAGCTTCTATCTTTTTTGTGGCTGAATAGTATACCATGGTATACATATATAACAATTTATTAATCCATTCATGGGTTGATGGGATCTTGGGTTGTTTCCATGTATTTCCAACTGTGGATTGAGCTGCTATAAACATTCGAGTGCAAATGTCATTATGGTAAATGATTTCTTTTTCTTCTGGGTAAATACTTAATAATGAGATTGAGGGATGAAATGGAAGGTCTAATCATCAGGGAAATGCAAATAAAAACTACCTTGAGATATCACCGAACTCCAGCGAGAATAGCCCCCATCACAGAGTCAAAGCTGTAGATTAAGGGTCCTCAAACTTTTTAAACAGGGGGCCAGTTCACTGTCCCTCAGACCATTGGAGGGCTGGAATATGAGCCCCAGGACAAGTCAGCTGCTAAGCAGGACAGGCAGTGGCAGCAAAAACACCCAGCGGGCTGGATAAGCGTCCTAGGTGGGCTGCATTCGGCCCATGGGCTGTAGTTTGAGGATGCCTCCTATAGATGCTAGTGTGGGCACTGAGAGAAGAGAACACTTCTATATTGTTGGTGGGATTGAAAACTAATATATCCTTTTTGGAAAGAAATATGGGGAATCCTCAAAAAGCAAAAATTTTTATTCTCACTAAAACAGTGGCTCTCAACAGGGGTTCTTTGATCCCCAGGGGAAATTTGGCAATATTTGGGGGCATTTTTTGGCTGTCATACTGGGGGATGTGTGCTGTTGTCATCTAGTGGACCACAGTGGCCAAAGATACTGCTCAAACCCCTGCCATGTACATGAAAGCCTCCATATAAAGAACTAAGTAGCCCCAAATCCTAATAGCATCAAGCTTGAGAAATGCTTGATGGAGATCTGATCATGTGTGCAGTGTTTCACTGAGGTCTCACCTACACTCATGGCTGAATCAGTGTGGGTGAGATTCAACATCCAGATCTGTTATCGATTTCTACCAAATCAGACAAACCCAGTCCACTGTTAAATTAAAGATTTAGTGGAAATAATACAAGATATGTAGTAGCTCTATCCTGAAACAGAGATTTATAGAGTATAAATAGACCTATAGAGCCATTCTGGAGCAAAGGGAAAACAGAAGACCAGCTGCTTTCTCTGATTCTTACACCTTCTGTGGGCCAGGGTCCATGGAACTTCTCTTTTCTCTACATCTACATCTGCTCCATTCTACTCTCCTGCTGGCTGGCCAATGTCCCCCATGGTTTTTAGGAGTGAGTAATGTCTACACCAATGATACATGTTACAGAGCCACCTTTAGTCCTCAAGCATTTCAAAACCAACTCCTTAGCTGACATAACTTAGCAATAACAATTCCTTCAATTTGAATAGTTCTTCAAGGTCATGAAAATATGTTCACATACCTTGTCTCTGTTGGTCTGGGGTGTCGCCATGGAAGATAAATGAGGGCCATTAGATCGAATCTGTAGGTAAGAAGACAGAGGCTCAGAGTATCCAAATTGTTTTCCTGATGTCACATAGTTCTTAAGAGGAAGAATCAGGAATAGATCCCAGTTTATGTGTCTGCTATTCTCATCTTTCTTGTTTCACTTTAAACATAAATGACCTGATTTTCTTAGTAACTTATGAAGCAATAAAAAATCACTTGACACTATTTCCCTTCATGTCTAATTTCTGAATTAGTGGTTATCAATGGTTTGGAAGCAACAGACTTTCCTGGGGTTTACTAAAATTTTTATTTTATTCTTAATTGACAAACTATAAACATGCATATTATATATCTATGAGGTATAATGTGATGTTTTGACCCATGTTTACATTGTGGAATGATTTAATCAAGCTGATTTACAAATCCATCACCTCACACACTCATTTTTTTGTCTGAGTGGCCAAAACATTTGCCTTATATATTTCAAAATTATTAATGGCTCAGAGCTTGTAGTGCAGTGAGCAGGGCACCAGCCACATACTAAGGCTGGTGGATTCCAGTCCAGCCTGGGCCTGCTAAAACAACAATGACAACTGCAACCCAAAAATAGTTGGGCATTGTGGAAGGTGCCTATAGTCCCAGCTACTTGGGAGGCTGAGGCAAGAGGATTGCTTAAGCCCAAGAGTTGAAGGTTGCTGTGAGCTGTGACACCATGGCACTCTACTGAGGGCAACATAATGAGACTCTGCCTCAAAAAAAAAAAAAAAAAAAGTCAGCTCTAGGGATACACCTTCCAGGGTATTCGAGTGGTCTGGATTAGGCTCAGAATATCAGTATTTTAAAAAAATTTCCCCAGAAGTTGATCTTGGTAACCTTGGGAAATAATATTTTGACTGGAAAGTGTAAGCTAAAGACAAAAAGAATTTTACATAAACATTGAACTCTATTTTTAAAATCTGTTTTTCATAGAGGTATACACCTGTAGCCCCTTTCAAAGTACTTTACATGTACACCAGGGTAAGCAAGTAAGAAACTGTGTGGTAGGTACTGGGAGCCCAATTTTTCACTGTCAGGGAAAGAAACTACAAATAAGCAAGGAAGGGAAGAGAGAATGAATCCTAAAGTCAGAGATCTCAGTGTGAACTCGAGTTTAATTAAAATAATAACAATATATAAAAGCCAGGTGTGGGCTCATGCCTGTAATCCTAGCACTCTGGGAGGCGATGGCAGGTGGATCATCTGAGCTCAGGTGTTCAAGACCAGCCTGAGCAAGAGTGAGACCCCATCTCTAAAAATAGCCAGGTGTTGTGGCGGGCACCTGCAGTTCCAGCTACTTGTGAGGCTGAGGCAAAAGGATCACTTGAGCCCAAGAGTTTGAGGTTGTTGTGAGCTATGAATGACTAGGGCACTCCACTCTAGGGCAAGTGGATGAGACTCTGTCTCAAAAAAAACCTCAAATCAATATATATGTGTATGTGTGTGTGTGTATATATATATGTGTGTGTGTGTGTACATAATTATATAGATGTGTATATGTACATATATAAATATACTGATATATTTATAGAGAGAGGGAGAGATGAGAAAGTAAGAATGTGGGAAAGAAAGAGAGAGAGATTGATTCACAAATAATTATAGACATGTGTGCACATCAGTTGTACATATATATATATCTATATACTTCCTGGCTTGGTCTGCTGAAAGATCTCAAAAGCAGTGGCAACTCTATAGAAATGAGCTTGCTTCTGCCCAGATCTTGATTTTTAAATATCACTTTCTTTGGAGAAATTACTGATGGTAAGCCTGGGGCAGGAAATATGGAAAATGAGATTTGAGCATTTATGGTGCAAGAAAGTAAGGAAGTACTAAAAAAAAAAAAAA